>NW_028301563.1:19862500-20172500 GCF_042242905.1 Orbicella faveolata
TTTAGTGCAGGTTGCACAGTGGCTGGTACGCTTTTGCAAACTAACATGGTCTAACATTTAACGGGGTAAATTTTTGGCGCGGGTTGCCCCATACAGCGAAAGGAGTCATTGACGTTGATTGTACTCTCGCAAGCCAAGATAACGTTTATACCGGCTTGAACTGATTGATGACTTCACCAACAGTATTATAAGGATGGTCGGCAACACACGTCACCTGATATTTCCCCTGTATACTAGCATGTAAGCCCTTACTGCATCAGGGGAACCTCCCTTCCTTTTAACCAAATTCACGCGAAACACCATTCGATATACAACCGCTTCTTCTTCCTGAACACAAGCAAATGATTTTTCGAAAGGCTTGCAGTGATGGTCTAGTGTGACTGTGATCTGTAAGATCATGATATATAGAGGATATTACAAGCCCGCGAGTGGATACGAATTTTATCTTCTAGTGTTCAACTCGATATCTCACGATTGAGCGCAGCTCACTCGTGAGATATTGAGTTGAACACGAGAAGATAAAATTCGCATCCACAAACGCTATCCGAAAAATGCTATACATAGTTGGTAAAACTGAACTTTTTTTACGAAATAAAAGATGGCAATTCATAACAAAAAAGTTTTCTCAAAACGAGGTAAAAATTCGTCATTGTTCCAGTTTCATGTTACTAACATAAGGGTGACCTCTACATGTCTACATCGTGTTGTCTTGTTGTAGGCCACAAGTTGTGCAAGTTTCTCCCGAAGTTCTTTTTCAGCCCTTTAATAATTTTTTTTTTTTGTTACAGTGACATCATAGGAACAAGAAATCTCTATTCCTCCTCTTAAGCTCCTTGCACCCACACACCCTCAGGGGCACTCCTGCTTTGACCGGACTACGGCATGTGGGAATCAGCTGATTTTTCAATATTTTTTTTAAGTTAAAACGTTTCCGTTATTACCTACGTTCCGTGTAGGTACGTGTTGTTCCGTGTACCTACGTGTTGAAAATGACATGGAGAGGTTTAAATTTTAATGCTAAGAAAAGTTCCTTTTCCTGTCCACTTGACTATTGATTGGAGAAATAACTATACCGTTGTATTAAACCTTGGTCTCGTTATTTTTGGCGGGTAGGTGGAGTTGGCGTGGGGCCGGGCTCGCTACTTTCGGGAGGGTCGCTACTTTAGGGGGGTTGGGGGTCGCTACTTTCGGGAGGGTCGCTACTTTAGGGGGGGTACGGGTCGCTACTTTCGGGAGGGTCGCTACTTTAGGGGGGTTGGGGGTCGCTACTTTCGGTTGGGTCGCTACTTTAGGGATTTACTAGAGGCAACGATTTTTTGACGTTACTTTCGGGAGGTCGCGGTCGTTACTATGGGAAGTTTACGGTATGATAATCATGTTCCTGTTGACTTTTTATTTTCGATGTTTCTGTTCCTCTTGTAAAGGATAATTTGAATAATTTGAAGTTCTTCGGATGAGAGATGATCGTTAAAATCGATCATTGTAGCTGGAAAAGAAAGCTGTTGAATTTGTTACTGAAAGGAAATCGTTCCTTTCTCAGAATTTAAAAGTGCATTTAAAGGTAAAAGTCCCTCGCGTGGCACCTCGCGTGACCGAAAGTGGAGTAGTATTTGAAGTTCTTTGGATGAGAGATGATCGTTTAAATAAAGACAACTATTCTAGTCCGCACCTTCGGATGGAAGACGATTGTTTAAAAAAAAGACTAGTCCGCGTTTTACAAGTCCGCGTTTTACTAGTCCTCGTTTAACTAGTCCACGTTTTCCTAGTCCTCGTTTTACTACTCCGCGTTTTACAAGTCCACGTTTTACGAGTTCGCGTCTTACAAGTCCTCGTTTTAGCAGTCCATGTTTTGCAAGTCCGTGTTTTACAAGTCCAGTCCAGTCCATTCCAGACCATAAAATACAGTATGCTACTTGTGAGTGGCTTCCAGAATAAACTGAAGCTTGTTTGTTTCAACAAACTTTGAGGTAAAGCACTTGGCATGATATCCTTCTACCGCAACACATTGGATTTCAAAACAAATATCATAGAGTGATTATTTAAGTTTAAGATAAGAATGCTACTCCAACTAGCCAAAATACTATTTTCTAATCAAAAGTTTTTTTTTCAAATTACTCCAACTGTGACTGCGCAAATGCCATAGTGTTTCAAAATGAAGTTAAAAGATTTGCCTTAAAAAGTGTTAAATAGAGTTGATAGGGTTCCATTTCTTTAATAAGGTCGACAAGGGTCAATTCATGCCTCTCAGGTTCGTGCCTTCAGCATCTGGTTTTCTTTACAAGATCTTATCAACTTCAGTACGACACAAAGCAAACAGTAAAGAAGCAATCAAAACGCAATATCTATTTTAATACCAACTGATAAGTTCCAGGTCTAATGCGTGTCTGAAAATCTTTGTCAGACTCGGCCTCTCTCCTGCCAACCCATTACTCTCGCAAATTTCACGCATCGGTATCCTTTCTCTCTTATATCACGCTGTCATGATCATGGGTAACACAGGTAACAAGTACGTATTGTGGGTTCACCCTTCTCTTCAGACTTTCATTCATACCTAACCACACTGGGCGTTATTTTTAGAACTATCGGGGAAACAATTAGTAGCCAGTCTTTTATTGTAATTTTGCAAATAGCGGACCGAAGGGCTTAATAGCTGTTGTTACAGTTATCAGCGGTTTGACGCGCAAACGAGACGAAAGGGTAAATTTTGCTTTGCATTGACCCTTTCGCCTCGCTTGTATTCCTTTTTAAACAAACGAATATTTGACCGCAGGCTCAACTGTAATAACAGCTATTAAGAAAGAGAACCTCCCTTTCTCGGAAGATCTGTCATAGCTACACGTATATGTCGTCAAAAACAACTCGCACAACACTGCAAGAACTCTATCGGCGCTGAGTGAGTTGTGTATAGCAGATAACTTTTAGGGCGAAATTAAAAGGAAAAAAACGTGGAGCAACGTTTCTCGGTTTCCATTAGGTGAATTACACTCACGTTAAATTTCCCTTCTTTCTTTGATTTCTTGTATTGTATTGAATCTAAAAAGTCAGCTCGGAATGTGTAAATCAAGTGAGCGATGCTGTTCCTACAGTGTCAACAAAATGTCTTCTGCGTCCAAGCACAACAGAGCCCTTCTTTATTGAAAGACCCATACTTCACAGGTACTTTTTTATAGTAACACTCCACCAATGATTCCAATACGTGCACTTTACAATGTACACCCTTCCTAAACTCAAACTAACCTAAACTCAGTACACCAGGAACTAATAATAATACGCACACAGCACCATGATTTGTTTTGGGCAATTAATATATTCCAGGTAAAATAACCTACCAACGAAAAGACTAAACAAACCAACAAATAAAATCAGCATTCTATCCCGATAAAGAAGTCAGTTTCCAATAAGCAGCGCCCCCCCCCCCCCCTCGTCTTTCTTAATAAGCTGTCAAAATTCAACTAAGCCATAGGAGGCTAAGCTCACACATAAACGCGCTCTAAGTCGTAGGCATTTTGAAGAAGTTATTGCGAGACTTCATACAAGACACTGTCAAGAGAGGTTGACACTAGATAAAATCTCAGTAATCTTATCAGTATATAATCAAGGAACGCATTTACGACAGACATTTATTTGGTACGATTCCAGTATTGATTCGAACCTTTGATTGACATATTTATATCTTGTGATCAATTAGCGTCGTTTAGCCCTTTTAATTAAACCTTGTCTACACATTTAGTTCAGAGTTGTGATCAAAACCTCGTGAGTGAGAAACGCGCGCGTATTTAAGGACTAAAGTGGTTAACTCAAACTTGTGTGGCTTTTTCTGGATCCTATCTCCTGCGGCGGGAGAATTCAGGAAATGCCGACCTAACCTAACCTAAGCAAAAAGGTCACCTATTGTATTTTCAAGTGCAAGGTTTATGCAGTTTTCCATATGATCGCTGCGAAAAAAGTTAAGCGATCTTTACGACTACCGGTTTCCAAATACAGCAAGAACTCGCATGTAAGAGCCTAGCAGTTTAACAACCTGGCGGCAGAAAAAAAAAAACCTGTTTAGCCAAGCTAGATTCGCAACGATGGATGAGCTTTTTTTACAGCGTTCGTGGCGCTCATACGGAAACAAGTCTTAAGGCAATTCCTGACGGCATATTAGACCTGTTCGCTACCGTTTGAATGAGTATACAGTCGAACCACCACAACGGCCACCTTGGGGACAGAGGAAAGAGGCCGTTGTAAAGAGGTGGCCGTTATGGGAAGGTAGGGGTGTAACATGACGCCTTTTTTTTTCTTTAGTCGGGTGTATAATATCTATTCTTATTTTCAAAAAATTATGTTATAACATGTGCATACGTAGCGCGATGAAAATATATCAGTAAAACAGGAACCAAACAGAAACCAACGGCGCGGTGCGGATCAAGTTTTGTGACTTTTCACCATAAAAAATGTTTTTTTTGTACACAACATGCATTCGTCAGTCGTTGTCAACTGCCGGCCGTTGTCTAAAGGTTTAATATTTGGCAGTTAGTAGCCGTTGCCTTTGTCGTTGTGAAGAGGCGGCCGATGTAAAGAGGTTGAAAAAAGAGGGAATGTATGGATCATCCACCGAGACATAAAAAAGTGGCCTTTATATAGAGGTGGCCGTCAGTGGAGGTTGGAATGATTTGTACTGTCCATCCCAGCACTGTCCACAACCAACACCACTGTAGGCGCCAGAACTTTATGTCATACCCGGGGGGGATGGGTACTTCCAGAAAAGTAAGGTAGGGGTGTGCAGCCCGCTTCTTAAACCCTTGTCCTATTTATGACCAAAATCTGCGATATTCCCCACCCTATTTATGACCTGACCAAATATTCGATAACCTATTTATGACCTGACCATTAAATCAAAACCCTGTTTCAAACCTGCGATATATTGAGTTCCCTTGTTCAGATCAATGTTAAATTACCGTAAACATAATTTGTGAAGGACTTTTGTTAATTTTCTTTTCGATAATGATGAAAAAGTGGCTTCTTCTTAAAAACATACCCATATCAAGGCTAGAGTGCAAAAGCCGTACTCTATTTTTGACCAAAATGGCCAAAATAGGCTAAATTCGATACCCTATTTTATGACCAAAACGGCTGAAAAGCCATACCCTTTGGGGTCGCACATACCTGTCTAGCTCATATAAGGGAGTCCCCCCCCCCCCCCCCCACCCCCAATGTCATAGCTTCGTGTTTGGTGTCAAGTTTTCGCGTAATTAGTTTCCTTTGTTTTGTGGCCTTTTGTAGTGTTATGTTCATTTGCATACTCAATATGTTCGGTTCACGCGTAATTTATTTAGTCAGTAGCGGTTTTAGTTTCTGTAAACGTCTTGTCTGGATTTGCTACAGCTTTACAGTTCGTCTTTGGTTTTGGGGTTCGTCACATTCGTCTTGTAAGTTTCCTCGTTTATTTAGCATTGTCGTTTTTCTGCATTCTTCATGTTCGGTCGTTGTTAATTATTTTGTGTTCATTCCCGTGTTTGTAATTTTGTTATTTTCAGTTACCGTGTTCAATCTACGTTTGGATGGAACAAATTTCTGAGGAAAGATTTATTTGATACGTGTAATAAACGTGTGCGACAATATATAACTACCCTAATCAAAATGAGATGTTGTAAAAAGACACCCTACTCCTATTACGTTTTCCGAGACAATTTTCGTTTTTCAAATCTTTTAACACATATTTATGAATGGATATTTTGCCAAAAGATAAGCTATGCTTATGCCAGAACAAACACTTTCTGTTCTGGCTGGATTCCGGTAAATTGATATTTTGTCCAAAATCAGACAGATTTAAGTCTCTGTTCCAGACTTTGTGAAACAGAAATATAACCCCTCAGCTACTTCAGGGCTATTGAGCAGTCGACACAATACAAGTGAAACACGCCTCGCTTGTGGAACAAGTCGTTCAAAAGCCTAATCTGATATCTGCAGCTGCCATAATGAAGGAGAGCTCAAGCAAGACAGAATCTAGAGGTAGACGACTGTTAATTGCCGTGATTCTTTTCCTTGCCGGTCCTGGTGTAGTTCTGATTGCTGGTGTCATCTTCATGCAAGAAGAGATCACAAGTTTGAGAGGCAAGGTCGCAGAATTGAAGCCATTACAAGGTAGTTATGTGTTGCTTTTCTTTAAAACTTATCACTGGACTATAGGGTTTGTAATCCTGCGATATGCAGTATCCCTTGCCTGCATTCGCAGGCTGCTCAAAATATGACTCATTTGAAGTTTCTCACGTTTTTGCAGTGGCCTGCATTGCTAGGGCCTCCTTTTGTTGCTTTGCCGTTTGATTTAGCACGGTTTTCTTTAAGTTATTTTTTGAACTTACTGTACAATGCAGTATAATGGTATTTTAGGTCAGCTGGTGGTTCTTAGAATAGAAACGAAGAAATTGCATGTGTAAGGAGTGGTGAATGGTAAAGCTAAACTTTGCGAGAAGGCCAGACCAACGTTTTCCTTTGCGAGCCTGATGCATCAGTTTGACTTCTTCAACCGCGAGACCGAGACTTCAAGTGTTTTAAGTGCGAGCGCGAGACGTTCAGATTCTTAGACGTTAAGACATCATTTATAAAAAAAAAAATTAGTACTTCAAGAATTTCTTGTGAAAAATTGAGAATGCGAGACAGCTTCGTGAGAAATCGAGACTGCGAGACGCACATAACCGCTAAAAAGAAAACGAGACCGCGAGACCCGTGAATTTCGACGAAAATGTTGGCAGATCCATGCTTTTTGAAGGGCCATTCGCCAGCCCTTGTATAAGAGCTTTCATGATTTCCCTGTCCTGCGGACGATGCTACGGCAAACAGTGGAATTCAAGGAAAATAAAATTTCATTTTACTCTTATTTCGGGAAGTAGAGCTAATTTGAATTAGATTGTCAAGTTAAACATCAGTAAAGTAGCCAGACACAAAGATAAACCGGAATGGAATGCAACATGAAAGAAATCATTGAAAATTCCAATTTACACTTATTCCGGGGGTCCACAGCAAAACTACCTTCCTTGTTCCAGTTTCCATTCATATTAATTAAGTTTGTTCCAGAATGGTCGCCGTTTTCCTGACTCATGATATCCTGTTCCAGTTTGACGTTACCAGAAGCATGCGTTATATTGAGTACCCTTACCCCCTTGGAACAACCAGATGGAAAATCAATCAAGAAAAGAACAAGTGTTGACACGTTTATGCTCTCAACTCCGACAGCTAGAGAGCATAATAAATTTTATCAACGGAAATCGTTTTAGTGAAACGCATGACAGATGCCAATTCTCGCGATGATGTACATCTTAGTAACAAGCTTCCAGTTTTTCCACTGTATTTGAATGTTCATCTGAGACCCGAGACCCTGCTCGGGAAATTACCTTTCAAATTACCTCCAACACCGAACAAAAAGTATTTACATCTCTACCCACCCTCTTTGCCTCTATCTTACAGGCCTGGAACCGTAACTCATGTCAATCAAATCGGAAACTTGACAGGTGTTAATGCATTTATGCTCTCAAGTCTGCACGGAAATTATTAAAACCGAGACTGCTTGTGTTTATCTTTTAGATGACGTCACCACGGGTGATAACAAAACAAGAGTTTCCAGGTCTATGGCTGAGCGCGGACCCGCGCGCGGAGAGATGAACAAAGGAAGACACTTGGGGCGAACAAAACAAAGTAAGAAAATTTGCAGAGTGTGACTTTAGATGGAAGTTTTCCAGCCGTGATTTTATTAACAATAATAACTGCCTTTTAATAAGACGTTAATTACATCGCACTGTGTCAAAGCCAAATTGCAGTTTTGAATTATTGTAGATGATTTAGCTTTAAAAGATATTTTAAAACATAGTCTACCAGGCCAAAGGAACGGACTTCAAATCAACGCAAACGTCATAAAATATAACACAGATTGGAAAGGGCAGACTTGAAGAAAATAGGCATCTGTGAATCAACACCTTTTTCTAGATATGCTCTGACGTCTCTTCCGATAACTGTCACTGGTCTGAGTTACTTGAAGCAAGGTAAAGAGACAAAGGTAAATAAACTCTGTTGTAGGCCCAGTTCAGACGTCGAACTTTTCATGAGCCGAACCTAATTCAGATTTGGACCGACCCAAATTATCAAAAGTACGCCTGTTGATTCAGACGTCGAACTTAATTCACCGAACTTTATTTCATTTGAAACAAATCACATCCAAATGTCAGCGATTTTCAGTCAGAGTTTGAACTGCTTGTAAAATACGTTATAATAATTTATGCGTTAGGTTCGGTACATGAAAAGAGCTGAAAAGTTTGAATCGGAGTCGCTCCGTAGTCGAACTGACCGACTGGCCATGTCGAACTTAATTCTCGGATCGACCAGAATAACACATGACGAACTTGATTGATAAAAACGTCTATCTCGTCATGTACTAAATTGGGGCTATTAGATTCGGCTCATGAAAAGTTCGACGTTTGAACTGAGCCCAAGCTATTTGTTTTCGACACATTACCCAATTTGTCACTGGTTTTACCGTAAAAAAAGATATAACTAAAGGAATTCGAATATAATAAATTACCTTTTGTACCAGATGACTTTTATTTAACGTTTCTCTAAGCATTTAGCACGCACACAGTGACATTGTTGTTGTTTTTTGTTTGTTTTTTTTTAACTTGGCAGGCCAATGTCAACGAATAAGGATCCCATTATGTCAAAATATGCCGTACAACTTAACTCAGTTTCCAAACTTGCTAAATCACCGAACTCAGTACAAAGCCATTGCGGTCGTGGAGGAGTTTAGAGCAGTTGTGTTTAGTGAGTGCTCTCCTCTCTTCCGACCTTTTCTCTGTTCCGTTTTGGCACCTCCTTGTGATGGGTACCGGAAGCCTGCTCCTCCCTGCTAGGAGCTGTGCCTTAAAGCTGTCAGAAGTTGTAGGCATCTTCTAACCAAGCACAAGATCACATTGCCATCTGCCATGCGGTGCTGGCGTTTACCAAAGGAGGGCCCGTCAAAAGTGTTTGAATCAATTATCTGTTCAAAGAGTCTCACCATGTCAAGAGCTACAAAATCACCAATGCGCGAATCACCTTCCACCACCCCACCGCGTCCAGTTTCCAAACTACTTCGGTCACATGAGCGGAAAGGAGGCTCGCGCTGGCTTTGGGCATTTTGATCGAATCTTTCAGATTGCTTTTCCTGGTGACGACTGCTCGTTTCTGTTGTCGCATTTCCTATGCAGGCTTTACACACCTCCCTGTAGGACGACCGCCCTGCCGTTACCACCTTGCAGAGAGTTGTGCCTACAGGCTAAATCACAATGCAAGCGTATCATTGACCACCTTGGCTTTCAATGGCCAGCCGATCATAAATGTATTCAATTTCCAAGAAAACACGAGGCACCCTGCTA
Source organism: Orbicella faveolata (assembly GCF_042242905.1). NCBI lineage: Eukaryota > Metazoa > Cnidaria > Anthozoa > Scleractinia > Merulinidae > Orbicella > Orbicella faveolata. Next base: position 19,871,884 of record NW_028301563.1, read on the forward strand.
CAGCGGACCGTTAACTGGAGAAGAGACCAGGTTATCACAAACAGGTAAAAAATGCTAAAATTTTTAGTCTACGCTCACAGACCTGATTCTTTTCCAAATTCAAGAATCATTTGTGTGCTTCTTGGCTCATGCCAGTTTAAATTTCTCGCGTTTATCTGTCTTGATAAACTTTGCTCTTCGGAAAATAGACAGAATTTAACTTAAGCGGAGTTACCTCAGGCAGAAAAAAACATTCCCATCTCAAACAGAAACATCCAATTTGAGTCGCCGTTTCTTTCTCGGAGAGAAGCAAGGCTCTAAACAAACAATCCGAATTAATATAAGAATCTTTTTTCTCCTTCTCGTTTGCATATTCCTTCGGCTTTGAGAGAGAAAAATGTGCAGTTTTCTTTTTTCGTGTGGTACAAATAAATGTTGATTTTGTTATCTTACAAGGACATTGTCGAGGCTTACAAACGTCTGTTGAAAGAGATAACTCTTAGTCAAGTGCTACATACGTCGAGCTATAGTATGGATTTCTGTATCATTTCAGGAAAGTGCCAGGTGTTGTCGATTCCCCTATGCAAGAATGTCCCATACTGCACGACAGTGTTCCCAAACGTATTCCAGCACAAGACGCAAAATGAGGCTTCGATCGAAGTTCATCGATGGTGGCCGCTGGTGGAGAGGGAGTGTTCAACGGACTTATCGTTCTTTTTGTGCTCGCTTTACGCTCCTCCCTGTACGATTCTGGACACTTCCCTACTACCATGCCGAGAGCTCTGCCTTCGAGTTCAGCGAGGATGTTTACCTGCGTTAGACTACTTATATCACTCACGGTGGCCAGAGAGCCTGAATTGCGAAAGGTTCCCTCGTGGGGGTGAGGAAGTGTGTATCGATAGGCCCCAGAATAGATCCCAAGTCACTGTTACACCGGCTTCAGGTCCCGCTACAGGTGAGGTGACGTTTGATGGGGCAGTAGATTAAACATGTATGGACTCACATTGCTGTGTTGTTCGTGGAAAACTGAGAACAGTTTCCTAAGCCTAATTTTTGTGTTGTCGGGAATTGGTTTTGGTATTATTAGGAAAATAGTACAGAGGTAATAATTTCAGGGAAAGTTGCAAGGAACACTGGAAAACTGGTTCCGACTAGTTTTTCATGTCTTAACAGGTACTTGGTACACAAGACATAACCTATAAGGAACAGGCTTGTGCGACTTGCGGATAACTGATCACAGCTTTGGCTACGCCCCGTTGAAAACATTTCTTTTTTCAAATTTTAATTTGCGGACACGTTCTTTACTGATACTTTCTTTACTTTTTGCAGGGCGATGTGAGCCTCTGACCATTGCCGTGTGCAGCAGTCTGCACTACAATATGACGTTGGTTCCCAACACCTTCAACCATCGAACACAACAAGAGGCAGCCTCTAACATTCACCCGTTCTTTCAGTACTCGCCTCATGGCAACTCACTTTGGAATGATTGCTCACCGGAGCTGCCCCTCTTTGTGTGCTCCCTGCAAGCCCCTCCCTGCGGTGTACCACGCAAGCCTTGCAGAGAGCTTTGCGATCGAGTTCGAAATAGCTGCCTCCATCAACTGCAAAAACACGGTTATTCTTGGCCGGAAAATATGGCTTGTAATAAATTACCAACTGCAGGGAATGAAGCTGACTGTATTGGGGCATCACAACACTATGTTACTCCTACTACTATTCCAATCCCACAAGAGTACTGTTAAGTTCAATAGTGGAAACGTAATTGAATTCCGTTGAGTTTGCTGAGTTTTTTGAATTGTGCTAACTCAGTGAGTTAGCACAATTCAAAACTGAGCATGCGATTTTGCGTCATTTTTATTTCCTTCTGTCTAGTTAAGCATGGAATATAGTAAATTGCACGGGTCTTAACTCTTTTTATAGGACTGTTTCAGGACACATGAGAAAGCTGAATTAAGCTATGGGCATATACTCCTTGTCCATTTTGCCGCCTCTATACTGGTGGCAGTAGCATTTGTTCAGCAATATAATATATAGATTTATTAGCCAACCCTAAAAGCGGAACTCCTGACTGCAATAAGTTAACCATATAAAGGAAAAAATGATTTGTTTTTCTTAACCAGAGACTCAAAAAAGGTCAACAATGGGCCAGGGGTTAATTCGCGCCGAAATTTTGCCTTTGTACGACCCCCCCCCCCCCTCCCTCTCTCTCTCTCTCTCTCTCTCTCTCTCTCTCATCCAGAGTAATAATCTTACTTGAGCCTACGATCCAAGTTTACCTGGAAAGCGGTCAACTTCAAAAAACAGAGCTAGAAACCTGAGCCTACGATATGCTCACGTAATACCGGTCAGCGGATACCTTGTTTTGACAGCTATCAATTGCTCATAACATGGATGTGCAATATCAAAGATAGTTATGCTGCTACTCATTTTTCAAGGTATAGGGGTCGCCTCGCGCACGCGCAGTGCAAATGTCGTACGAACGTACGGACAATCGTGACGACCAGTATTTTTAGCTCGCTTTTAATCTTAGTGTGGGAGGCGCGGTGGTGTTCCCTTATGGTTAGTGCGCTCGTCTCCGGATCGAGCAGTCGGAGTTCGAGCCCTGGCTGGGGACGTTGCGTTGTGTTCTTGGGCGAGTCACTTTCCTCTCACAGTGACTCTCTCCACCCAGGTGTATAAATGAGTACCGGCGAAATTAAAACTGGGGCCGGGGGTCATGTAATGGACTAGCATCCCTTCCAGGGGAAGTACCTTATCACATGAAATTTTCGCGACATGTTAATTTCGCAAATTTCGCGATTTAAAAACAATCGCGAAATTAGAGTGACACAACGATAAGTGTCGCGAAAGTTAAGTGACTTACGTTATGTTACCGTTAACATATAGTCCAGCCATTGCGTTTTTGTTAATTTTGACCGCGTTATTGTACCTTTGATAAAGTCAATTTACTAAATTCGAGGACTTGTTCAAGTAACGTTCAGTGCTAAGCAAATTGTGTGTTACTCGAAAACGAGAAGTTAAAGCGATTCAAAATACAAAGTTTTCGCAAAATCCGGAATTTAAGCGTCGCAAAACACGCGCACCTCAAAATCGCGAAAAAAAACATGTCGCGAATTAAAATTTCATGTAGTGAGGTAAAAATATTTTAAATGCACATTTACATTTCAAAGAACTATCGTGTTCAATTTTGTGATATGTGCCTGAATAAAGTTTACTTACTTACTTAGAAATACTCCTCCTCCTGAGGCCCAGCATACCTTGTTGTCGCGCAGGAACGTCAAAAGTCCTGAAAACTACCGGCGCACGTTAATTTTTTTTTTGTTTTTTGTTTTTATTATTTAAAACAAATAGATTCGAAATTGCCGTGCTACTGTTCAGTAATGGATCACAGGAAACGTCAAAATGTGGCAGAACATCAGTGATACACTCGGCTATCGCATCATGTGCCAAGTTTCAGTTCATTGGTTCTTACCACATTTTGACGTCATCTGTGATCAATTACTAAACAGACGCACGGCAGCATGGAATCTATTTGGTCACATATGCACGGAAATTATAGAACACGAGAAAAGTTTGGGCCACGAGTCGTGACCGAGTCGTTTCATGCTACTGTAGCCTTCAGAATGGGTGGTTTAGTGGAGCAGAGCGCATAGAGAGACATACACTCGTTTTTAATCTAAGAACCTTTTTTACAAGAATGCTGAGGCTGAGATTAATCACAATTTTAAGAACTCATTAAGACCAATTCAGACTGAGAGTCGACTAAGAACATTTTTATTTTGCTAATCTGTATATTAAATGACAAGCATGAAACAAAAGCAACAACAACAAAAAATGTCAATTAATCCAAATACCTAGGGCATGTTTTGTATAACACTAACAATGGTTTCCTATTGCATGACACGCATGGCTCGGTCTGTAATAATCAGCATTTCTTATTTACAACTGTTCCAAAGTAACTTCGACATCATCAAAGTCATCAGGTGATACAAATTATACCATGTAAATTTAAGAACATCTTAAGAACGTTTTCAGCCTCAAATCGCCAAAAAATGTAAGAACGTTCAGCCTGAGCTCCAAAATTCTGAAAATTAGACGTTTTTATATAAAAAAGAGTGTTCAAGACATACAAGCGCGCATTGCGTTTAGTCGGAGAGGTCGTCGGAGAGATAAGCACTCGCTTACTCGATTAGCGCTCTGCCTCACTCTACCACCTAATTTGCAGTCTTTGCTACTAAAACCATAGGCACTTAACCTCAAACTCAAACACACCTTTCCAACCCGTAATTACGACAAATTTGTTATTGTTGTAAATTTTCATTACATAACATTATTCGCGCTCGTACGTGACATTGCATACTAGACCATACTTTCTCAAATTTCGTTTTCCACCACTATATCGCTCTGTTTCGCACCGAGAGGACCATGACTTTCGGCGAGTTGTATAGTTGACAGTGTTTCGCGAGGCAACTACATTTTAGTAAAGCAAACCGAGCGTAGCTAAATATGCGTGCAAAGGATTACATCACTATCCTGTCACATAAAGATGGTGACGACAAGTTGTAACAAGAGCTGTCTGTTGAATCGACCGCGCTAAATATTAGCCATTCTTATGACGCATTAAGCTTTAGAACAGCTTAACACACGGATCAAATACGATCGCTGCTTTGCCCGAAAAGTCTAAGATAATCTGCGCGATGTCTTCACCAGCTCCTCTGTCAGAGCCACAGACGACCAAGCAGAGTGAGCCTGTATACAGACGACGATTATTGATCGGCGTCATTGTTTTCTTGGTCGGGGCTAATGTAGTCCTGATCGCTGGTGTCATCTTCATGCAAGAAGAAATCAGGAATTTGAGAGGCACAGTCGAAGAACTGAAGCCATTACAAGGTAACATATCTAATATTGGTTGGTCTTTAGAAAAACTCATCACAACAGACATAACTCGACAAAGCGGCAAAATGATTTCTCACATGGTGACTCCTCGGCTGTTATGATTCTGTTTAATATCTAGTGTACTTCGATTCATTAATATTTCAGTCCCACAATTGTTCATCTATTGTGGATTTCTCCTGAATTAAAGGATGCAAATTAAAAGAGAAAATGTCATGATCATGCTCGAATTTGATGATAATTATTTACGATATTCCTTGGTGGGCTAAAATAGGTGACATGGTAATCCGATATTGCGCGCTCAAACGCAGTAATAATAGTTTCCGCGTTTGTCATCGTCTGAACTTCTGGAACTTCTTGGTTGCTGCAGAGATTTTCTGTTTTCTATTTTTCAATCAAATGTGAGCCGCCAACAAGCGGCGACAACGAGCTTTGTCGATGATGAAGCAGATGTTGTTTTACAGCTGTTGTACTCAAGGCTTTTATATAATGTAGAAGAAAGGCGTGGAAAAGACTTTTTTCAAGGGTTTCCTTTGAGACGTCAGACGTCGTGGAGATCGAAAGACACTGATTGCACAACTGTTTCGCTGCGTGGGATAGCACAGAACACGATCGTTACCTTTTCCGCCCGAGAAAAGGAGTATGTGTGGCTCGATTTCTCAAAAAGAAGGAGGATGGTGTGCGTACTAAAGGTGTCAGTTGCTCTGTGACCTTGCTTTTCAAACAAAACTCCTCGAGGCCTCGCAATGTCCTCCCTGCTTCCGACCAGAATGTGGCACATCCTGTTAAAAGCTGAAACGCCCGAAACCCAATCTTGAAACAGGAGATCGAACCTCTGGTATAAACCCTGCAAAAAAGTGTTTCGTAGGGATATGCCCCGAGATCCCAAGCCTTGTGTTATACAACAAGTTAAGATGATCCCAGGAAGATTACGCTGTACCACATCAATAAGAAAGAGGAGAAAAATAAAACATTTTTACCTGATGCGTTTACAGACACGTTAGGTCGCGTCTCGATTCCTACAGTATTTTTCCGATATGTTGACATTGTTGTAAACCTTAGATAACACTTTCCCACTGAATAGCTTTTACAACGAATTCACAAGTTACCAAGGGTATTTTTTCCACAGAAGTCTAGTTAGAATCAGTGACTACCCGGGGTGACTACCAGCTTGTACCTGTACATATAGAAGTACGCTGCCCCTACAACGACTAAGTGAAAAAATTAAAGTGAAAAAAAATGATTAAAAAAAAAGATAAAAACACATTGTACGCTTTCTGTAGTTCTGCCAAGAAAAGAAATTTTGCGAACAAGAACGATGTTTGCCACCAGGGTGCCTATAATTATCGATTCTTTTCTGACCGTATATTTGGGTCCCTTTTCTCCCGAGATACACTGAGATTATCTCAGGCAATAATTAACGGTTGTTTATGTCTCTTCAGATGACGTCACGGACGTTGATAACCAAGCACGCGTGTCCACGCCTGCTCAACGGGGAAAGATGGCCAAAGGAAGACACGTACGGCTCTCGAGAACTGCAAGAGGTATGAGTCTCTGGGCATAAAACACTAATGAAACGTCACGCAATGTTTGTGATAAGTTGGTAATGCAGGCGAAAAGTGACAGGGTACCGGGTTTGAACAAATTGACGATTCAACAAGGAACAACTCCCGCTTGATAAACCATGAACATTTGTATCACATTTTAAGATGTGAAAAATAGAAGATGGTGACGGAATTTCTAGCTTACCTCATTAAGAAGCACGTGTAATTACAGGGTGCTTGAGTGTTTGAATTAAAGTTTGTCTAAAGCCTCATTTGGAGATTATGGTGTCACGCACGTCTTTCTATTATCTTCATTGTTGTAAGTAATTAACTCCACTTGACAGGTCAGTGTGAGCCAATCAGGATCCCAATGTGTAAAAACATGCCGTATAGCTCAGTACAGTTTCCAAACCTCATGAATCACCAGACCCAAGACGAAGCTATGTCGGTCGCTAGCAAGCTTGCTCCACTTGTTAAGGTTGGATGCTCTTCTTCTATGGAACCTTTTCTGTGCTCCGTTTTGGCACCTCCCTGTAACGGGACTCAGAAGCCCATTCCTCCGTGTAAGGGGCTTTGTAAGAGCGCAACAAAGAGCTGTAAGGAACTACTAAAGAAGTTCGACATCATGTCAGATCAGGCCATGATGAGATGCAAGCATTTGCCAAAAGAGGGAGTCTCCAACTGTTTCAATGGATCGTGGCAGGAAGTAAAGAACACACCTCGCCCAGGTGAGACCAGAATGAATGAGCATGCGCTATAAGAGAATTTTGAAGCCCTCTTTGCTACTAGCTTTATCCGATGATAATTTACTTTGGGTTAGCATTTACTTTGGGTTAGCGCGACTCTACGAAAGAGTGAGGCAAACGTCACTGGTCCCTTAAGCAGTAAATTAGGGTCAAACGGAAACCCAGGGTGACTTCCCTTTTCAAAATGACGAGTATTCTAGGATTCTGCTCGCTGTACCTCTTAGAGGGGAAAGAAATAAGTTGAATGTTTCAGAATTGGTACCTCTAATAAGGAAAATAAATTTTACCGAGAAGCACAAAACGAGATTCTGGGGCCTTTAAGGGATTCTTTCTAACATTTTTCACGAGCGGCCCCGACAGTTTTATAGGCTAGAGCCCCTTAGGGTATATTAGACATACAATACAACTGTTATGGCCATTTGATAGTAACATATATATCATATGCCTTTGTTAACATCTGTTGACAAACCAACAGCTTCCCTTTGTCTTTTCAGAGTTTTAAATCTAATAAAAGTAAATTACGGAAATCATGACGAAACGAGGACGGCAACGTGAACGTCACTAAAAAGGTTTAATTAGCAGAACATAACTATGCATGTGCATTAAAAAAATTTGTTCCAATTTTACCAGTTTCTGTTTTGCCTCAGAGAAAAGATGAATGACGACGGTTAACATATTATAACTGAATATGTCTGTTTGGAAGGTAAACGGGCGCTGTGGATGCTGTACACCAACAGACACACTAAAATGATCCATGGTATTAAATTAATTTTTCAACCTTTCGCAGCCATTACTTTCCACTTAGTAGCGGTATTAAACCTTGGAATTGACGGTTTCCAATTAGCCTGCGAACGCAGACGTATTTCCGGCTGCCGCTCGTCTCCGCCGAAAAATAACGTCTGCAAACCAGAGCCAGGAAACGATTTCTCTGACGTAGGAATTTTAAGCCAATCACAGTTTAGCTCAAGTAGCCCCAGACCTACTGCGCGAGGTATTCGCTGCGAGGAGCACTCGAGTTTCATTTTATCATGGAATCTGATTGGCCAAGGAGAAACAAAAGTCATTACGTCACAGCAATCGTTTCCTGGCTCGGGTTCGCAGACGTTATTTTTCGGCGGGGACGAGCGACAGCCGGAAATTCGTCTGCGTTCGCAAGCTAGTTTCCAACCAATTTCGAGCGATTAAAATCACGTGGCGTCCGTGGCGGCCATGTAGCTGACACAAACAGAAGAGGCTTGTTAGAGATCTTTAAAGTGCACCTAACCCCAAAATTTTTTTTTCGCTAAAACAAATCTAGACTTTATTTGAAGCATTTGGGCGAAGAAATTTTTGAATTTGGTTGAATCCTCAATTTTCTATGCCCTTTCAAAGTCGCGATTAAGTGTTTCACGACCGCGTTTTAGGGAGTCTGGGGCGGCGGTACCTGATGACGTCTACCCAGGAACCAAACACAATAGCGCCTCAGTCAACTCTCTGTATTTGCTCGAGAAAATAGAACGCAAAACTAATCGTTCCGATGTATTTTGGGACTAAAACGTCCAAGTTTTGTCTCAGAATCATTTCTTTTTCGTCACTGGAGTCAGAGTTAAGTTTCGATTCGGAAGGCTCCGAAATAAACTTCGATCGAGCACGTTCGACAACTGTGAACTCACTGCTTAGAGCTTTGAGAGCAATTTACAATATTTCAAGCGACGACGGGGAAGACGTCTTTGCGGACGAGCTGCTTGTATATTAGGAATGGAAAGCTAGATACGAAGTGGAGGAGCAGGCAAACGAAAAGCAGGAAAGAAAACTCAAGGACTGCTTTGGATGGTAATTTCGTCAACTAAACATAAGATTCCCATGCGTGTTTATAGCCCGTTTACATTTGTCCTTACCGAGAATGTATTTTGTCAAGGTTCTGTTAAATCCAGTTTGTGTTTTACTTTCAGTTGAATGCTTCATGTTTATAAGAGCGACGTACGTGTTGCAGTTTTCGAGATTTGATGACCTCCAAAACATTGGCTTCGATCGATTGAAAATCGTATTTTTTGGACCTGTATTTTTGAAGCTGCGGGAAGCAAGGCGGAAGGAAACATTTCATATAATTACCGATTTCACATTGTCACACGTTTTAAGTCGTAACTCCAAATAACCAATGTAAATTGTTCTCAAAGTTTGCAGTGAAATTCGTCGGATAAGCGAAAAGGATGTGTTCCCTAAGCGGTCCGCAGATAATGTTACGTGGTCATATTTTCGACGCTATTGCACAGAATCTTTGTCGCACTGCTGATTTCCAAACCTTCGAAAAACTCTGTGAGTCTAACAATTTTGTTATCATGTAATTCTAGAGGATTAATCTTCGACTTTCATCTAAATCGAAAGAGAAATAAGTGTTGGTTAGCGGCGTACAGTTGCGATCTATTTACATATCAGTATAACGCTTCTTGATCATGACCGGATCACACAACTTTGCCGGTTATGTTATAAATACTGCGGGATTGGAAGATATAGGTTGTAGGTAGTATTTCTACAAATTGCTGGTTAGCTTTAATTAGAAAATGTATGAAAATAGCGTTCGAAAGTCTGCGGAACAAATTCCAGTGAGAGTTCTTCAATGGTTCTCACAGATTCAGTTCGCTTGTTTCGGTTCCACAAAATCAACCATCGTTTACGTCTTTATTGACCCATTAGCCGATCATCGTCAGTAAATTGTACAGTATATCTTTCTTTAAATCTGGAATATTGCTGCAACAGCCGATAGCACCTCTGGAAGGCGTTTCTGCGCACTTTTCGAATGTGTATTGCACCATCCTGAAGGAAATGAGAGGAAATGAGATATCCAACCTTCCTGGGTAGACGTCACAAGAGCCGCTGGACCCATTCTCCTCAAACTCGGTCGTGAAACAAAATGGCGGTGTTTTGGAGCTATTTTCGAGATTTCGTCGTGGCACAGAAAATCGAGGATTTAACGGAATTCAAAAATTTTTTCGCAGAACTATTTCAAATAATAAGTAGATTCGTTCTAGCGAAAAAAAAATTTTGGGGTTAGGTGCACTTTAATTAATGTTTTGCAAGATGGCGGCGATAACGTCGCACGAGAGCCAAGCCTAGTAGTATGTTGTCGCCAAAACTTAAGTATAGTCAGAGTTGTGTTTGAAAACTGCCTCAAATTTTATAAGAATACCAAATGAATTTTACTTAAGAGATAAATTCCTGCTTAACACGAGTGTAATGCAAACCAAATCACTGGCAAAATTAGTCTATGCACTTCAAATATGAACTTAGACCTTCAATCATGGGGTTTGGGCAAACGTTGACACTCAAGACATTATTAAACCATTGTGCCAAACATGTTGTAGTATTTGCTAGTTACACACAAGAACCTCTTAAAAAGTGTGTTCTGTTACTCTGCTGAGTTTAGAGCAATGACGAAAAGAGACTAGCAAATTTACCTTCTTTGTTGAACGTCTATTCACACAGCAACGGGATGCCGACCAATGGCGCACCAGTGCAATAGATATTCTGCACCACCCTGGTTGAGTCAGTTCCCAAACTACTTCGGTCACACGAATGACAAAGAAGCCTCGGTTAGCTTCCAGAGGTTTGACGAGATCTTTCAGATGGCTCCTAAAAAATGCTCGTCTCTTTTGGCAAGCTTCCTCTGTGGACTTTACGCACCCTCCTGTCGAGGTACCGAGCGTCTCCTCAAACCCTGCAGAGAGCTCTGTCTTGAGGCAAAATCACAATGCAAGCGAGTAATTAGAGATGTTAGTAAAACAAAGGGGTTTCAATGGCCATCGGATCTGAAATGCAGGAACTTTCCGAGAGAAGATGAAGAACCTTGCTACAACGGACAGTCAGCTGGGGGAGACTCTACGACGCCACAAACAGGTGATAAACGGCCGTATTTTCTTTGGTGGACGAATAATATTGCGTATCAGACGTATTATGCTTCTAGCACTAACGGCGACCGTTGACGCACACAACTCGTTTGTTTACCAAAAAGAACTTTTGTGAGAGAGATACGTCTGCGTCTGTTTAATACGTCCAAAATTTAATTGCTAAGTTCGTCTGACATTTACTACGTCTTCTTTTCCGTATTTACCTGGACGCATACTGTAATATGTCCAATAACATATATTGGTCTACAGTAATTTAAAACTAGCCTCCATTTGGCAAGAATATATGCTCGAATATTTGTCTGACGTTATCTGTTCCGAGAAGCGAACAGTTTTCAGTGGGTGAAAGTCGAGGAAACTTGGATTGTGAGCTTGAGGAACAGATAACGTCAGACAAATATCACAGCATATTTTTAATGTCAAACGGGGGCTATTGTGTTTGTTAACCTTCAGATATTTTTCACAACACGCGAAGTTTTGGAAATTGAGGAACATCACTCGGATATTCCCCAGTTTTAGCTGAGGAATATTCGGTCACATGACGCGTTTAGACCAATTGCGTGTGGGCGAAAATGTTTGTTGAATTAACGTTTAGATTGTTGTAGTAAAATTTTAGTAAATTACGCGAAAGTAATGACCAGAATGACAAAAGTTATCGTCTTCGGGTTGTTCTATTGATGTACCATCAAGTTGTCAAAACCCACGTATGGGAAAAGAGACACATAACATTAACTAAGAAAAGTTTTAACTTTAAAAATTTAAAAATTTCCAATCTATAGATTTTGTTGTGGTGGCTCCCCCTGCAGATCTTGTCAGATTCCGTAACGACGGGAGAAGAATTCGGAAAATCTCTTCACGAGTCCAATTTCTATATGGTTGAGTCATCGCTACAAAATTTACAGCTTGAAACCGAAAGAAAATCTTGCCATCAGTGTAAAAGCTAATTCGAATGAATGCAAAACGCGCGTGGATTGAAAAGAAAATCAGGCCCCGAGAAAATTCGAACCCATGGCCTTTACAACTCCGATGCAAACTCTCCACCCCTGCGGTCACTGATCAGACCAGTGAAGCTTCTGGGTGTTTTGTATTGGCATGCAGATCTAGAAGAGACTGGGTCATTTACGAACTCTATTAATAGCGCCGTAGAGATGATAGGAAATGATGACTATAAATATGCACGTGGGCGCAGTTGCACACTTGAAAAATTTTAATTTTTTGGTTTTTTTTTTTTTTTTTTTTTTTTTTCAGGCAAATGTGAGGTTATTTCAATCCCCATATGCAAGAATGTTCCGTATAACATGACGGTGTTTCCAAACTATTTCCGACACAAGACTCAGGAAGAGGCTGCGCTCGAAGTTCATCAGTTCTTCCCGCTGGTCCGAGTCAACTGTTCAGTGGACTTGGCCTTCTTTCTGTGCTCGCTTTACGCTCCTCTCTGCTCGTCTCTAGACGTGCCGCCACTGCCATGCAGAGAGCTTTGTCTTCGAGTTCAACGTGGGTGCCTTCCTTTATTACAGCAATATGGTTATCAGTGGCCAGACAACATGGCATGCGATAGATTTCCCTGGGGAGGGGGTCAGGATGTGTGTATCGACAGACCTAATGCCGTTGACGTCACCACTCCACCTCCACTTCCGACAAAGGGTAAGATGAAGTTTGACCAAAATGAAATTAAAAAGCAAGTAAGACAAGTATAAGCCTTCAAAATTTGTGATGGAGTAATTTCAGCAATCTTCCAGCTCGTCACGAAATTTTTGCGCCTAACTTCGAGGTGAAGGATAAGAAGATATATAAGGAGAGTAAATTGCAGGAAGACGTATTAGCACTCGAGTCGTGAGCGCTTCATTAAACAGAAACTGGCGTTGAGGACGAATATCGATGAGTGGTTTGGGCTCGTTCGATTCCTTGAGTTTACCTAACTATGTAAAACTGATTGGTGAGGCAAGGTTTGAGGGAAAGGTTAGGAAGGAGAACGGCGAGGGTGAAACTGCAAAATGAGATATTGAAATCAGTTTGTGATTGGTATCTTCAAATTTTCACTGCAGTTCTTGAAACAACGTGTCTGAATTCCTTTCCTTTGCAGCGGGAAAATGTGAACCTCTGGATCTATCTACATGCAGTGGTTTGCATTACAGTACCACCTGGGTTCCCAACTACTTTCAGCACCAAACCCAAGATCAAGCTGCCCTTGAAATACGCAGGTACAATCCAATCATTCAAACCAATTGCTCAGCAGAGTTGACCCTCTTCCTCTGTTCTCTGTACGCACCAAATTGCATTCCTTATGCGCACAACGTACCCTGCAAAGAGCTCTGTAGTCGCGTCAAAAAACAGTGTGTTCCTAGAATGCGGGAGCTTGGGATCAAATGGCCGGTGTCTTGTTCTAAGTTCCGGCGGGAAGCCGACGAACCTGGCTGTATTGGTGGACCCCCCACACCTTCGGTTACCAAGGCGACTCCTTCGAAAGACGGTAAGAAGCAAATCACGCTTGGCCAATCACAACAAACGTAGTTAGATAACTCAAACAAGCAATCAGGAATTTTTATTTCAGACCATACAACAGATGCTATGCGTGGGACACCGTGCCTTAGTCAATTCACGTCTGGGTTTGGTTTCGGTTTTAAGTACATTTGCTCTTGACAAGCAGAATGAACATGGTTCCTAAAGCATGCAGTTGGGATTCTCAGAAAATGTTTAAACGAAGTAAATGCGCAGTTACTTTGAGCACTAACTAAAAACTAATATGAACAAAGAAAAATACTCTGAAATGCGAAGAGCACTGTTCTATTTTTCTAAAAATTCTATGATATATGAGAACGTGGAAAAACTTCTAATATAAGTCATTTTCTTCCGGCCCCCAAACAGGCAGTGATTGAAAAAAAATGTTTGTAAATTATGAGCAAAGTAGTCTTGATTGTTTATTAGTACTGTTCTTTTTTAAACTGTTCGCAGGAAGATGTAAACCCCTGACCATTCCTATGTGTCGTGGTCTACACTACAATATGACGCTGTTTCCCAACTTCTTCAATCAAACACAAGCAGAGGCATCCTCTGAGATTGTACAGTTTTCTCCTCTTGTACGTTACGGCTGTTCCACCGAGCTGCCCCTTTTGCTGTGTTTTCTATACGCCCCTCCCTGCAATGTACCTCGCCTGCCATGCAGAGAGCTTTGCAATCGAGTCAAGAATAGCTGCCTCCCTGTCTTAACGGAATTCGGTATCCCGTGGCCGACGAGCATAGCTTGTGACAAATTCCCCTCTGCCAGACAAGGAACTGAGTGCATTGGAGCATAACGTTCTGTTCCATCTACTGCAAACCCAACTACTCGACCTCTTAAACGATAAATTATGTTTTTAGTGTCGGAGTTATACTATGATTACATTAAAGAGGTTAATATGTGTCCGATGTAGCTTCCTGCCACAAACCTTCTCGTCGCTCTTTTGAGAGTGTAAACAGGAGAGGCTCACAGGTATAAAAGAGAGATAATTAAACCAATTAACAAGTACTGACGAGGTTGAGCAAAATATTGCGAATTTTCAATGGCGCGCAAATCAACTATTTGCCAAAGCCGAAGGCTAAGGCAAACACTTGATCTGCAAGACCCTGACAAATCACGATACTTTGCGATAACCGAGTTTAATAATTGGTCTATCATTTGATCTCGGGGTTTCTTTTCATATTTAAATCACTCTCTGACAGCTCAGGGAAACGATCTGTCATTTTTCACACAAGAGCGTGGGTCTAATTACGCATGAGCAGAATATTATTTGCAGCAAACCACATTTAGACGGAATTCCGAATGAACAGGCCATTGTTTGTAGACAGTTAATTGCAGTTCTCGTGGTGGGTTCTCAGCCAATGAACAGAAATAGCAATTGCATCGGATGAAAATCTCCCCTATTGGCTTTTTATTACCATGACAATCCTTCTCAAGTGATTTCACACATAGGATTGGCCATTTCTAGGCCCTTCAGGAATTTCCCAAAGCTCGAGAGTAAGTTCCGAGAATAACTTGAGAAGGTTTACCTTGGGAATAACAGAGATTAACTCTCTTCATCTTCTCTTAGTGAGCATGCGCACTCTTACTACAGGTAATTATTGATAATTATTATTTCTGGCTGAAATTACTTGCCTTTCTCCCTGAAATCGTGTTTAGTTTGTTATTATTCTCGAAGTCTTTTGGTGTTTTTTTTTTTTTTTTTTTTTTTTTAGATTTATGTATTTGTATGTATAAATGTTACTTGCCGGCTGGGAGGTCCGTATAGTGAAAAACTATGACCGAGGTCTTGAAAATGCTGCCCGAGACCGCAGGCCGAGGGCAGCATTTTCAAGCCCGAGGTCACAGTTTTTCACTATACGGACCGACCCTAAGCCGGCAAATAACATGTTTATTTTTTTTCCCCTGCGTTAAATTGGTTTTACAGATTACAAATAGGTTTTTTTACGCAGCTCTTGTCATTGAATCGGCTACCGCGCCGTCTACTAACGATTTGTGAAAAACTCTTCGCAACGAGCGAGTAACTCAGATAGTAGACAAAGAAAGAAGTATCAAAGAACAGATTTTTTTCCAACTACTTTATGTTAGTTGCATTTATTGCACCAGTTATATTCTCCAAAATTTGTTTATGCGGTGTGAAATTTCGTGCGAAGTTTGAAGTTTTACTACAAGAACAATTTCTGTCAGTCGTTGCTTTTAAAATTACTTGAAATCAGACTTTTCCATCGTAAATTGAATAGCGGAAAGCAAGGAAATTCGTTAAGTGTATTCCACAGAAATTCTCCTGAATACAGCAACGATCAGAGAGATAAACTCGACTGAAATTGACTCAAATTTTTATACGGCGAGAGAAACACAGGATTACGCGCCATTACAGCGTCAAGCTACAAACAACCAAGCAAACTCTCACAACTTCAAAACACTCAATTGAATTTACTTACAGTGACTTTCCTTGCCATTTTAAAGTGAACAGAGATAAACTTGCGTTGACTAATCGTCGATTGATGCGTAAAAAGGGCAAAAGATTGACGATTACCGCTAACTTTTGGGAGCGAAATTTAGGCAGCGGGGAAAAAATCCAGCCCCTGGGCCGTATGGTAAAAAGCTGGACCGGTCACGTGCGTATGATTAGCCGATCAAATTCGAGGATTTAGGATCCGGCCCACTCAGATGTTTGAAAAAAAAAATTAATATATATATTTTTTTATTTTTGATCAATATCGAATTCATTCCTACTGATATCTTCATAAATAAATTTAACCATAATAATTTCTTACATGTCAGACTTGTCGAGAACGAGTTGAAACACTTAAATTTTGGTTAAACATTTCCTCTTATAAATAATGTTTATTGTACAAACATTATTTTTATTATTTATATTTTAGTATATTTCGAATGAAAATCTTGTAGCACGTTCTCGAATTATATCCGTTGTGAAACTTGTAAGCAACTAATTCGTCTTAATTTATGTAAAGAGGCGTATCCGATAAGTCCCCCCTTCTTCTTCTATTTTACCTTTTACCGTAAATCTTAACGTCGTTTTAAGACATTGCGTGTAAATCTTTAGTTCTCTTATTTTTTTAAGTTGATTTTGTTTGTTTAAAATCATCTTTTCAAATTTTGTATTTCTCTTGTTGTTTTTTATGTTGTTATTGTTGTTGTTGTTTGGTCCAGTACTGTTATCTACGTTCAAAACGATAGCTAGTACAATTTTCGATTCGAATCCGTTTACCCTGTCGAAGGAAAACATACGTTCTCTTAGAGTCCCTGAAACAAAACCGTTATGTTCTACCATACACACCCTACTTACAAATCGAGTCTTTGCAGCGCAGTACCTCTTCTACGCAGGAGTCCCGTTCACGTTCTCTTATATAGCTCGGTAACTGGCGGGATTTCGCGCGCAAAATCTACGCCATATGGGCTTGTTTTGGGTCTAACAAACAGATTCCATGTGGTCGTTAGCCTGTTCAGTAATTGATCACAGATGACGTCAAATGGGGTTAGAACAAAAAAGTGACTTACGAGACGATAGCTGAGTGTGTCAACTTACCACCTGGTGTTAAATATAGTTTACGACCTGAAAAATATCGTAGAGTCTGAAAAAAACGTTTTCAAACCTCATGGCAATAGTTGCCACGGACATTTTATAGCCTATAAAGAGTATAAATAGGCTCAAAGTAAAATCCGCAGCAAGGGCAAGGAGCAAGCCGAGCCCGTGCTCGAGAGTGTCTTGCAGATCTTGCGATATCTTTCTCCCCAGACTGCACTCGGTTACTTCACTCGCTGCCTCACGTCACTCCGTATCTATACCCCCTATAGGGAGGCTACTTGCCTTTCAATTGCATGCGACGAAGTTGTACTGTCTAAGTCACTTTGTTAGCGTAGTTTTGTAAGTCGAAAACAATCCTCGCCTTAGCCTGGGTTTGCTTGGCATAACTTTCATGTTAGATTCTTTACGTTTTCTGATGGCCAATTTGCAGCTCAAACACGACGATCGTTTTCATTTTCAATACATGCTGACAGATGATATAATAAACCTATTTGTTTGTTGTTGTTATTTTACATATCTCAAACAGGAAACCTCCATAAACGACCAAAAGAAACTGAAAAGAAAAGTTTTTACGGGCTAACATGATCCTACTGCCTCGAAGAATCAATTAGGCCGAAGGTAGAACTGATTTCCTTTGATTTTACTAAGGAATACTTTATTATCCGTTCCACGCGGAAAAATACACGGCTAGTCCCGGGGGGGGGGGGAAGTGCCAGAAAAATTGAGTGGGGCTGTGCAGCGAGCTTTCTGAAACCTCTTAGCCCTATTTCGGCCTTATGTGCGGTTTTCACTTCCCTAGTTCAGACTCAACCCAAAGTCAGATGCCTCATTGCAGACCTGACTAGTCTAAAAGCATCCCAATTCAAGACCAGTGTGCGCAAAACATATCCTTATCCCCCCGGGGGTACTCCCAGAAAAATTTGGTGGGGGTGTGCGTCCTGCTTCCCAAAACCCTTACCCTATTCATGGCCAAAATCTGCGATTTTCCAACCCTATTTATGACCTGACCAAAAATTTGATACCCTATTTATGACAACTGCAGCTGGCACAGTTGCCCTAAGCATAATTTATGAAGGGCTTTTATTGGTGGTCTTATCGATAATGGTGAAAAAGTAGCTTCTTCTAAAAAAAATTCCCAGTTCAAGACAAGAGTGCAAAAACTATACTCTATTTATGACCAAAATGGCCAAAATTGATACCCTATTTATGACCAAAACGGCTGAAAAAACATACCCTTTGGGCCGCACATACCTATATAATCTATATAAGGGAGAACCCTCCCCCCCGGGCCTTTTTCAGACCAAATAATAAGGGAGTAGCCCACGGGGACAGCTGGTGTGTAAGCTAAACACAGCTGGTCGTCCACGGACCTTGTACGTGTGTGCAACCTTACATGGCTTGTGCCCTGTCCGAGTATTTCGTAAAAATTCCAATCCCACGCTACCGAAAGATCTAGAAATTGGTGTTATATTTACGGCTACTTTCGTTAATCTGAACGATTCTTAATTTTTACTCTTGCATGCATCTAGTAAATGAAAAAGAAATAGAGGAAGACATTGTGAACTTTGAAATATCTTTATTATTTTCAAGCAACAGAACATTAGAATGTCGGCTTTTTTAAAAACAACTTTCGTTCAGGAAGCAATAAATATACAAACGAAAAATAACTACATTAAAAAGCAAAGTACAGTTTTACGATACTAAGCAAGAGAAACTGACAAGTCTAGTATTTCAAACTCTGAAAAGCTGAAATGTTCACGGCTTAAATCTCTGTTTGCTTACTTATTGCAGCTTATTGTCGTTCTTGTTCAAACACGCTCTTGCACTTGGTATCATGGAGGCAAAATGCAGTTCTGTGAGTACAAACATTTACTCAACTTCGTTGGATCTAGAATGTGTTTATGGCAATACACATGCAGCGTATAAACAAATCTCTCGCAAGTTCTTTGCTGTCTTCAGAACCCTTCAGCATACTGTCGCGCACGGGGCTGTTGAACTTCTCATGGAAGCTGCGTGTGGTTGGCTTGCATTTGGTACACGCCGTTTAAATTAAACGGCACAAAGCAAATTGGCTGCTTCGCATCTTCTGCATAAGACTTCAGGAATCTTCACACTGTTACAGAGCCGTTGCAGCACGCATCATCTCTCAGTAATCTTGATGCAAATGTGACGAGCAGAAAACACGCCAGCAACAGGACAACAAAACTGAACTCCAATAACACCTCTTGGGCGGAATATAGCCTTCTCAAGTGCGAATCCACTGGCGTTCCCGAAGGGGCAGAAGAGGAACTTCCTCTCTCAAATTGACTGTGAATCATCTTCTTCGCTGTAGCACTAGGAAGGATTCAAACTTCAACTTGTAACTTGTGATTTCACTTGCACTGCTCTGATTCTTCCACAATCTGACTGAGAGGTGTTTACCCTAAAGACGTTTATATAGCACCCTTGATGGACAACTGATCGTTTCTAAAAGGGGAAACACCATTGTTATTTCACCACAGCATGCCAACCCAAAATAGACTTGCTAGCTGAAATCAATATCCTGTTCAGCTACACGGTGATGCCTCAGCGCCTAAATTTTAAAAGTGAAAGAATTTCACAAGTCACAATATTCAGTTTTTAGGTTAAGGAGATTTTTTGTTCCGTTTTAGCCCATGAAAATGATGAAACTCATAACAGTGCCTGGTCATTTTACAGATCCTAAGTGTCACTTGATTGTTCCTGAAAATTTATTTTTGGAACGTTTCCTATGGTTTTCCGCCGAACTTTTCGCCTCCGGCGACAAATCTGCTCTATGTATGTCATTCGGCAGCTTTGAGCAATTTAGCAATTATCCTTGGACTTACAGTAGATAACATTAAAACTGCAGTAATTTAATGAATTATTACACCTCCTGGTATTAACGGTTACAAAGCGGTACTCACAATACTTCAGAGAAGCAAAACATACGGTTTCATTTTCCTTCGTAACCGCTTACTCTGGAGAGAGAATGGGACAGAATGAGCGGCCAGGGATTTATTGTCTAAATTCGACGGCTGAAGTTCAGGTTTTTGCTTGAAGCCGTTTAATTGGACACCGAAAAAATTAATGATTCAAAAGAACAAACCTATAAAGTGAGCGGCTGTAAAAAAAAAAAAATGAAGAAAGATTTCCCTATCACTTAAGTTTAATTTACGATCGTGGGAAGAATGTGTTAAAGGAAATAACACTGAGAGCGGAAACTCTGATGGAAACCGGGATTTCTAGGAATGTAGTGGCGCGTGATGGTACAGACAAACCAATAAGAATGTCAAATGTGTTTAGTAGAAATGAGCACTACTGAAAAAAAAAAAAAAAACATGTTCGCCTGTCTTGATTCAGTATCCCCCAAAGGATGTGCCCCGGATCAGGCTGGCCTCTTTATCATGAAAATGGATGAGAGCCCACTTCAATTTCCAGGAGAAAATCAAAATTTCTTTTAAGGAAGGTTAACTGTATATGATATATATTCCAGTGTGATTTATCATTAGAAATGCAATTTTGTTTTTTAAGTAATATTCATAAGTTAAATCAAATCACATGGTACATAGTTGCGAACAGGCTCCCGGCGAACCCCTATCGCTTCGCTCTGCGAATTCTTCAGTTTCGCGCTCGCCGAATCATTGTTTTATCTTCGCCGGGAGCCTGTTCGCAGGCTAGACATAGGCATGGCTATTCATGCAATTGAAATTCGAAAGGAGGCTATAACTACGAACATTTCTGATTTACTGAAAAGAAAATCACTAGTGTATATTGTATAAAACGAGATAGAAACAATAAAGTTCTAGGTTTGATTAAATTTATGAGATCCATACAGCTCCTCACCCCCTCCCCCCATCCGCCACCCTCCCTACCCACCCAGAGCACTATGAAATCCGACGTCCATTTCGTAGGTAATTTACATGCATTGGAACGAGAGGAAGTGTTCACATAAGAAGAGAAGATTGGTTTGGTAAACCAACATGGCCGCCGTTTCTTCGTTTTGGAACACTAATATGGCTGCCGTGACGTCATGTTTAGACGCTCTTTATTATTTGTGCCGCGTTTCGATCTTTTACTGCCGATCTACGCTGTAAAAAGCTTGTAAGTCGAGTTTGCTAGGGGCACGCGTAAGCTGTTGCCTTCAGTCTGGGTCACGTTTATTAATTTGTTCGGCGCCCCACTGTTCGCAGCGTGATTCTAACGTGGGCACGCAGGTGCTCGGAGAAATGAGGAAAATAGCCTGCAGAACAGGCGGATTAGCGGGCTCTAGCGCGATACACCAGCGCGCGCGCGAAGCGCGAGGCCAGAAAAATCGCCTCGCGCTTCGCGCTCGTGTATCGCACTAGAGCCCGCTAATCCGTCTGTTTTGCAGGCTATGAGGAAAGTTTCAGAGTGACATGATAGGGAGCAAAGTACGTGCACAAACCTGTCTCAGCGTGCTATAACGGACGATTCATTTTGTCAGGAGGAGGAGGGGAGCGTGAAACTTTTTTCAATTCTGAACAGTAAATGTATCCTCTTTTACACTTTTATTTTACTTTGCCAATGTCGTTTTTCCACCAGAAGCACTTTTGCTTAATGTTTCAACGGTATGATTTGTTCTCCTCTTTCGCTGTGCGGGACTTCGCATAATTCCACCACCCTTATAGATAAAATGATTAATCCCTGATTCATTTACTATGACACTCTAAATATCAGCTGCAAAACCACGGAGTTACACGTATAGGTATTAAATCAGTGGTGAAAAGACATGAAAAAAATGCACGTCTTCAGTCCTGAGAAGTTTTTTTAAGAAGCCGGAAGCTCTTTGTGCTAACGGGCAACACTGTTACCAGCAACACCCGACGAATTTTTCAGCGGTTTTTTTGAGCACTTGTTTACCACATACGACAAAACTGACTCAGTGGCAGACAGACAAAATGGTATCAATAATTTGTAGTACTACTAAAGAGGCCATGGCCAGAATACACAAAACCAAGAAATTCCTCTAGAAACGAGCTACCGGAACTAACAAAACTGGACAGTTTTTTTCTCAGTAATTGAATAACATAAAAAAAAATGTTTCTCTTTTTCGGAGGGTGTACTGATTCACATCGAATTAACGAATAGGCTGCCTAGGTTTCACATCGACATAGACGCTAAATATAGCACGTTGTATTAGAGCTTTTTATAGCACTACATGCCAAAAATACCGTAATTATCTTCCCCTAACACCGGCCATGTCTGAAAGAGGAGCTAGTGGAGTGAAGCTATCCAAACGGCTATTGAAGCAGCGGCGTGCGTCATGCAAGGAAGTGAGAGAAAAATAGGTACATAATGTGTACGTGTGTGTGTGCCTACGCATTAATAATCATTTGGCTTACAGCTGCATTCTATTTTGTCTATTTTATATGATCGGCGGAAAGTTTCTGATTCTTTGTTTTCGCCGAAAGAATAACAAGTTGGCACCCCCTAGGTCACCGATTGTACCTAAATCGATACATGAAAAGCGTAAGATATATATATATATATATATATTTTGCCTACCTGTTATTTTTTATTTTTATTTTTATTTTTTTTGCTACTTTGTCCAGTAGGCGCTCTTTCTCTGGCGTTCGTGTAATAATATCACGTTTATGGGCAGGTTTTAGCAGCTTCAATGAACTGTAATTAACCCCGCATTCTCTTCTTCCTTATTATCTGTGTTCGGTCTGCTACGTAAGCTAGGTATTGATTGGAACCAGAGGCAGACCGTGTGGCACGAAAATTTTGCGGCAGTTTAATTTTGCGGATCGGCGAATTTTTGTATCAGTTGCGGGAACTAATTTTTGCAATCGTGAAAGAATGGTTTTTCGAGCTGGGTATCAATTTTTGTGATGTAATTTTCAGAAAGTCGCTTTTTATACAACATTCTCCGTTTTTTTTATTACATCCGTTTTTTATGTTACACAACACGGTAATCAGTCACTCTATTACAATTACAGTTACATCTTGTCCCAGTGAGGCTCACGTGATAGCCGAATATATCTTCGGACGATACTTTTCTGTAAACTTTTTAGCAGCTAGCACCTGTAGTGCACCAAGCCAGGGCACCTTCATCGTTTTGTTTAAAGAGACGTTTTAAATAAATAGCATCAACAAGATTCTACAAATGAGGTGTGTATGTATTATTTCCCCAGCACAGTAAATTTTTGCGGATTCATTTTTTGTGGGACCTCCTTTTTTTGTGAACCCGCAAAAATCGCAAAACTTACAACCTGCAAATCTAATGCCACAAGGTTTGCCTCTGTTACAGCCTATGAAGTAAGTACAGGCTACCGTAAACTTCGGAAAGTAACTAGCGACCCCCCGAAAGTAACGTCAAAAAATTGTGGTCGTTCATAAATCCCGAAAGTAGACGGTGTGCGAGATCGAAAACGCTCGAGATAGCAGATACATTCCAGCATACACGCGCTATATAAGAGTAGGAAAACAAGAAATTTTCCTATACAGACTGATGAACGCATCAATTATGTTTCTCTGCACCGGAAAATGATGTCAAGTCTTTAGATCTTTACAACCCTCGAGGCGACCATCTACTGAGCAGTTCTAAAGATAAGTTACATTAGACAATTTGAGAATTTCAAGAAAACATAGCCTGACAGCTAAATCCACGGTTTATAATAAAATCAGGTAAGTACTCTATGTATCTATATAAATGTTGTAAACCCTCATCTCTACCTTACTTTAGACAACGTCTCTATTCTTATCAGAAATGATTTAGAGATACATACGTACATAAACAAGTGTGAAAATAAACGATATGAACCGACGTTTCGGAGACTTCTCTCTGATTACTGTTTGTCCCTGGTCACAAAAGTAAATATTTATTTACCAAGGATGAGCTCGATGTTCAAGACGAGAGCCGCGGAGGCGGATGGGAGGCAGCTGTAAGTAAAGGCACCCTCGAACGGTCTTGGGGACGAGAATGAACACAGGTAGCCCAAGCTCAGTATGGCATTGTCGTGACTAAATGTAACGAAACGAACGCTTTCTAGAATTTCCATTGGAAACCTTGTCTCACATTCAGCAAGCAGCGTAAGAAATCCTTTCCCCATTCGCCAAAAGAGGAAAAACCCGGCTCAACGCAGGTTATTCTTGGGTTATTAGTCACAACAGTCACATACTGAGCCTGGCTGACCTGCGGAATGAAGTTGGAAAATTGGCGGGAAAATTCGCGGACAAGCTCGAACTCGGCCAAGTGACGTCACTACAACAAAATGGCGGCTGCGAAGGTAAGTTACTGGGTATCTTTGTTAGCTCAACTCTCGGGGCTACATTGAACACATTTGCCTTGACTAATACCGTATTAGTAAAAGCTTTCTTTTTTCTCAAATTCTAAGTGATAATTGAACAATTGAACGGGATGGTAATGTGTTTGAATATGTTTTTATTACAACACGTGGAAAGTTAAGCTTGAGCTTGCATCTGTTTGCATCGCTAAGCCTATTTTGCATTATTGAACTTAAATTAAATTTACCTTCGATAGGAGCATCAACACACGTTGTGTTTCTTACGAAGTGAAGGGAAAGAGAAACATAGTCACGGTAATTAAACCGCCCAGTACAGCTGAAAAATATCATGCCTCCACAGACGTTGACAGATCAGATGAAAACTGAAGGAATAATCGAACTATTTAAATAAATTGAGCCCAGTCTACTAAGTGGAACTGAATCAAGCGATCGAATACTATAGTTATAAAATGGTAAACTATAAAATATCGTTGCTGTCATTATTACTGCCTACATGTTGGAGTATTGAGGTACATGTATGTGGTATTCTGAGTTTGTTTACATTTAAACAGGATGCTGTTGTTATTATTTTGGATGTGGGGCCGTCGATGTGTCAAGCTCCCGCAGGTCATTCCACATCGCTGGAGGTTTCTGTGAAAGCAATCAATATGATCATACAGAGAAAGGTACATGTGTGTGTAGCTGTCTAGACACTCCTGCAGTGTGATGAGTATGGGCAAAACACTGATATTCTTCTCAACGAAACTAAGGGTGTGTTCCTTTGGAATGATCTGGATCAGGATCAGTGATCCAAGATCACTCGGATCATGGTTCATCAAAGGAACTGATGAATACGTGACCAGAGTGGATTCGTCGGTTCCTTTGATGCACCATGATCCGAGTGATCTTGGATCACTGATCCAAATCTGGATCACCTCAAAGGAACGCACACTAAAATCCACCTACTCTTACATGAACATGAAAGATACCTCTCAAATCCAGAAATTCTGAAGCACATATGTGTTCCCATTACAATTATTGAGACCTAATTGTAAACAGGCCAACTAGTGCGCTATTCAGGCTAACATTCGCACTATTCAAGCCAACCTTGAGCTATTCAAGCTTAACTTAAAAAATATTTAGTGAAACTTGTACATGTATACTAGGAATCAGGCAACCAAGCATAATTCTAATTTTGGTTCAAAATTGTAAACATTTACAAAAGACATGTAGACCGAGTCATTATTGTTTTGACGTCACAGCATGACTAGTCCCAGGTCCTGAATCTCGGTGGTTTCTTACCCAACTGAAAGGGCTAAAACCAGATGGCTAAAATGCGGTGAAGAAAAATGAAGTCCAATTTGTTTTTTTTGATTTCCTTGTCATGATCTCATGTACAGTGTAGATTCCATCAAGGAAATAAAAAAATATCTGTCATAGACACTTTTTTCTTTGTTTAAAAATTTTTAAGTGTAGTTTTATTTTTACTTTCCTTTAATGTTATGTAAGCGAGTGCAGGAAAAGGCTGATTTTTTTTCCATTTATTGCTAGGCTTTCCTTTTCCCTTTTTGTCTTAGAAGAATAACATAGATTAGCTCATCAAACAAAGTTGTTTTTGCTATGCTGCACAAAACTAGTCTGTGGATTTTGGTATCAGTATGTGCGCACGCACCACTGTTGGGTTGAACCGCCATGTTTGAGTGTTTGTGTTGGTGATGTACTAGTTAAGAGCCAGATTATTCCATGAGACACAACAGTTTGGATACCTGATGCCTGTGCTGGAGTTTTTTCCACTTTATGGCAATATTTTGTTTTCAATTTTAGATTTTTGCAAAGACAAAAGATGAATTTGCTTTGATTCTGTTTGGCACTGAAGGTACGTGTATTGTTATTTCAAATGTTTTTCAAATTAAAATGAAATTCTTGATAGTCTTAATTTAGGAAGGATTCAAATTTGCGATTCTGTTTTTTTCCTTGCTGAAAAAAGACATGCACAATTCAAGCCTATCAGTCCAGAATCACCAATGGCAGAGACTGAAGTAAAGAAGATTTATACTATTGTAAACTGATCCACTATTAGTATTCCGCTTATCTAGGCAGATCAGTTATTGTTTGAACTTTACAAATTCTGAATAATTTCTAAACTTACCCCTCTCGCCTTAATGTGTGTTTTCTCTGATTTATGCTGTGTTTGAAGATTCAGAGGTAATGGAAAGGTATCAAATTACACAGTTACATTCTTTTTTCCTAAAAAAATATCATAAATCATATTTATCTCAAGAGTAGCTGGCATGTTTGGGAGTAACAGATGGCAATTTTTGCCACTCCCTGGAGCTTATGGAAAACACTGATACTGTTCCTTTGCTTTGATCGGCTTAATGTCATTTTTTATGATGTGGTAATATTGAAGGTGTGGTTTATATGTATGTGTATTACACAAGTTGTGTATTAACTTTCTTGAACAAATGTTTTTTTGTTTTTTGTTTTTTTTTAGGAACATCAAATCATCTGAATGATAATGATGAAGGCTATGATAATATAACAGTGGCACGTAATCTTGGTTTACCTGACCTCGAACTGCTGCGATTTGTTCATGAACAGATTACACCTGGTAGTGTATTTTTATTTGTTTTCTCTTTCAATAATCAGTTGTTCAATGAGAACTTACATTGCCCATAGGTCTGCTTTTACATGTAGGTTATGGGAAGTGAATATTAATGGCTGTAGGCAAGTGTGAAACTGTAAACACTCAGGGCTGTGGGGAGGGAGAACATGTGTAGAACTTGAAATGGATCTTCCTTTGAAACAGATGTCTTATGATATTTTTACAGGATCTAAATTCATTATTTTAAGTTTCTTGTCTAAAGTAATGGTAAAGTGAGATGGAAGTAGGCTGCTGAAGATTGGCCTGTAGCTGGCTGTTTTGGCCAGCAACCGGCCCTTATTGACAGCCCTACAGCAGCCCTGTACGTTGTTGGGTACAATATTACTTCAGGCAGTGAAATTTTTCTTTATCTTATTATTTACAGGTGGTGTTGAAACGGACTGTATCCTTGACTAAATACAAAATTATATGTTATAAAATTATGCATACATGACTTGTACATGTGCTGTACATGTGTTGCATTTAAATCGCTTTCTGGCTTTTTCAAATGAGTCTGAATTAGTCTACATGACTTATTCTGTATGGTGTTGATCATAATCAGAAAAACTACATGCAGTTCCTTTAAATCTTTACTGGCAAGGACTTTTTCCTGTGTGATATTTGGCCTTAATTCATCTTTAGTCATTGATGCTATTGTAGTTGGCATGGACTTGTTGCGAGAACAGACAAAGTGAGATCAATCTTTAGTTTTCGCTTTCTGTTAGCTTTTTAATACATATTAAGTTAAAGAGTGAATAAAATAAACATTTGGAGCAATTTATTTATTGATTTCAGAGGCAAGAAGTGCGAGAAAAAGATGTACCTCTTTTCTGACCTTGGTTCACCATTTGGTAATGACCAGCTGGAGGCCATTATTGATGGCTTAAAGGAAATGGAAATCCACATGACATTAATGTGAGTGTGGAACTTTTTAACTTCCAGATTCATGGGGATGTACTGTAGCCAACAATATACAAAGTAGGCACCTTCCAAATTTCCCCAAGTCTTTGTTCGCTAGTGAAACTTCATTTTCAATGGCGAAATTTAATGGCTCTTACATGTAATGGATCATGTGTACTAAAGGCATCCTTGGTCGAGTGCTGATCAATACCCTTGAATTTGACACTCAATTGATACTCGATTGATACTTGATCGATGCTGGATTGACACTCCATTGACACTCCCTCGACACTTTGGTTGACCCTCAATTGATACTCTATCAACTTCTCGGTCGACAGTTGGTCGACAAACAACTAGTTTTCAATCAATACAGATAAGTCGATCGACAATTGGCCGACTATAAACCGATTGTTGATCAAGTGTCGATCAAGTGTCGACCGAATATTGATTGGGATGTCGATGGAGTACTGATCAAGATGTCGATCAAGGGTATCGATTGAGAGTATCGATCGACCTTAGACTGCAGATGCCATTAGTATGTGCATATCACATTGTATTTATGTAACTACATACAGAATGACTGTCAAAAGTAGCCAGCTACGAAAATTGCCGCCTATTTGATGATCTTGGCCGGCTAGTCGGTCTGAGTTATTTGACTGATTCTTTAGAAAGAGATGACACAATCAGTCATCTAGTCCAACAATAAACCTGTCTACTTCAAGACTTTGTGACAACCCTGTACATGTACTTCCCAGAATCAATTAAACCTTACAAGAGATGTACTTGCATACACTGTACAGTTTTACATAGTGTGAGTGTGGTTCTGCCTTTTTTTTTCAGGAGGGAGGGGTATGGTGGTGGAAATGAGGAAGCCATGTACATGTAAAAATGAATCCTAATACTGGGTGGCGACAGGTTCTGTAAGAATAAGACAACCCCAGACATGGCCTTAATCCTGACCATTTGTCCTTTAGACACATACATGTATACTGTAATAATTATTATCACTGACAATTCTTTGCATGGAATTTACAAACTAGAGGACCAGATCTTCATGGTGATGATAATGATGATGGCAGTAGTGGCATTGATGAGAGTGGACCTTCAACATCAGCTGCTGATCACAGAAAAGAGAAGACTCCACAACAAGTTAGTGTAAAACTGTTATTAATAAATAATATATAGATATAGCCAAGCCTACAAGCAGAGCTCCTGGGCTGGGTTGTTTAAAGCCTAGCTTTAGCTTAATATTTACTTTTGGTACCTCAAGGGAGGATGCTTATTTCTTTTTTGAGAAAAAACTGAATGTTCAAAAAAAGTCGTTGTCCCTGGATCTAACAAAGTGCATTAACTTATAAAGTGATTACTTGTCTTGTCTGTATTGGCTGAATTTTTTCACCTACCTGCCAAGCATGACTTTTTGAAGTTAAAAGAAAAAAGATCAGTTTTTCGCAATCGTTTCGCTGCCATGTGATGCTAGAAGCAACACCCAAACGAGGTTGGCCCGGCCACTCTAAAACTGCAAGATGGCTACAAAAACATGATAATGTGAAGGGCACAAAATACAGATGATGCTTTGAGCTTTAATTTTAACAAGCTTCCTATTGCATAAAAAACGTTATTAGTGCAAACTTGAGTGTGAAGTTACTCTCCGTCTTGAAGATTTATCGATAAGACACAATGCCAAGCTTGTTTGTCCCAAGCTGATTGCTGTAATCAGAGAAACCAGCGATATATAATCAAGTAGGTGGCAGAACCCTGGCAGTTGCTGACTTGTTTTGAAAACACTGTATAAGCACTCTTAACCACCTTTTGTATTTTGCCAGGTTTTGTATAGGGTCAACCCCCAAAATAGCCAACAAAAATATTCAACGAAGAACTTTGCCAGGTTTCTTAACCATTTCCCTCTATTAACTGTGGTTGTATCCCAATAGTCATTTTAGCCTGTTCCAGGCTCTTGGTCAGTGGGGATGATCGAAAAAGCGGGCGCAGGACAAGCAGAATCTTCCCACGCCCTCTACTTTTTTTACCAGAGCCCGCTTGTCCCGCACCCGCTTTTTCATCGCCACTGACCGAGAGCGTGGAACAGGCTATAGTCATTATCACCAGCTGGAAAAAAAATCCTTACTAACATGATTGATAATATTGTAATTGAACTGAGTGGAGTGCAGTTTGGTCTGAAATCATACGCATGATTTCAAAATCGAATGAGCCTGCAACATTCTGGCACTTTTTGAGGGCATAAATTTCAGTGGGGGGAGGGTATTCAAGTTGTTGTTGACTGAAGAACACTGTTTTGTTGAACATACTTGACCTTGTTTGTAGGTGGCTGGTGAGAATTGTATGAGGCAGTTATTAGAGGCTTTAGATGGGGAGACATATTCCTTCAGGTGCTCTTTTATTTGTTTAATGCCACATATAACTGCTAACATTTTAGTATTTGGGGATAAGAGAAGCAAGAAAACTCCCCTCTTCTAGTCTTCTTTCTTTGTCATGTAGTGACCACTAAAAGCTTAGAAAATATGAACCACTTGCTAGGCTATTACCGTTTAAGAAATAGAAAACTTGTACCATGTTTCTTTCGAGTTATAGAAACACAAGTGGAAGTTTGGGAGAATGAGAAATGCTGTGGGAACATGAGCTGACAAGCCGTAATCCCAAGACCATCACACTTACCATGAGCAATTTTTCAAGCACATTTTTAGTTATATTTACCTTAATTTGTTTTTAAATTTCAGTCATGTTCTTCCAATGCTGAGTTTTTTCCAGACAAGATCAATCAAACAAACAACAGTCTTCAGAGGACCCCTGGAAATTGGCTCACAGTTGAAAATTAACGTCTATGGATACTTAAGGGTAATCCGTCCAGTTCTTAGAAATTATTCCAGATATATTTCCTGAAAAAAGCCAATGCCATGCAAATAATTTGTATAAAGCTTGTTTTGTAATAAAAACTAAGAAGAAAGAAAAAAGAACGTCTTTTCTAATGGCCCTTTAGAGTCTGAGTTTCAAGTTTTCAAAGTTTTGTCTCTTTTTCAAAATAACTTTTTTCACTGTTAAGGTGAAAATTGTGAGCGAGCTTTCACGTTGTGCGGATTTAATTGCTATCATTTAAAGCAGTTTCCTTGACAATCCGCTCAAAACAATCGTAACACAGCACAAAATCAGCCGTTATGACATCTGTTCAGAGTATTTATTTCTTGAACTGTGATTTTAAACACAGTTTTTCTTTCAGAATGGACAAATGTGGCCGTTTGAATTGGAAAGGTTGAATGTTTGTTTTAAACGAACACAGCATTCGGGCAGCTGAATAAAGTTCCTTCTGAACAGATAATCCCAACCGTTCAAAAACCTGAATCCCATCAGACACCGTTGGCCAATCGAATGGCTGATTAGTTTTGTGTGAACAGATAGCAGCAGCCGTTCGAACAGCTGAATACTATTTTCCTGAATGGGTGATATTAGCTGTTCTAACCACCGCAGTTTCTTTCAAAGGAATAATATCAGCCGTTTGAGTGGCTGCATTTTTTTTTTTCAAACGGATAACCTCAGCCGTTCGAACGTAAAGCTATTTTTTCGAACGAATGAAGATTTTATTCAAATGGGTGACCTCAACCGTTCAAACGGATGACGATTTTTTGCGAACGGATAATTTCACCCGTTTGAACGGATGAAGATTTTTTTCGAATGGATAGCAGCTAGAAATTTTTCTGAGCGGATGATCCAATCTGTTTGAATGGCATCCCATTGATCACGAATGGGTGACAAATGGATGACAAACAGCAAGCAGATGGTTTTTAAGCGTTGAAACAGACAGCTGTAGTGTACGTTTTCGCGTGAGAGATCACATATGTAAGATAATTATAGAGTGATAAAAATATAATTAATTTTATGAATTTAACTTAGAAAGAGACCTAAAACAATGAGGCACAAAACAATGTTTTGCAGCTCTATCAGAGGCAGTTACAGATGTACATTACTGCAGAGCTGATTTTGTATATATGCTCTTTAATGTTAAAGGTTAAGGAGGAAAAATTGGCATCATGGAAGAAGCTGTCAGCTGTGTCGCAAATGTCGCCAAACCCTGACACAATGGAGGTACAAATGCAGAGGTCTCATCACTTGAATGATGAAGATGATACTGAAGTTGACAAAGAAAATGTTGCACAAGGTATTGAATGAAATTATGTAATGGAAAAAGTTTGTGAACAGTGTTCATGTACATACATGTACATAACTATTCTGACTTTCAATTACATGTTTAAAAAATATTGCATAATTAACCTTCTTCCTGCTGCAAACTAGGTTATCGATATGGAAAGACAATTGTTCCGTTGACCAAGATTGACAAGGACGGCATGAAGCTTCCCACAGAAAGATGCTTGTCAGTGCTGTGTTTTACTTCAAATGAAAATGTAGGTGGTTGTTAAGTAAAAACACTACACGTCTAGCTTTCTATCTCAGCAGAAAACCAGAAAACATTTCCCTGCTGTTTGAACAAAGTATCTTTAAATAATTCCCATGCGTAATATTGTTGATAGGTTAACTTTTTTATCCTCAGCTCTTTATCTACATGTACTTGTACAGTCATGTAGCCTAATATAATTATTGAACACCCCTCTCTCACGAATTAACAAATAAAGAAGCCTTGACTGTGCTCTGTTCTGTTGTTAAGCACGCAGGAAGCAGTAGAGCCTGAAAGAAGTGTAGGGGAAAACACGAGATGTAGTCAAGTGTTTTTCCCTACTTCTTTATTGTTGCTTCCCACATGTTCTGTTTTTATTGCAAGTAAATTGTTAGTTGCCAAGAGAACAGAAACTTGTGAGCATTTGAACAGTCACCCACCCCTTCCTCCCTCCCCCCCCCCCCCCCCACAAATGTATTGTTAATAGTTATTATTTTAATGAGCTGAACAAAATACCTTTTGAACAAAAATTGAGGCCTAGGGCTTACTATCGGAATTTTAAGTTGTGTTTAAATAAATAGAATTAGTTATAAATAGTTTCACTTTGAAATATAATTTCTTTTGCAGATTAAAAGATACCAGTACATAAGCGAGAATGTTGTAGCTTTTGTTCCTCAGCCAGGTGACCAGGTAATTAATTATTACACCATCTGATCACTTTATTGCAATAAACTAATATGAATTAAATATGTAACAGCCAGGCTAATGGCCAGTTCTCTTTATGAGACACACCTGTGTAGGTATCATGAAGACATGATTGATCATTGCAGTTATACACAACTTAAACAGTTATGAAATTGAGCCTGCACCGGTATCACAGAGGTCATAGGTTCGAATCCCATTCAAGCCTGAATGTTTTTTTTCAGGCTTAATTTGATAACTGCTTTAGCTTAAGTTGTGTGTAACTGCGAAGATCAATCATGTCTTCATATCTTTCTCTGCATGTAGTTCAAATAAATGACATTTTATATATTCACTTGTACATGTACACCTGTACAGAGGGAGTAATATCCAGTCCACAATGATGAATACAACTACTATGGTTCCCTGCAGGCAAATTTCATAGAGGGAATTGTCCATTTACAGATAAAAACCCTATTTGTACAACCTGTAGGTTTAAAGGAGTAGGTCACTCCAAAAACCGTGTATTTTTTCCATCACCAACAAAAAGTTCAGAGTGAGTTGAGTTACTCACCATTGCTTTAGCTTCAGAAGTGGATGCGATCCCAATGAAAAAGAAGTGAAAAGCTCGACACCAGAAGCTGCATTTTGAAAGGATATTGAAGGCCAGGCTGCATATCCGTGACGTCATTCCGTCCGAATTGACGCAAAGCCCAAACGCTAAAGTTCTTTTTTTCTGTTCAAAATTCAGTTGTGAGCTAAAAAATTCAGCCCGGGCTGGAAAAGGAACCAAACAGAATAGGGAAAGAGGAGTGACTTTCCTTAACTTGCCTAAAAAGAACAAAAAATTGCCAAAGAAGTGGTTTGAACAGCTACGTCAGGATGAGAGCTATGAAGCCACACATTGGAAACTTAACTGCGCTGATCATTCTTCACTTTCATCTACAACCGCAGTTCATATATGAATTATTTCATATAAACTTCACATCGTTTCACTCCTCACGGGAAGATATGAACTCAATTAAATTGACCTCGCTCCCAATGTGTGGCTTCATAGCTCAGTTGGTAGAGCATCGTACCGGTATCGCGGAGGTCACGGGTTCGAATCCCGTTGAAGCCCTGATTTTTCAGGCTTCTTCTTTCCAATTGCTTAAATTGGAAAATTAACTGCGATGATCATTCTTCACTTTCATCTACAACGGCAGTTCATATATGAATTATTTCATATAAACTTCACAACGGTCACTGTGAGTAACTCAACTCAATGTGAACTTTTTATTGGTGGTGGAAAAAAATACACAGTTTTTGGAGCAACCTACTCCTTTAAGCTCTTGTTAATGTACATTCACAGTGTTAGTTACAATCAGATGAGATGAAATTAGCATTCATTAAATATTTGTTTTTTTTCAGCACGCAGCAGTTGCACTGTCAGCATTTATAAATGGCATGTATGAACTTAACACTGTAGCAATTGTAAGATATTGCCGACAGAAGAATGCTGCTCCAAAGCTAGGTTTCCTGTCTCCACACATCAAGCAAGACTATGAGGTACACATAAATAGTGACAGAAACATTTCAATCTCTTTAGTCAGATACTTAATTTAAAGATTCATACTGCCATGGTAACTGCAGCTACAGCTGTAGCATCGGTTAGAGGACTCTGACCCACACGAATGTGGCCAGGGTTTGACTCCAGTCTGGTTCCATATCCTTTGTTGGTTGAGTATTTAATTGATTGTTACCTTACTTACTCAGGGACTTTTTCTTTAGTTACCTTAGTTTTCTTCAAAATTCCAATTTGGCCTGAATAGGGGGCCCACATTGAAATCAACTTGCCTGCAATGATGCTGCTTCATCTCAGTTCTGTACTTTACAGTGAAAACATTTTGTTTATTTCCATCTCTTCCTGTTTGCTACAAGCATCAACTCAGACCCTAGACATGTGCATGTATCCTCCAGTTGTAGCTGTATAGTTACATGTTGTCGGCAAAAGGCAAATAAGTAGGAGTACTGTGTTAGTCAGGTAAAATTTTCAGCAGTCCTGAACCTTGGAGTATCTTCCTGACTCAAAAGTGGTGGCCCTCCTGTTCTTGCAGTTATTATACTCATAGCATATGGGCGGGTCTAAAACCTACATAAAAACAAAGAAAACTAAGCTTACTGACCCCACTGTATTAAAACATACGCTGTACTTTAATATTTTTCTTTGCATAATTAACATTAACTTGATTTTCACTTGACTCCAGTGTCTCCTGTTCACTGCACTGCCATTTATGGAGGACCTTCGACAGTTCATGTTTGCACCTCTAAATGAAAACAAGAAATGGGAACCCTCTAGTGAGTCAGAGGACATTAATTTATTTATTATTATGAAATAATTTTTATCATTGATTATTAGTTTAATATTTAAAATTATCTCAAATTTAATTTCAAAATGTTTTGTACTTATATTTATCATATTAATTAATTACATTTTAGCATTAATTATTACTGTTTATAACTTATTGTAGATTGCTATATATTATGTACTATATAATCTGTTATTTTGTTGGCTTGTGTGTCTTATTTTTAGTTTCTCAAACACATTTTTTTGTTCTGAAAGGAGACAGAGAGGGCAAGATGTTTTGCACCCTGAAGCAAACTAAAAATAATAATGTCTGAATACTAAAAACATGTACTGTTTTTACAGAAGAAGACTAACATACAGTATACATGTAGTGTACTAGAATTTTTAGCATTAATTTATTAAACCTGTCAGTGATAGGTTCACATTAATTTTTAAAATTATTGTCTGGTTCAAAAAACTGAGGAGTTATAGCAGGAAATAACAGTTACTGTGATATTTTGAACTTGGAAGGGGTACAAAATTGATTGCTCAGGAGATTTCTATTTTCTCTTAAATCCTAAATATAGTAACACCTTCTATTTTACATGTAATGTAAGCAAATAAGCACACTCTTTCTGAATGGTAATCACCAGGCGAGCATATTTTTAATACTTTTAGGAGAGCAACAGGATGCTGTGGATAATCTCATCACTGCTATGGACTTAACAGATGCTCAGAGGTGAGGTGACTGTGTTTCATTAGCAGTGTTACTTTGATTTAGATAACTTACTGCATTGTCTTATATTATCTCTTAATCATATGGTAACAGTGTACTTTACTTTACAAAAATGAGCAATGAACAGAGAAAATGCTGTGAGTCATAACCTTTTCCACAAACACATAGTAAGTCAGCTGCTCAAAAAGCATTGTTTGAATTTACTTGTACACTGGCCGCCAAACTCCTTGATACTGAAGATTTTATATTATTTTATGTCCTGCAAAACATCTAGAATTTTATCTGACAAGGCCAAAACCTTGTTACATATATTGTGACTGTAATTTAATGATAGTCTTACTGGTTGATTTATTTTCAGAGATGAAGATGGGCAGTCAATAGAAGCACTGAAATGTAAAACAACGTTTAACCCAGTTCGACAAAGAGTTTTCCAGGTAAACATCAACAACTGATTCTATTTGTAATCCTTAGACAGTGATATTGTAGTGCACATAATTATTCTTTTTTGCCATGCATGCAAGGTTTTATTTAGAAATGTTAAAGAATTAAAACCAAACCATCAATGTTTGGCCCCTTTAAACTTAATTGCTGTGGTCAATATTTTTTTTCATTGTTTTCAGTGCATTCAACATCGTGCTCTAAATCCAGATGACCAGTCTTTACCAGATTTGGAGCCTGTTATTGCAAGGTAGACTCGCATTGTATTTGTGTGTAATATTTGCGAAACAAGAAACTCTGATCATTCGAACACTGACTGCCATACTCTAGACTTCCACATTCCTTGGTTACTTGACCACCAAATTAAGCTCATCCAGTACATCCAGCTCAGCTGCTTGCATAGTGACAATTGTTATTGTACATTCTCAGAAACTCATAAAACGTCACTTGGCATCTTAAAAATTTGATTTGAGACTGGCTTTTAACTGGCCAGCATTATGAAAGTGATTGTGGTGTGACTACCGTATTTTCCTGTGTATAAGTCGACCTTTCGAGACCTCAAAAATCAGTCCAAAAATTTGCCCTCGACTTATACATGGGTCAAAACTTGAGATCCAAGCGCCAGTCAAATAATTAGCATAATAATTGTCTTTCAATGTTAACAAACATGTAATAAACAGCAGTACAGTTTACAGTGTATGTTCGTTTAGCGATCTGTTTCTCTATATATATCAGAGCTTCAAGTTAAAATGCATCAACATTGATCCGCGAAATGTTAACCTGAATCTCGTAGACACTCACTGGCTTAATTTTGTCATAACGAACCAATATTTTTCCTGTAAATAAAGCTGTAGTCAAGCCGCTCAGAGAAAACATCCTCCGTGCTCTGAACTTGTCTGCTTAGTAACCTGGCAGGATACGAGTGCGAGGATTTCAAGGCTTGGCTACCAAGTTCCCAACACACGCGTTGCACTTTGTTTATGGAGTCATTTTGAAAGTCTTGAGCTTCTTTGGTGTTTTGCCTGTCTTATAAAGCCACTTTTAATCTCTTTGCACTTAAAAAGGTTCATTTGAAATCCTTATGTTTGATTTTGTGAGCATTTGACAAAAATTATTATCGAAAAGTCCACATGCACGTGTTGCTAAACTGGGTAAAACGCTTGTATACGTGCCATAATACGCTTGTTAAAACTGCATGTTGAAACTTACTGTCAGTGATTTGTTCACATATCTGTGGTAACTGAAAGATAATTCTAAGAAATACAAGATATGTTTTCCAAGAAATTCTTACCTGGAAATTAAGAAAATCCAGCTTTTGGCCTCAGAAATTGGGGGTCGACTCATACACAGGATCGACTGATACACTGGTAAATACGGTATGTCTGGGCCAGAAATCTCTCCAGGAAGATAAAAGATGCTTTTTCTGAAATAGTGCCTTCTCCGAAAAGTGCATTCTGGCTAATTCATCGATTTGGCAGTCTTGTTTAGAAAGCCGTTCAAAATTTGTTGTGTACCGTATGATGTATATAAAACTTTCTGTGTTGTATGTTACCAACTAAGGGAAAAGTTGTTCTTACAGCTACCATCCTTGTTGATAATTTTAGTTGAAAAATAAACCACAGGAGTTTCCTGACAATTTGCTTTCTTACTGGTAACTTCTCTATCAATACTGAAAATACCAGATAAGGCAGAGGACAGCTACATGTAGGGCATTGCAAGATGAACTCACAAATAAACTGAGTAAATGACAAATGAACATTGACTAACCCACTGACTGCCCACTGGGAAAAGGATTGTTTTGGAAGAATGTAGCACAAGAGAGTTGGGGTGTCACTAGATTTCGAGTGTTTTCCATAATGCCATAGAACCTTTAAAAGTAAACCACTGTAAAATAATGTTATTTGCAGTTACTTGGAGCCCAGCACAGAATTCAAAGCAAGGTGTGCTCCAGAGTGCACCAAAGTAAAGGTTAGAAACATAGGACTCTTTTTGTTCCATATTTAAGGAAGGAGTTTGCACAGTCAATGACTCTGCGATGAAGTTTATTAACAAAAATTGTCATTGACGGTTAGAATGAACTGATTGAAATTTTTTAGTGCATCTGTGTTTGTTGTGTTATTAGGATATGTTTTGTCTTGTAAAAATTGAGAAGAAGAAAGGAACTGCAGCTGATAGCATCTTCAAAGCAGTGTATGTACATTGTATATGTATGTTGATGTCATAGTTAAGTGGTTGATGGATTATTTATTTTGTTTTTTATATGTTGTTTAGGGATGTTCTTTTGTAGGTTTATTTGTTCTTAAGGTCAGAATGATTTCAACCTGTAGATTGATTTGTTTCAAAGGGAAGGGTGAGTCTGGGACCAGTAACTTACATGTATTGGACCAATGAGTATGAGGAAATTTACAATGACTGCTTGCATGGCATAGTGGAGATGATGGTGGACTACTAAGTCAGAGAAGAAATAGAGGGGGTTAGGGTTAGAGTTAGGGGGGATTGATATGAGATCCTGCCAGGGTAGGGTAGGTTAGGGTAGGGTTAGAAACTGAGAAGGGTGAGTGGTGTGTGTTATTCTTTTTGAGACCCCCCCCCCCCCCCCAAAAAAAAAAAAAAGAAAAAAAAAATTAGAATTTAACCTATATGTAAGCTGAAACAAAGTAATCTAGGTTGAAATAGTTCTGACCTAAAGAACAAAATTAATTTAGCTACAACATAAATGTACCGCCAAGATCCGAAACAGGTGGAAAGTTTCTATCTAATGGCAGCTACTAGTCGTGTGCCTGATTTCCCTTGTTCCCAGCTCTCACAAGTACTAGAGGGGGTGGGGTGCAGAGGTAGGGTCTTTGAGGAAAGGTGCTGGCATTACTTCTCACTTTTTACTTTTTTTTACTTTGGTCTTTACTGGGGTTGTTTTAGGCATTTAAGGTGTGGTGGCGTAATGGTTAGTGTGCGTTTTACTGTATATTCTTTTATTACAAGTCAAACAACTACCAACATCACTTTGCAACAACATTTCATTATCTTTAGTGGAGATGAGTCAAATGGTGAACCATCAACCAGCAGAACAGATGTTCAAGATGAAACTGATTTTAGCATGGCAAGCTTGGCAAAGAGAGAAGTCACACAGGTATGTGTTAATTATTTACCAGGGTTCTCCTGAAAATTTGAAGTAGAGGGAGAATAACTTTGAGTAGGTGGCGAACAATGCCGATAAAAAGACGTGGAATGGTGTTATTGGAGCCATGTGGAGGGGGGGGGGTAACCGCAACCTTTTATTGGGGGGTCCGGGAGCCTCCCCAGAAAAATTTTGAAATTGGGGTTCTAAAATGTGCATTTCAGTGTATTTTAAGCAATCATGGTTTTGTTCCTTGTTAAAGAAAAGCAATTTCACCAAGAAAAAAGAAGAAATCTTCGCACTTATTTGTTCTCGAAAATCCTCCATGTGCGAGCCAAGCACTGGGTTGCATGTCACTATGTTTAAAGAACTAATTAAATTACGCGTACATTCACTGGAGATAAAAGAACTAATTTTAATTATATTTTTGAAAGAAAACAACTTATGACCTTCATTTGTGCCATCTCTATTTTCTTTTCAATTTATCCCTGGTACTGAACAGCGATTGCTGGGTTTTCGCTTCATTTTCAGAGGAAAAACTGAGCTTTAACTTCACCCCGGTTGTCAAATATTCAGTGCTGCTGTCACGGCTCAGTGCCCACGTCACGTTTTTGGTGGCAATTCTCACGGCCCGAATGATTTCAGATTTCTTTTATCTTACAGCTATGTATTTGTTGAGAAAATTAGACATATTGTTTTTATGCTTAATTTTATTGACGGATAGGCTCACATTGTTACAAATAAAATTTTTTTCATAATTTATTTCCTATAAGTGGCCGGCGTGCCAAGGGCGACTAGATGGCGAATTTTGCCGGTCGCCGGAGCTTACGGAGAACTCTGTCTTTACCCCAAGGGTATTCTCTTCCCCAAGGGCTGCCAACCAATTTTAGAATGATCCTTCAGAAAGAGTTAGAACTCTACTGCAAAAACCAAGCTCTGCAGCCACAGCCACACAATGTAGACAAAAGTTGCAGCAAAATCAGTAAGCTCTTTACTAAGGTATACGTAAAGTATAAACTTTACAATTTACTATTGAAACAATAAGCTTGATTTGTGAACATTATTTTGTTTCCATTTCATTTTACCTCCATGTTTTCCTTGGACAGAATAAAGGCAAAAACAAAATTTGTCACTCTTGTTGCTAAGTGGGTATACCTTCTGATATTTACCACTGTGCCAGTGCAAACAGTTAATGTAATTAAGGACAAACAAGTTGCTGATTAATCCAGTTATGTCTACTTTCAGGTTGGTACAGTTGACCCTGTTGGAGATTTCCGCACTATGATCAGTCAAAGGGATGAAGATAGGTTTGATGAAGGTATGTTGTCTCCTCAGTCCCACAGAATTGGCGAACCATTCTTGAAGTGAGTCATTTAACTTTGCCAAAATATCAACTTTCAGTGTGCAGAGATTTGAGATATCTTAAACTAATAAAAGATTAGCCAAGTAATCTTGGTTCCAGATGGCAGTGAGTAAATATGAATTTTGTTATTGCAGAGATCAAATTCTGCAGAAAAAAGTAAAATGTTGAAAGCAGTTACCCATGCAAATGCCGAGTGTTAAATATTTATCATGAAGATTCTCCAAGAGGATTATAAATATTATTTTAGAATTAAATTGTGTTCATATTAATTTTTAATACTATTCTTGTTAACTTTGCTTTTCCTTTGTTATTAAATGTTGCAGCTGCCAAACAGATGAGGGAGCGTATCCTGCAATTAGTTCTGGATTCATTCAGAGACCAGTTTTATGCTAAAGCCTTAGACTGTGTTAAAGTTCTCCGACAAGAGGCCATAAAGGTATACATGTTGCATTATTAACTGCCACTCAGGGTCAGATCAACTAATGTAATGGGTTATTTGAGGTTTCATGTTAAAAAAATGGCAGGATTAATGCATTTAACATTTTGCACATCCTTCAGTACGAACCTCGTCATTTAAGGGCCTGTTTACAAGGAGGGAGGGTCACCCTAGCAGGCAGGTTAACCCTAGCTGGAGGGCAAAAGATAGCCCGAGTTTACAAGCAAAATTTTACAACCCGGGACAACTTAATGCGCGGTTACACTCAAAGGGTCTGGAAACAATTAGAAAGTTAACTGTGGGAGGTGGGTTAACCCTACTTGAAGTGTTTACAAGGGAAAAAGTTAACCCACCTGCCAGGGTAACCCTAGGGCACAGATAGGGTAACCTGCCTACCTGGGTAACCCTACACTTGTAGCTGCCTTGTAAACACAATGAAGAAAAAAAGAGGAAATGTATGAGTGCTGGTGTAACCCGCTTGCTAGGGTAACCCGCCTTCCAGGGTAACCCTCTCTCCTTGTAAACAGGCCTTAAGATGCCTGTTGATCCATGTAAACATTAAATTAGTAGGTAAAGATGTTGCTTGATGTTCTTCTTTGTTTGATATTTGAAGTGTGATGGTCCTTAGGATGGCCACACAACAAACTTTTTCGAAAGTCATATTAGCCAATCACAGAGCAAGAGTTGATTGATGGTCATGCCTCCTTGAACAGTACTAGTGTTGAGCATGGTAATTGGTTTATTGATGGTTTGCTTAATCGTTTTCTTTCGTTGAAGTCAAATAGTTACAGATCAAAAATTAATGAAGAAAGTTTCGCTGTTACCGCCGAAGAACAGTATTTTATTTTTGTTTTATTTTGATTGTGACGTTTCGTGTCAATGACATGAAGTAGCTTGCAAAACTTTGTAACCACCCGGACGGACTCACGTGGAACTGATTTTGTAAAACTTGGACGTGTCTTTGGTTATTAAAAAAGTGTTAAAATCAAATTTGTTGTCGTTATGCGAGTTCATTGGGGACTAAAGAAGTAGCGGCAACATTCGCCCTTAGAGTCCTTCATTTCCTAAAAGTAAACCCTGAAATGACTGAATGCTGCTTTCATTTACAAATCACATTCTTTGTTTGCCTAGTTAATTATTGGAACTGTTGAATCAGGATCATCAGTTGAGAATAATCTACAAAAACAACACTGAACAACACAATGAACTAAAGTTGCAATATTCTATGACATACTAAAATCGTGTTCCTTTGACATTTCATTCCAAAGCATTTAGACCAATTTTAGGGCCTGTGCAGTACCATCCTCA
This sequence comes from Orbicella faveolata, assembly GCF_042242905.1. NCBI lineage: Eukaryota > Metazoa > Cnidaria > Anthozoa > Scleractinia > Merulinidae > Orbicella > Orbicella faveolata. Next base: position 19,914,576 of record NW_028301563.1, read on the forward strand.
GATTCCCAGGGACAGATAGTCGGGTCAGGGGCAAGTTAAACTGGACAATAGCAGTGTGAATGAAAGTTTACAAGAAGTAATGAATGTTTGCTCTTGCATGTATTGTTTGCACTGCTTTCACCCATTTGACTTCCTCCTGACCTGATGTTCTTCCCCTGGGTCCCTGAGGTCAATGGAATACAGGCTTTGAGAATTCAATCCTATGTTAAGTGCTCTGGATTGTTTGGGTAAGAGAACACTTAATTTCTTTCAAGAGTTTCCAGAATTGAGTATTTGCAAATGTGATCATAGCGACTCTCAAGGAAGTCACATGAACATCTTTCTAGTATACAACCCTCCGACAGTATATCTTTCCTTACGTCAATGAAATGCTGAAAATGGAATTCCACAAAATCTTAATATCTGGTTGCATACTAAGAGAAACCCAGTTTGATTTGACAAAAGGCAGATCCATCAAACAAATTTGTACCCCATGATTGGCTTACTTGTATGATGGTGGCTTAGGTAAGGTGGATCATACTGTAATTTATTGTCACCGAACTCTTTGTGTATTTCAGAAATTACAGTGTATGTAGTGTTCTTTTGGTAATAGTTATACATCAAGGGTGTTGCAATCATCATTATTAGATTATAGGTGAATTGCCATCTTGGTTCATGTTTTAAACAATTATTGGATGAGGTTTTGTGATATCCGGAATAATCAAGGTCGAGGTCAGTGTTATCAGCCAAAGCCGAAGGCTGAGGCTAATAACAGTTTGATTGTTGTAGTGATTGATTATTGTCATATAAAAGCAACTTAACTACACTGTAGCTGTATTCCTTTGTAAAATAATTATATATATTTCTCAAATCTGCTTTTTTTAAGGCTGGTGAATCTGGAATGCTAAACAAATTTCTTCAAGAAATGAAAGAGAAGTTAATAAACCAAAGAGGGCATGAATTTTGGCTTCTGTTGTCTAAAGGTTGGAGAATGATTCAGTCATGTGTACACATATAGCTATAATTTTTCCTTGAATAACATAAAGAAATGAAAGACGTTCATCATGTGTTTGATTTAGGAGAATTATATGTGTCCACCAGATCACAGAGAATCCATAATACTGGTAATCCTTTTCACAAGTCATAAACAAAATCATTACCTCCAGACATGACAGAAATAATTTATTGTGAGAAAGAGACTTGCTCTTGCAAATTAACATTTCTTTGTGACAAGGGTGTACTAATTTAGCCAAATAGACAAATCAGCTTTAGTAACCAAATCATGGTTACATGTAATAGAGGGAATGGTTATGAAGCCCAAAAAGCCTCAAGGAGCAAACAAAGATGCTAAGATGTTGGAAGGTCTGGGAGTGTGCACAATATTTTGTTTCAACCAAGCCAAAAAGGCAAACAAAAACATATAACAAAGAACTTTGCCGCTCTCCACGGCAATTCCCCCTATTAACTATTGAAAAATATCAAGCTCAAGTATCCATTTCCAGGAGAAACTGAAATAGAACTTCTGGGGAAGATGTGCAATGCTTGTCTGCCCGTACAAAATGGGCAGTGCTGTTGCAGTGCTGCAGAACAGCTTCAGGAAGTGCTGTAAACCCGCTGTGAAGTGGCTGGATGCAGCAGTCACAAATTTTGGCTGCTAAATGCTGCCAAGAGCAGCCATTTAACTGCTTTAAACAGTGATTTGACAGTGGCACAGACATTTTCAGAAATCACAATCAGCGCTGCGGAAAGGCTGTAAATGGGCTTCAAATATGCCAAGAATGTGTTTACGAGATATCAGTTTACAGTATATCGGAAGCGATAAGAAGTGCTTTAGCAGCGGTGAGGAAAACTCACAAAATTGTGATTGTCATTGCGTGATGGCTGCAAATTGGCTTCAAAAATTTAAAGAATGTAGATATAGAATACGATGTCGCAAGAAATTGATGACTGTTTAATTGTATGTTGCAGATGGTTAAAAAGATGATCAATTACGTAGATGCCTACTAATGCAGTCGGGAAGTGTTTTCCAAAAAACTAGATACCAGGCAGTCTGAAATTATTATAGCCTGAATTTCCACGGAAAAACTAATTCAATAGACCAATTTCGATACCTGGCAGTCTGAAATTATTATAGCCTGAATTTCCTTGGAAAAACTAACTCAATAGACCAATTTCGATATATTAAAATTCAGCCTAAAACAATAGACCTCAGTACGAGGCTCTGGGAATAACTACAGAGTTTGTGGAGTTTATTCCACAGAGCCTCGTGCTGAGGTCTATTGTGTTGGGCTGAATTTTAATATAATTATCGAAATTGGTCTATTCTTCCTTAGAGTAGCATATCTTTGTTTAGAAATGTCAAGCACTTTCGAGTATTATTTTGGCTTTGTAGTTGAGGAAATTTACAAATTACAGTTGAACCCCTCTGAGAGTACTCGATATTTGTTCCGAAATGCTAAGCGATTCTAAGTAATGTTTTGGTTTTGTAGTGGACAAATTCTCTTAGCTTCAGCATACATACTATATGAATCTCGACTCACAGGTACAGTTGTTAAAAAAAGCTAGATACCCGACAGTCTAACATTTTAAACCATGAAGTCCTTGACTATTGGGAATGTTCTATTTTTTCAATTTACATCTATTACAAACCCACTTTTTTAACTGGCCATCGAATATCGACTGAATAAGCTCCTTTAAATAATAGCTTTATAGCCAACAGTTCTGAGAACTGTAAACTCCGCCATCACTCAGTAGGTCTTCAGTCACTTTGTCATGTTATGTGCTTCCATGCCCTGGAAATGTGAACAAATGTTCAATCTAGTTAGAGGGCTGGTTAGTTCAGAAATCCCTTGACATTTCTACACAGATGTCAAGCATTCTCATCAGGTTGGAGTGAAAATTTTGCTGGAAAATCGGAAAGAATTTCTGACTGCTGGATATATATATATAGTTTTCTTCAGAGAAAAACCAGCTCTGCCAATTTGTGAATTGCAAACCCAAAACATTGCATAAGATAGTTTGTTGTTTCTCACCAAAGTTCAAAATACTCAAATACTGTTGGGAGGTTTCTAATCATAACAATTTATTTTGTGGAAATTAATTATCTATGAATTTTTGACTGCTGGGTATCTAGTTTTTTGAACAACCACGACCATGAGTCGAAATTTTTATAGTATGCCGAAGCTAAGAGAATTCGTCCTCAACAAAACCAAGACATTGTAGAATCATTTGCTATTTCTGAACAAATATAGAGTACTTTCAGAATGTTAAGGCGCAATCATAACTATTTGGGCAAATTTTGTGCCTTAAGTCACGCATTCCAGAATTGAAGTACAGCAAACTGCGAAGAAAAGGGTTTACAACATACCTGAAATTGCTGTAATCTCTGAATCATAAAGCGAATCCTCGATTTTTTGGCCTGATCTTCTTTCCCTTCATTTTACAGGGCAAGTAATCCCTTCCTTTAGTACACCATTAAACTTAATGTCAAGGACAATTTATGTCATCGGTCTCCACAACACTGAACTGTTTTTCATCGATCCAGAAAAAAAGTGCATCACATCACCAAAGATAAATAGTTCAACTATCTGTATCACAAGGCCAACTGAAACCTTCTGCTTCAATGCAACAGCTTCAATATTCAACTCAGCTCTCGATCAGTTTGAAATTAGCAGGCCAAGGGTCAGTTACAATGTATGCACGCGATACACTATATTTTGATTGGCTTAAGCTAACTTGATTGACATTCATGATTAAGGATCAGGTGTGTACAGTAGCAGGTCACAACAGATTATTTTCAATTGGTCAAAGATAACTGCCATATCAAGGCACTCCAGGCTCTCTTGTATTGTTTGCATCTACATGCCTCCGTTAACTGATGAAATACATGTACTGTATAAAACCCTGAACATAAAAACTGAAAATAATTCTTGCCACCTGACAACCTTGCTGGATTCGTGTATTGCAGTTGATTGAGATGAACCAGTTTTTCCAAAGTCTTTAACAAGGCACTTGCTTTGTCACAAAAGGCATGCTCTGCACGCAACAAATCAGGCGGCGCATCGCATTGAACCATGCCACCAGTGATTGTTTTTAAGTGTCAAAATATGTTGATTTACTAGTTGCAATCTAGCAAGATTCCTAGTTTGTATAATCTGGCAATTTAGGGCTATTTATAAACTGCGCTTTGCAGCTGCTAGCAGCTATTTCACAGCTATCGGTGGGCTGCCAGACAGCTGCAAAATGTTGTGAAGCGCTTTGAAGGGCTGCACAACATTTTTGCAGCCAGCTGCAACTTTACTTTGGCCGTGGAAAGTCTTGTGAAGCGCTGCAAATTGGCTACATATCAGCTGTACAGCTAGTTTGAAGCGCTTTTGTGGCACTGCACAGTGCTGCTCGTTTCGTACGGGTGTTATCTTTAACTGAAAAGATTTGATGTTATGCATGTAGAAGCAGAGCATTATTACTTTCTGTTGTTTGGCAGAACAAGTAACACTGATCAGTCAAACTGAAGCACCTGACAGCAACGTCACTGAAGCTCAAGCTAAAGAAGTGAGATTTGTACCTTTATACCTCTGTACATGTAAATATTCAACTCGTGTAGCTGATACTAAAAATTTTCCCATTTTGTGTTTAACATTATTTTTTCTCATGCATGTGCAGCTGTATATGCATCATGTAAATTCCTGATAAGAAAATCTTTTTTGTAAAGCACAATTTTACAGGGAAGTTCTGTTCTTGATTTCATGTGTACGTATTACCTAGGAAACTAATTATCTCATAGATAATACAATGTACATATATTTGCTTCAGACAAATATTTTCAATGTTTTACTTAGTTCTTGGAAGATGGAGCAACTGAGGAGGAAGAAGCTCCTATTGATGACACAATGGAGGATGCTGATGATTTGGTATGTACATGTACTGTACATGTATTTACTTTTTTACATCTGTATTTTCAACATGAAAATACAATTGGAGTGATTGCATACTCATAAAACTATGAACATGAAGCTAAGTCCAGTAACAGAGTACTTGTCAACTGCTTTTTACAACAAAAGTTGTACCAGAATTTGGCTAAAATGGTTTAAAGAAATACGCATCAGTAACGGAGGTTAGGAAATGTTCTGATTACCTGTATCACACATCAGGGGTTTCATTTAACATTTTTAACAGAAGGGCAACTGGTTTTCATGCACAGGCGGGCAAAACTATTTGATTTGAACTTCTTTATAAGAAGAACTTTCCACTAGATATTCAAACCAGGGGGGCAAAATCACCTTCACAGGCGGTCATTATGCTCAGTGCCCAGTCCTTAATGAAACCCCTGCTAGCTTAAACTTTTCAACTGGCAAGTGGGTATCATAAAACCACACAGTGAATTGGTACAATGTAAATTGCTAAAAAATATAATATGTACTGGGTGATACTGTTAACTTATTTTATCTTTTTGATATCCCAGCTGGAGATGATGGAGTGACAGTGACAGCAGTGCACAGAAGACAATAGCATGTGCCCGAGTATACAGCACTTCAAAATTGGATGTGTCTCAATGCACAAAGAAAAATGAGCATGTCTTGTTTCAGTCATCTTACACACTGGATGTCTGCCATGATACTAAAGTGATGCTTGAACTTGCTTAACAAACATCATTTCTTTGTAAACAAGTAAGGAATATAATATAGTTCCATTGCCGGGGTAACTTTCAATGACTGCAACTGCATTAGTTCACAATGATCTTTTGGAGGGTTTGGATGAATGCAAGAACACAAAGTGTGCTTGAAGGACTTGATTAAATAATATTGATGATCAGTGACATTTAGTTATAGTATAACTTAATTACCACTTACACCGGCAGATAATCTGCACTCACAGATAAACCACACCCAGAGTTAGGCAACTGATAGGAGAAATGCAGCTATATTATTAATTTACAAGTACAATATTATGTTATTATTTTGTAATAATTACTATCTTGTTGAAATGTGTAAAGTTGCATGACTTGTATGTATTTTGGTTCAATAATTATACAGCCTTTATGAAAGCAGTCAAGATTAGCTTTCCAGTGAACTTCACAATGAAGAGGATTCATATTAAATTTGACTTGCTCAGTAGTTCAGTCTGTAACCATTTCTGATCTCTGTTTTTGGTTAACCAAGTTTGCAAGTTGGCATAGATAGACTTGTCTACCCCTTTTAGATGTGAACTGAATGACATGCAAGATCGTATATGAATAAACACTGCGGAAAAAATATTGGTGTGAAACAACAGATGGGAGTCATGTTAGCGGGTCATGGCTGGTTTCTATTGGTTCATAATAACCATAAGCATAAGCAGTTCACACATGCAGATGCAGTAAGATACATGTATGTTGCTTGTGCTTATGCTTGTGCACTAGTGAAAACCAGCCTTTATAGGGTAATTTTTACATGGGCTGCATGAAAAACTGCTTCATGAGTTCAAGCATTGTGCATTTTCTTACTAGAAGGAGAGAGCATTGTTCATTTAACCGGAGTGCTGGAAAACAATAGACACTCGCAAGCAGTGTATCCTGCATCATGCTTTGCACATTTGCTAAACCAGCCAAAAGCATGAGCAAGAAACACATTTACCACAGCAGTTCCCTAACAAATCATAATTCTTCTAGTTTGTTTATTGTATACAAATTATCACAAGTACATACTTGCAATAATTTCAAAGTCATATGAAAATCGCTGTATGTTGGGGGGTGTATGTTTCTATCAAAATTTTAATGAATATTAAATTTGAGGTGTTTACAGTGAGGCAGTTTTCCACGTCACTCTCCCTACCAGGACACCATGACTTTGCAATGAAATATGATTCAATAAATTATGTTAGTACATGGAGCCTGTAAACAAGTACAGAGCTTTGTTGGTCTAACCTTGTGTAGAAATGCACCTGACACATAACATGTGTAATAAATAGCTTTCCAGGTTTCTCCACAGCACTGCAACATTTAAGAGGCCCTGCGCCTAAGAAACGACCGATGATTTCCGGCTAAAAAATAAAATCGGCCTATTTTTATCTCTCAAGTAGAGGTTACCGAATACTATTTAAAAATGTATTTCTTTTGTTTCAGTTTCGCTTTAAACCAAAAATATCGAGCCGCAAAGTTTTTCCGTCTGAAAGCAGCAAAATCAGGCCGAAAATAAGCCCCCGCAAAAAACTGTTTAGAAATTACTATCGCAACGCAAAATAATGAGAAAACTACACAGTGTTGAAGAAAAAGGCCTTTTAATGCAATATCATTCGATAAACATCAAAACACTGCCGAAGCGATTAACAAATAAAGTTTCAAATATTGCATACTAAATTAGATGGAGCGTTGGAGCTGATTTTAAAATAATTATTTCTCAAAAGTTCAACGCTTTTGAAAGCAATCACAGTGATGAATGAGACATTGGAGGGATACAAATCACGTTTCTGGAAGAACATTTTTCGGCCAAAGTATATTGACCTTGTACAAAGCGTTCAAAGTTACCGTTTTTACCGTTATCCTGCTACTTCGGCGAAACACTTCTCTTTTGCCAATACGGCCGTGGATAGCGTGGTAAACGCCACTTTAAACCTTGCTAGACATTCAAAGACCGTCCTAAGTAGAAGGAAGTAGAATTAAAAGAGAAAGGAAGATGAAAAATACACACAAAAAGAAAATAACTCGAAATTACCATCTGCTAACGAAAGTTGAACCTGGAAAATGTCGTCGCGTGACAGCGGCCATTGACGTCATTTGTATCAATAGCGGTGGAATCCAAACGAATGCACAAATAGGAAAACAATTTTTCCCGGCTAGAAAACGTTTAGTGGAACAATGTTATGTTATTTTTCACAAATGATGGTCACTCAAAAAGAAAAACTTCCCCAACCGCCACACCGTTTTGGCCGCAGCGTGATCTGAGTTATGGGTCACGACTGGATCTCTAGCCGCTGACCACCCGAAGGACATTGCAGACTCGTTTTCCCACGCTCTTGCGACCTTTACGTGACAAATGACGTCATTGGCCGCTGTCACGCGACGACATTTTCCAGATTCAACTTTCGTTAGCAGATGGTAATTTCGAGTTATTTTCTTTTTCTGCGTATTTTTCATCTTCCTTTCTCTTTCAATTCTACATCCTTCTACTCAGGATAGTCTCTGAATGCCTAGCAAGGTTTAAAGTGGCGTTTACCACGCTATCCACGGCCGTATTGGCAAAAGAGAAGCGTTTCGCCGAAGTAGCAGGATAACGGTAAAAACGGTAACTTTGAACGCTTTGTACAAGGTCAATATACTTTGGCCGAAAAACATTTTTCCAGAACCGTGATTTGTATCCCTCCAATGTCTCATTCATCACTGTGATTGCTTTCAAAAGCGTTGAACTTTTGAGAAATAATTATTTTAAAATCAGCTCCAACGCTCCATCTAATTTAGTATGCAATATTTGAAACTTTATTTGTTAATCGCTTCGGCAGTTTTTTGATGTTTATCGAATGATATTGCATTAAAAGGCCTTTTTCTTCAACACTGTGTAGTTTTCTCATTATTTTGCGTTGCGATAGTAATTTCTAAACAGTTTTTTGCGGGGGCTTATTTTCGGCCTGATTTTGCTGCTTTCAGACGGAAAAACTTTGCGGCTCGATATTTTTGGTTTAAAGCGAAACTGAAGCAAAAGAAATTCATTTTTAAATAGTATTCGGTAACCTCTACTTGGGAGATAAAAATAGGCCGATTTTATTTTTTAGCCGGAAATCATCGGTCGTTTCTTAGGTGCAGGGCCTCTTAATATCTGAGAAAGCCATGGTATACATTTGCTTGTAGCTTATAAACAATTAGTTCTGCAGTGAGATATAAAAACATTACTCTTCTCTCTGCTTGTTATAAATTAAATATTTAGTAATTAAATGATAGGCATTAGGATCAGAGTTCTTCATGTGATGCTAGTTTTTCATCCAAGCTGGTATTTTCTTCCTCTTTAGCTTCTGGGCCATGTGGAGGATCAACCAAACGTGCTATTGTTTTCAAAGTTTCTCGTGAAATTTGTAATATGTCATGTTTTGTCAAGAATCCTCTGCCTCCAGTGTCCAAATACTGATCAAAAATTCTCCTGGGATCTTTGCTCAGGTCATCCTTGTCATGTTCATGTGCTTTTTCTTCATATTGTTCCCATAATTCAGCAAATGACTCCTTTGTCAATAGCCCTTCATTTTTTTCTTGCATAGTCGCTAGAATGCTGTAACGAAGAATCTCTATGTTCATGTAGCCCATCTCAATGTGTTTGTCACCCTTGTTGTATGTCCAATGTACTCTGAGATCACTGAGGGGTTTGTACTCAAACACTTCTCTGTTGCAGCCCTTGGGTTCAAATGGTGCACCCACTAGGGGTCCAGATGTGAACAGGATAGTGGCTGATATGGTTCTGTTGTAAGATCTGACTTGATGTATGTATTCTGTGTAGATAACAAAATTTAGATGAGAAATACATGGGTACCACTTCTCTTAGCACTTCATGATCATCCTCCAAACGTATTGTATCTACATGTAGATTAGGAAAGGAAACTCAGCTTGAAAGAGGATATTAATTACTTTCAGTTGTTAACATGATGCACAATTTTCTATTAACAAGTATCCTGAAAGAAACTTGTAATATGCATCTCAAGAAAAACCAAAAGGGTCTTAAAAGAAACACGACTGGTCATGTGAGATATGCCGTATTAATACACCACTAAGTTGCAGTGTAGTTCAGAGGGCCAATAAGTAAAATCAAGCAGTCAGATTGCTCAGTTTTGGACTGGGCACTGTCCTGAATGATCCCACACAACCACTCTTCAAGATTTCTAGGTTGTTTGAGGGTTTACTTCTCCGAAAGAACCTGCTTTAAACATAATTTAAAAGATTCCTTTTCTTTTTCTACCAACTCTTTTTCCCTTCTGGTTTGTTAAAACATTAGACATCAGTATACACCTGGTTGGCTCCCAATCAGGATTGTGCACTTCTTTCCACTCTGCAATCACAGCATTTTTCCAAACCATTTTCAGTTTTGTAATAAATTAACAAGGCTTGCTCGGGACATTGGTCCTCACAAACCTCAAGCTCGCTGTGCTCAGTCCATACTTTTTAGACCTGGGGCCGATCAAAAATTTCAAATTCCAAAAAAATCCTGTGATTGTCCCTGTCACTTAAAATCTGGAGTACACCTCCTGGGCTCCTTGCTTGTGTGAATAATCAAGGCTAATTAGTTTGTATAATTATACCTGCTGGAATGTAAATACAGTCTCCTGGCATAAGTGTTGCATAAGTCCATGGTACTTTTGCCACATTGGGGTATTCCAGCAGGTTTATCTTGTTGGGATCAATTTCAGAGAATCCTGATCCTGAATATTCATTCTGCAATTAAAGAAAACAGCATGGTTAACGATGTAGAGAAGCTGAATATCAGCATGCATTCCTATACTCAGCCTTAAAAATGACCAAAACATCATCTCCTTGATAACTTCATTTGTGGACACCTGTCTCATCTCCAGTTGCCCAAATGAAAGAAAGTGAAATTTATTAAATCAGGGAAGAATATAGGAGGTTAACTAATTTGAAGTCTTGCAATGTTAGACCTAGCCATTATGAGAGTTTGCATGTAGTTAAGTACATGAGTACTGGAATGGAAAAGAGTGACTTCAATTACGACTAAGAAAAATTGAAATTTCTTAGAACATCTGGTTGTGCATCAAGAATATTGCAAATGACAAGATTCAATTCCAGATGCTTTGTTGTTAACTTCTTAACTTGTAAAAATACTATTTACAGATAAAACAATTTAAATCGAAAAAAAGAATGGTCCAAAGTAGACCATGGTCATAGAAGAGGCATGCAATGATAGTTACTTTACAATAATTTAATTTGAATGTATGAGTTTCCAGTACATTAAACTGACCAACCTACCTTTTCAAGAAAGTACAAATCATTGTAATACTTTTTCTCTATCATAATAAAATCCTTGCGTCCAGCTACCAAACAGTGCAGGTTGTGATCAGCATCATAATGGATGACAGAGCGTGTTCCTCCTGAGCTCATCCAAAAGTTAGTTTCATGAACGTAATCAAGAAATGTACCACACAACAAACATGGTGGAACCTGAGTGTCAGAAAACAGACAAGTTACATGTATGTCAGCTGACTCAGTGGGGGAGGGTGCTCTTTATTCTTCCCCTCCTCCCAGTATAAAAATTTATTAATATGTCAAATTATTCTCGCATGTTGATTAGTTTTTACTTATGATCTATTGGAGGACAGATGCATAGGTGATGTCATAATTTTTAAGATTTTTTGTTTCTTTTTATAAAACAAGTAGATTCCATGTTGCTGTGCATCTATTCAGTAACTGATTACAGAAGACTTAACAATGTGGTAAGTACATCAGCGACACACTTGGCTATCACCTTGTGGGCCACTTATTTGTTCCTACCACATTTTAACGTCACCTGGCAAGTGGTCCAGTACTACATGTAAGAAAATATTGGACCAACAAATAAAAGAATTCTGATTGGCTTATTTAAGTGACTGGCCCTTAGCTATTGCAGCAGTCCAGGCCCCTCCACGGGTAGTCTCCCCTGATCTCCCTTCATGGGCGTCACTTGGGTTGTCACGCAACACCTCTTCCCCAGTGGAGGGTAAGACCGCTGCATGACGATCAGCAAGGCGCAGCGAAAGAGACTACAGTCTTGGTCGTGAATTAAATAAAAAAAAAAAAATGATGTCGACAATAATTAAATTATTACCTACCTATTAACTTGCTTGGCATGTAACAATATATCAAGTAAAATAAACTTGGAAACACAACATCAAAGCCAATCTAGTTGTGAACGCCTTCTTTTCCGATATGTAAACTTTATTAATTTCCGATATTCGGCTATAGCTGCATAATTTTCTCGATTCATTATCTTACGTGCAGTGGTTCACTTACAGATTGAGCAAGTGATAGAAGCAAACAATATCTGAAATTAGTGGAACTAGTATTATGCAAATGAAACATTTCTGATTTCTTGAACCGAAGTCTTGGTTACCTGGATGTCTCGTCTCATAGGATCAGGAAGAACGGTGACAATATAGATATCCTCTTCCTTGTAGCGAGAGAGAAATTCCATTATAGTCATCCTACGAGCCGAGTGGGAGCGATTTTCCTCTTTTAACTCGATGAGAACATCCAGATCGCCATAATTCTCTCTTAAATAATCGTCTGTCCAAGTCAAAAGAGCGGGCGATTCAGCAATTCCTTGACGAAACACAAGTGGAATTCCCTTACTAACGTGTTCTTCCCAAAACGTATCTCCTCGAAGAACCTCGAAGTATTCCTGAACGGGACCATTGGGTGCACGCTGGTATCCCAGAGGTTGAAGATGGCCTGTTGGATAGTTTTGATCTTCGGAGACTCTTATTGGTGGAGGGAATCGAATCGGCGAAAGAATATTATTCGCGATTGACCATCCAAACAAGTGACCAGATATGGTTAGGAAAGTTGCTAACGGAAACATTCTAACGAAACAGTTCGTTACGTGCGCCATCATTATCTCTGAAGAACTTTACCTCTCCGAACCGAACAACTGTGTGACGTCTGCATGAATGTAACACCTAGAATGGCCTGATAGATCGATGTACAGTATGTCTTTTGATAGTTTTAAAAGAAATACATATATCTGTAAACAAGAACTGGGTCCCAGATTCTTCTCGTCACGAGAAGAATCAGTCCCAGTCGTCAAGATTCTCGTCACGCAATCTCTGGGCTTCCATCACGCGATCACTGTGCTGGCCGCATAGAGCTGACTGCGTCGTGAAACCAAAGCAAGAAAACTCTCGGCCGTTTTAAGTCCAGCGAGCTTAATAACTTGGACTCAGGTTATAATGAAGGCATCTAATAACAAAGTGAATCCTGACTTAGCGAAAGAGCGAGCGAAAGCTTCATTTGACACAACAGAACTGACTTACCTGCTTCATGGAGGACGACAGAAGACGGAGAGGAAGAGATTCTTAGGTAAACTAACCTTATTTACGGAAAGGATGTGACCTTTAATATCACATACACTGTGAACAGTCTCTTTTAAATTCTTGAATTTCTCAATACATGAAAAGAGACTGGTGAACCGGGTAATCAGCCTTTGACCTCGATATGATTAGTAAATATTTGGTATTGAAGCAAGGGAGCTTTTAAAAAATCTTGAGATCGTTTCTTAAGTTAAATTATATAACGTTATTTTGATAAGAATTACGTGGGCTTACTTGGAAATTACAAATTGTCAGGTGGCACAGATGTTTTGAGGGTTTATAGCACAGGACAATTTGAGTGATGACTTCAACACAATTCAAATTGTTTTTAAATCTGATTACATGCTATTCAGTTTGTAGCAGTCAAATCCAGGAGCACCCATACATAGCTGACTCTTTTAATAGTGGGTAATTTTTTGGCCAAAATGAAGGGCATCCAATTGAGTATTTGACCATCAACAAAACATGACTCAGCAGTTGAAGCTAAAGGATTATGTAATTAATGATCTTCTTTGGCAACCTTCGATCCCAGGCTCTCTCTCCTTTGCCTCCTTTGTCTCTCCAGTAGACATTGCATTATGATTGTCTTCATTTGCTTTCAGGTTGTCCTTTTTCCTTTAAAAATAATGTGGAGGGTGATTTGATTCTTTGCAAACCACCAACCAGTTACACTGCTGACACAGTGGAGAATTTGATTGAAACTTAAATACCTGGTGGTTTGCTTGGCAAGGAGGCGGGGGGGGGGGGGGGGGGGGAGGTGGTTGGGCAATCTTGGATTTGACTGGTACATGGCATGACATTAAGATCAATATTGTCCATTCAAGCCTGCAATATCATAAGCAATACCATAAGCAGGAAGATTCAAAAGTTAACAATCATTTAAATCTATACTGAGGGGATGTTGGCTTGGGTTCCCTATAGCATAATGGATTGAGAAAATACACACATGAAGAGACAATGTATTTCAGAGTCCACACATTATTTAACAATTAGACCCGTAGCCCACAAAGGCTACCGGTCAATAGCCCATGAGTCAAAGCCGAATGGGCTATTGACCCGTGGCCCTTGAGGGCGAAGAGTCTAGTGATTTTGGTATCACCCAACTAGTCAGACAGTAAAGGCAATAATAAAGTTAGCAAATGCAGCAAGTTGAAGAAATATTTATTTGGGAATAAAATGAAAGAAAGGGTCACGCTCGATTGTGCCAAGTTCGCTACTCGAGGACTATTGCTGATAGTCCTCTAATGGCGTAGCTGATTAAAATGCAGGATTTGCATTAGTACACTTGTTGGGTGATATTTTAAAATACCTTGTTAGCATCTCTGTCATGCCTTGCACATTTAGAATAGATGTATCTTTTTTAATTTTATATCTTGGAGTTTATCACAGAAATTGGTAGCTTTGCTTCCTTGAAACAGATAATATTACCAGAAATCACTGACTGTTCTGCATGGGATTAACATCGTACTCTTCTCTAATGCAGTCTTCCCTTGTTAATTTATTTGAAGAGTCTTTGTTAGTGAAGGATCCTGTGTTTAGCAAGGAAGATGAATATGTCCTGGACCGCAAGCATAATTATGAGAGAAATTTGCAGAAAGGATTACAGATTGTCAAACTGGCCAAGAAATATCAAATCACTGACCAACAGGAGTTGGGCATGTTAGAAAAGTAATGATAAATTACTACAATAAAATAACTTTTCAGCAAATTATATAAAATCTATTAAAATTGAATTGAATTGTTGACTTAGGTGGGTGTGTATTCCAAGAAAATCACAACAAGTGGAATATCCTATGGCATACCACAACAAAGCATTTGACAACTGATATTTAAATACATTCCATAGATAATACAGCCAATTAGAATATAGGAAAGCTGTTGTTTACATATGACTCGCAGTATTTCCCACAATCTTCCCATTGTGTGCTGAATTGATTGACTGTGTTCTCAGTGAGTGGCCGCCGTATTTTCTATGGCTTGGTATAAATACTAGTTATGCAACACTTGCCAGTGGTTTTCAATGTACCATGGGACATCCCTCACTTGTGTGCTCCAAAAAACATATACTTTCCGTCAACGCTAATAAAAACCTTAGTTACTCATCAGAGTTTCAGCCTCTAAAGTGCAGGTTGTCCCTTCTGAAATTTATCTCCAGAGAAGCCTAAAGTGTGACATTGTTGCTGCCATTTTGAACAATACTCAGCAGCTAGGCCGTGTTTTTGTGATGTCATTCAGTCCAAAAAAATTTTTCTAAATGACTTCTGCCAAGCCTTGTAGCTACAGCTCTGGGTTTAGTGGCTGCTCCAAACTCCGAAAATGCTAGCACTGAAGATAATTAAGGAAGTGGATAATCACTTGGAAAAACTACATTTTGCTGACCTCATGAAGGATGCAAAGTCAGTTGTAGGTTTATCTCCTTCCCGCCAAAATCTAGTTGGACAGAATGACCTCACATAAACACGGCCTGACTGCTAAGTATAGTTTCAAAATGGCACTCTCTGAAGTCGAAATTTGGGCTTCTTTCGAGACAAATTTCTTCAGGATAGCAGAAACTAGATGCTGACACTTTAATGAGTGGAAAAGCTGAATGTTTACTTGCTATAGGTGAAGACAAAAAAGTAAGCTTTTTGGAGTGACCTCCTTTAAAGACCCCTGTGTATACAAGTGACTCATTGGAAGTGACATTGGGAAGGTTGGGTGTAGTACCACAAATTAACTAAGTAAATAAATAAATAAATTATTGTTATTGGCTTTATATAATTTTATTTGCTATGGCATGGTATAATTTATGTTATTAAAAACTGGGTCACTGTATAATGCAATTTGAGAGGTTTCATTGCTCTACAAATATGGTAAGCATACGCATGAATTTTGGGGGCGTTTTTAATGTTTATTTCAGTCTAGTTTTCTATAATTTTGGGGCGTTTTGAATAAAACAATTATCACTCGCGCTTGTTGGATATGAGATGATTATAGCCAACGAGGTACGTAGCGCCAAGTTGGCTATCTACCATCTCATATCCAATGCACGCTCATGGAATATCGGTAATTGTTAATTACAATGCCTTTACTTCTTGCTCAATATCCCACATCCCTTACCTGATATCCCTTGCCCATCACCCTTCTAAACCTTATCCCATACAACTTATTCTTGCCATTCACCCTTGGTCTGCTCTAAGACCCTTACAGTTACCCCTCACCCCATACCCTGTATCTCTCACCCCATATCTCATATTACTTACCCCTCACCCCTCACCTCTCACCCTTTACCTAGTATCCCTCACCCCATATCCTGTACCCCTCACTACTTGTCCTGTATCCCCTACCCCATACCCTGTATCCATCACCCTTTACCCTGTATCCCTCACCCCTTACCCACTATCCCTAATCCCTTACCCCATACCCCTCACCTGATACCCTGTATCCCTCACCCATAACCTGTACCCCTCACCCCTTACCCTGTATTATTTACCCCTCACCCCCTACCCTGTATCCCTTACCCCATACCCTATATCCCTTACCCCATATCCTGTATCCCTCAACCTCACCCCATACCGTGTATCCTTCACCCCTTACCCTGTATTACTTAACCCTCACCCCTTACCCCATATCCTGTATCCCTCACCCCTTACCCTATATTCTTCACCCGTTACCCTGTATTCCTCACACCTCACCCTGTACCCCTTACCCCATACCCTGTATCCCTTACCCCATACCCTATATACCTCACCCCTTACCCTATATCCTTCACCCCTTACCCTGTACCACTTCCAGCTCACCCCTTACCCTTTACCCCTCACCCTTTACCCTGTATCCCTTACCCCTTAGCCTGTATCCCTCACCCCTTACATTGTATCCCTCAACCTCACCTCCTACCCTGTATCCCTCATCCCTTACCATGTATTATTCACCCCTCACCCCTTGCCCTGTATCCCTTACCCCATACTCTGTATTCCTCAACCTCACCTCCTACCCTGTATCCCTCACCCCCTTCCCTGTATTACTTACTGCTCATCCCTTACCCTGTATCCTTCGCCCCTTACCCTGTATCCCTTATCCCTCGCCCCTTACTTTATTTTCCCTTAACACTCACGGCTTAACCTGTATGGTTCTGCTCTCTGTTGTCCCTGTTGACTGTCACTCTTTGCACCTACCTCTCCACCCCACCTCTGATCTGTCACCCCTTTCCCTTCCATCAGCAACAGTTACACTTACTGACAACCTTTGTTGATACCTATCTCCTCTGATCTCATTTATATGCACCCTTGTCTCCCTGTCTCCATTATTATCATGTCACTATCATATTAGTGAGAACTTCAAATGAGCATGGATTGATGATTTGTTCTTTCTTTAGGTCTGCAGGGGGTATTTTTCCATTTCACCTTAGCAGAGTTATGTTTATTCCCACTTTAAAGGTACTGACAATGTATTTGGTAAAACTAGTTGTAAGCATAAATTGAGAAAGGCAATGTTACATATTTATTGATGATTAGAATTACTACATACTGTAGAAACTAGTGGCAGACAAACAATACTTATGACATTTGGAAGAATCTTGATCGTTTGTTTTTATCCATAATTATATATTATAATTTTATTTATTCTCTAATGACAACCAGACTTACATGATTGTCTGTTTAGGGTCAGGGAACAGAGGAACAGAAAGCCAAGTGGCTGCCTTTAGCAGAATCTTATCAGATTATTGGAACTTATGCACAGACTGAACTAGGACATGGTAAGTTCTTTACACAGGTCTAGATACAGATAAGTATCAACAGTCTCCATATATACTAAGTACTGTTCTCCAGTTCTGGCTTTGTGATAACACGCCCTCTCATGGGACTTATCATTGATTGACCCAGGTATAGCTCTTGACAAAGGATTAACTTCTTTTTATTATAAGCCCCATACTGTAGAAAATTTGTTTTTTTTCCTTTATTATGCAGGGTTCATTAAGGACCAGGCAAGCTGACCAGCTGTGAGGACAATTTTGCCCAGCTGGTTTGACCATCTAATGAAAAGTTTTTCTTACAGAGAAGTTCAGTTCTTTGGCCTCCTGCTCCTGTTATTAGAACATGCTTTGAGCTTGAGAGACCTCTATTGATCATTTGGGTCATCCTTTTAAGCACCTATTTAAAATAGTATGTAGTCTATAGCAGAGTATTTCACCAAATGGCATTTATCAATTCGGTCAATAATAATTTATTATGTTTCAAGGGACTTTTGTGCGAGGCTTGGAGACTACAGCAACATACGACAAGACAACGCAAGAGTTTGTTATTCATTCACCGTCACTGTCAGCATGTAAATGGTGGCCAGGAAACAGTACGTATGTTTATTTTTAAGATGTGAAAAAAAAAATCATTGGTACAGGGATATACGTTTTTTGTTTTGATTCTTGTAAGACATCACAAAATGTAACATTTTGCAACTACTTACATGAAGTAATTTCAAAGTTTCATATCATCCACTATGGATGGGAAGCTTTATGCTTTGTTCTTTATGTTATCACTTGATGAAACAACTCTGTAGCTGTAAAAATCAAAGAAACTGTTGGAAAAAGAATTTAAAATGCTTCAAAGATAAGGTATGTGGAATAGCATCGATTTGCCTTTCATCGGGTGAGACTTGCAAATACTGGCATGGGATGCTGAGACTGCCCAGTATGGACTGGAAATCATCTTTAACCCACTCCGTTTTAAATAAGAAAAAGCAATATTATAACAACTGAAATGACAAAATGCTGTTCTTCTCGAAATTAAGTCACAAAGTCACTCAGGACTTTTTTTCCACACACCCCTTCAAATATAATTCCAGTTTTGCTTCAAAACTATGACCATGTAAGAAAGATATGTCATGGCCTGACTAGTCCCAGGTCCTGTAGTTTCTGACTCAACTACAGATAGAAATGAAATTTCGCATTTTCAGATAGCTAAGGTGCAGTGAAGAAAAAAGCTATTATTTACTTTCTTCAATTTCCATATCATAACCTCAAGTAGATTCCATCAAGGAAGTAAAAAAGATATCTGTCTTTTATCTTAATAAAAGAACGTATACTATTAGCTAAAAGAATAAGAATATTATCCGGGTTTCTACAAAACACTGACCCCCTACTGACCCCCTGCTGACCCCTCTACTGACCCCCTATAAAATCAACGGGAAAATGAAAATTGAAAAAAGCCCAGAACTATCAGTGGGACCGATTCAAGTTCGTCAGTAAATTTAGCCAACCTGAAACTTCCAAGATGGCGGACGCATTACAGATTTCCGACTCCCTTCTCATTTGACTGAAGGATTTGTCACGGAAAATTGAGCGCACAATAAGTTGGAATATCATCAAGTATGGTATTTGTAGCCATTAGAAAATTAAGTAATGAAAATAGCGAGGAAATTCTGGCAAATTAACATGCACGTGACTAAACTTGAGCGACACGCACACGATATACATGTACATCAACCGGAAGTTTATTTTGGCAACCTTGTAGTCCCAGGTCCCTCACCTTCCGCATGCACAAACTACATTGCACATGGCTTTAGTCATGGACAGTAAGTGGCATTACAGTTTTTCATCGATTTGCTTCTTATTTTGCACTTTGTATATCCGAATTATGCCATGAATACATTGTGAAGTTTATTTTTGTTACTTTTCCTTGCCAACGATCTGGATGTGGTAGAGCTTGTAGAAAGGTATGTTGGTTTTTGATAAGATTATCCAAGAATAATATTTTACCCTGAGAATCCGTGGTCTTTTTGATGACTACATGCACCAAGGAGAAAGTAATCCACCGGGCTTGTCCAAACAGTTTTTGTTACAGTTACTACAGTTCTTAAAATGCAAAAACAAGGCGAGAGGCCTGGAACTACCTTATGAAATTCGTCTTCCGGTTGAGGTTTACGCGCGTGTTCGTGCCACTCGCATGAGCAGTCCATCACAAGCCTTTCGCAAGCCTGCTCATTTGTCAGCTTTTTTCTTTGCTTCATTTTCCAATGCGGATGAAAACAATATTTGATGATATTCAAGCTTATTCTTGCTCGATCTTCCGTCAACAAAACCTCCACTAAACAGTCAAAGGAGAACAAGAGAGTCGGAAATCTGCAACGTGTCCACCATCTTGGAAGTTTCAGGTAAGCTAAATTTATTGATGAACTTGAATTGGTCTCATTGATAGTTCTGGGCTTTTTTAATTTTCATTTTCCCATTGATTTTATAGGGGGTCAGTAGGGGGGTCAGTAGGGGGTCAGTTGACTGGGGGTCAGTGTTTTGTCGAAACCCATATTATCCTGCAACTAAACCAATGGTGAGTTATAGAAAAAGGTAGAAATTTAGAGAGAGAATAAGATCTGCTGTGGGAACACATCAAATGTTTCCTCGCCTCTCACTTGCCTTTCAAAATATAACTGCAGGTAAAGGTGGAGTGACTTTTTTCCATGTCTTCCAGAAAATACTGGGATGAAAAGAAATGAATTTCACTCAGTCAATTAGTACAATTTTCCAAGTTTAAAATACACGCTGTTATTCTCTATCAACAATGTACGGTCATGTACCGGTACATTGTATAGTGTTTTTCAAAATTATCAAAAAATATATATATTTTATTGAATGGCATTCAATATTAATTATTATAATTGTGAATTGTACCAAGTGAATGAGTGATATACATAGATGTATGTCTACATAATGCTACTAGAAAGATAAAAAATGAATTTGAAATTTCTTATTTATTTAATAATAAGTTACATTAACTTTTTACATTGTGAGATATCTTCCCAGCCACACCATGTTTAAAGCAAACTGGTATATATCTCTAACCTTTGGCCTACATTGTTATTATTTCCAGTGGGCAAGTCTTCAAATTTTGCTGTTGTGCCTGCAAGGCTAATAGTAGATAAAAAGGATCATGGAATACAGATGTTCATAGTTCAGCTGCGGGATCGACAGACACATCAGCCTCTGCCTGGTATGTTGCAGTGCAGTCCTCCTTAATGGCCCTTAGCCTGTCCACTGCTTTTTAGAGGAGATGTCAATAACAAGAGCAGACTAAACATAAATAAGAACAATCAAGATAATAGTCTGTTTCAACTTGATTTGTTGAACAAGCAATCTCAATAGAGCAATTTCAATGTTATATTAAAATTCAGCCTAAAACAATAGACCTCAGCACAAGGCTCTGGAGAATAAACCCACAAAGTCTATACTATAGTTATCCCTGGAGCCTTATGCTGAGGTCTATTGTTTTAGGCTGAATTTTAATATCTCCAAATTGGTCTATTTCTTTTTCAGGTCAGTATACATTTTCACCTGAATACTTGACCTAGCTTGTCTGGTCTTTTATATAGGTAGAAATAAACTAAATAATGTTACTAACTAAGTGCGAGAGATGTTACCGTGACTACTATCAGAATTATTGGCCTGTGGTCCTTGACAGCACAGATGGAGCACAACAAGGTCCATACTAAAAGACTGATCATGAGGGCTGATAGTCTCCCAACATGGTCTTGAGCACTCTTAGTCAATATGTGATTTACATGTATTACACACATGAAAAGTTTCCACAATTCCCTTGATTGTTGAGTGGCAAGGCTCTGGACACTTCAAGTTGGCATTTTGACTGAGACAACTCAGTGTGTACTCGTATCTCACATTTCAATAAAACAGAAGGAAAAGAAAGTAATGGAAAGAAAAGAAATGTGTTAGTTAATTTTTTTTAGCAAAGAATGCCATGAAACTACTAGAAAACCTTCCAGAGTGCTTGTCCAGGATCATTTAATTTGCAACAGTCCTAGGCATGAAGTGACAAAAATTGGAGTCCTGCAAATTGGCAGATCAAGTGTTTGTAGGCCTTCTGAACTTACCGGTAGTGTTGAGTAGTCATGTGTAACAAATTTGACAATATTTTTGTATCTGGGTCTTTTGCTTACAGAAACATTAGTGACATGTGTGTTCAGTAACATAATATTCCATGTGTTACCAAATGGAGGAAAAACAAGTAACTCACTGCTGTTTGTCATGCCTTTTTCAATTTCCCAGGTGTAACGGTAGGAGATATTGGAGCCAAATTTTCTCCAACTCTGAATGGAGCTGACAATGGATATCTAATGTTTGACCATGTACGAATTCCACTCGACCAAATGCTGATGGGGCTAGCAAAGGTAAAAAACAAGCCTGTCATCGCAAAATTGATTGGTAAATTCCATAATAATATTGAACTTGTGCAACTTCAGTCTAGTCTGGTATTCATTATATGGCAAACATTTCTAGTCCACGCTGAAAAGGAGAATTTCAATTAGCTTCCTGAGTGGTTTGAATTTTGTAATAATAATCATCACTATGATGTGTAGAGGGTGTACTCAGTAATTAGTTCAGCATATTGCTTCTTCACTGTTATCATTGTATGTTATGTTAAACTACTAATGTCTGGGATAAACGTCATTAGGGATAAGAGCGTTTTTCAATTGAGTGTTAAAATCAGGCAACTACTTTGGTTTTGGTCAAACCCAAAGGCTTGACTATGGTTTGAGACTGGCCGAGCTGTCTAACTGGTAGAGCAGTTTTCAATTAAGTGTCTTAAATCAAAACCAAACCAATAACTTACCAATTAGACTACTCAGTCAATCTCAAAACCAAAGTAATTGCCTGATTACTTTCCACACAAAATCGCTGTAAGTTATGGGTTTGGTTTTGGGTTTACGACACTCAATTGAAAACTGCTCTATTCTCAGAAAATTAACATAAAATCAAACAAGGTATGTAACTGTAATTAGCAAACATGAGGTCCCAGTATTATTAGCCAACCAGAAGCAGCGAGCTGTGCCTATTTTCCTGAGAACCTGCAATATCAAGTCACCCGGATCTGATTTATGGCCAAATAATTTGGCTTGGTAGATACTAGCTGTAGCTTATTTGGTACTCTTTAATTGCATTTCAGACATTTCAGGTTCATTTTGGTCTTGTCATGGGTATTTTAGCTTGACTGTAGATCTCGCCTAAATATAAACCATTGTTCGACCAAACTTGCCTATTACGCTGACAATGCATAACCCAAAGATAATGACTGTATCTACAATCATGGACAAAAGTCTTTGGACAAATTTTCACTTTTGACGCTTTTGCGTACACGCCAGGCGCGAATACAACTTCACTTGCCTAACCTCGCCCCCAACCCCTCCCCCCATACAATGTTGAAAACTACTACGTGCAATTTCAACTGATTTTCAACATTGTGTTGGGTGGGGAGGGAGGACAGCAACCCATTTATAAAGGATATTGCAGCGTTTTCTTCATACTTCAGTTCTAAAACACAGATAATCCGTTACATTACATAAGTGTAAAAAAGTGTCCCAAGGACTTTTGTCCACGATTGTAGATATCAAAAAGGTACAATACCTCTGTTGTGTACAATAGCTTTCCCCTGATGGCACCTTCACCAAACCAGCAAACACCAAACTTTTGTATGGCACCATGAGTTTTGTGCGAGCAGCCATTGTTCATGATTGCTACGGCGGACTTTCCCAAGCAATAACCATTGCTATTCGTTACAGTGCAGTACGGAGGCAGAGTCAACTCAAACCTAGGTATGTTAAGGTGGCAGTTAGTCACAAGGCCTTGTTTACAAATCAATCCTACAGTAATCGCCAGTCTGTGTCTGGACCAGTTCACTGCATGCTTCACTGAACTGGCTGGGAAAAATTGCTGGTATTGGAGAGGTTTTCTTGGAATATTTGGCATATCGTCCTTTTCTTATTTTCACTGTGGCCAGTTCATCTGTATATATTTAATAACAACTACATGTATGGCAATTTTGGATTTCGTCAAACTCTGTAACAAAAAAAAACCCGTTTTTTTCGCTAGTCAAAGAGGTTTGTAGCAACACAAAAGCTATTAGCTAAATCAAAATTTTTACTTACAATGTATCTCTGACCATTAGTCAAGCCCTGTAATTTTCAAAAGATGTAGAATATTTTCTCTTTGCAAATGGCTGTTAACAAGAGGAACATTAATTGAGAGCTTGACACGGTCATTTGCAAGCTCACTACGGCTGCAGGGCAAAGCTTTCTCATTTATGACGTTACTGTGATCGAGTACCTCTATAAAATGACTAGGAATGAAATAATTCTGACTATAAAATACACATGAAGGTGTCAATAATCACCACTAATTTGTAATGTTTTTTTTATTTCATCGCAGTGAGCCGGAAGCACAGATTATCGCCTATAAAACCCAACAGTACAAACTGTTACCAGGTTTAGCCATGGCTTATGCTACCAAGTTTACTTTTGACCATGTCTGGAGATCATTTCAAGAAATGCAGAAGCAAGTTGCTGCGGGAGAATTTTCTATGTTACCAGAGGTAAGCCTGTGGAAGAGTTCTGAAATGAGCTGTGAGGGGAATTTTTTTGCATTTAACGAATTCCTTACAAACATGTTTCTTGTCATAAGCTCATTGCGTCCGTCGTGATTGTGGCATCTAAGTGTGTACCTGAAAAATCAATGCTGATATACTGCAAAGTAACTGAGCTATGTATGGTGCTCTGATTGGTTTGGATGGCCCATGTCCTAGATGCAATCTGTGAAGCGTTACATGCCCTCGTTATAAGGTGATTCTCTGAATTGCATTGCCCGTTCCTACTGCGCACGATTTTTGTGTCATTAGCGTACGCACACGAGCGCGTGTGCATAGACAACATCAACAGATTTGCGCTGGAGGGCAAGAGCGCAGGGTAGAGAGGAATGTAAAGAGAGTATCTATAGCTGGTAGTGAGGGAGGGGTGGTGGTAGAGAAAGAGGGAGGAAGCGTAGGAAATAAGGTAGGGGTGATGTTGAAGATGATACAAAGGGATAAAGGAGGTGTGGAAGGGAGGGAATCTTGTAGTCAGGTCATTGAGAGTTTAGATGAGCGAAGTGTATTATTATAGGTGTTGAAATGTGTATAGCTGGTTCCTAGTCGCGTTTTCGAGATGGAAAATTTACGTTTTGGCTTTTCAGAAGAACGTATGGTTAAATTTAAAATTACAAAAACGTATTGCAAGACTTAGCACGTGACCACAAAGACTATCATTTAAAACTTTAGCCCACGCGTACCGCTGACAATGTATAACCAGTTGGCATGCTTATGTGGTTGTTCCCGGCACGTTGATCAGTTGCAGACATCACCTCAACAAAAAGCGCAAGCTCAAATCATGTACAATGAACTGATGAAGGCCCAAAAAATGAGCCAAAGCGACTTTTCAATCTCCTCCCCCTCCCCCCAAAAATAAATACATGTCAATGACAGCCAATCAATATACACATTTCAAAAATGTCAACTCCTGACTATAGACAATAGTTATTTCATATTTGCCTGTATATAGTGTCCCTCTCTTCAATTTATTTCCTTTCTTTGTAATGCAAGGATGTTCAGGTTTCTCAACTTCCCCAAAAGTAACTGAGAAAGGTTGGACCGATAAGGTTTCAAGTACCACCCCCAGTGCAAGTATTCAAATACTCATGTTACACATGTTGTCTGTAGGTGCATGCTATCACCAGTGGTCTTAAAGCGTTCTGTACATCAACATCCATGCACCATGCTGAGACATGTCGACTGGCTTGTGGTGGACATGGTTTCTTACTGTACAGCGCTCTTCCTGGGTTATACACAGTGCTAAATGCTGCTTGCACTTACGAGGGAGATAATGACGTTCTTTATTTACAAGTAGCTAGGTAAGCCGAGTGACTTTGAACAATTCTTATCTAGCCAATGCTCAATTATAGTCTTTAATGATAACATTAAACAATGCAGTTGGTAGAAGAAGGTCTGTTTCGACAAATTGCCATGGATAAAGATCAGAAACACTTAATCTGTGACTTAAGTAAAGGTCTCTTTTAACTCAGAGACCAGCTATCCGTACCCAATTTCAGACCAAAATGTTCAAAACTCAAACCCGTTTTCAGACCAAAGAGACATCACATACCTACAAGGTTCTACAGGTGAATAGCTTGTACATGGGAATATCACCACCCCCAGGGGTATTGTCACCTGTTCCTACTTGGTGGGTTCCCATGAATTAACCCATTTGGTGTCTTGTTATATGAAGTATATTTTTCCTGCCGTCTCTTTCGAGAACATTGTAAGTTGTGATGGACGCAGACTTTCTAAAAGTCCTTTCTAATAATTCTTCCCTGGCTTGTTGGTTTCCCTCTCGCTCCGCTCGAAGGAGATGAATAAGCGAAGGATTAAGCAAAGGTCGACTTGTGGCAAGTCTACGATGAATGATGGAAAGGAGGCAAGCTATCATGCACCGCTTGTTATCATTTTGTCATGACAGGACTAGAGGACTGGGGATGAGTCAGTGACCAATGTGATGCCTTGTTTTGTCAACAGGTATCTTATGAAATGTGCTTCACAAGTTCAACAGGGCAACACACCTCCCTTGTCACTTTCATTCTTGTCACGGAAACCAGAACTGTGTCCAGTAACAAGAGGTGAAGGATTCTTGGATCCTCAAGTGCAAAGGAAAATTTACCAGGATCGAAGTTCACGGTGAGTGAAGCGTGCATTGATAAATATATCTTATTAGATGTTTTGGTGTGTAGTATCGGTGTATATTTTTACGAGTTGTGCCGTATTTGGACAAGCCCATAGGGCGAGTCAAAATACAAACAATGAGTAAAAATATACAGCGATACTACACACCGAAACATCTAATAAGTGATTTATTATCCAAAGATTTCTTGTCCCAAAATTCTGACTTGCCAAGTTCTTTAACCTTTCACACGGCCAGGAGAAATGAGACGAGTACAAATATCGTGTGATATTTGTTCTCGTTTCGCGCGTTGTTTGTACTCTACGAAGCAGAGTTGGATAATAAAGAAGAGTATTTGAACTACAAAAAAAAACGACTATTAAAAAGTTCTACGATTTCGTCTCCTAAGGACTAAAAAAAGGTCCAAACCTTTGTTTACCAAGACCTTTGGACTAAAAAGGTTCACGGATTTGACTTCTGAGGGCTTTGGACCAAAAAAATCCAAGATGTAATATATCAAACACGAAAAACCGTGTTTGATTTCTCTGCGGAGTATATCGAGGTGTTTGAAAATGTGTTCAATCAGTGTCTTGAGTGAAATAAAATTGTAAAAATCTATGCTAATTAAGATCAGATATCCAAACACCGTCTAGCCTGCGAGCAGGCTCGCGTTGGAGCATAAGCCTGCGCGGCGTAGCCGCTTGCGCGAAATCGAGCGGTAAAGCCGCGAGACGAGAAAGTGGCACCTCTTCACCAGACTCCTTCCCGCCGGTTCGCCTTGCTCTTCGCCGCTCGCGCACGTGATTCAGAGGTGAGCCTGCTTGCAGGCTAAACACCGTCGCGGTCATGATTTCCTTTGTTTTTACTCGATGAATTATTAATGAGTTTGAGAATTCTTCTTCCAACGTTTGGAAGAAAACGTTTCAAGACCTTGAAATAATTGTTAACTGCTTATAATGCTCTGCGATCTAAGAAATCAAAGAAACAAAGCAAAACGTAAAATACTTTTGATTGTAAATATAATCATGTATTCGCCACTCTTTCATACGTAAACCATGTAACAACCATATTATTGCATAAATCATAGGTAATAGAGCAGAATGGGTATGAAACCCAACAAAGTTCTTTGTTGTATGTTTTTATTCCCTCTTTTGGCCTTGACCGTGCACAAAACACAGTAGTTGTTTACTCCGTACTGAGGAAGTAACCAATAGAAACGTTTAGGTTACCTAATTCATGCATAGTGTATGAGCGCAAAACAAAAGTTTGTGTACGGTCGTGGGCCTTTCAACGCCTTTGATGTTTGGCAGGCTTCATAACCAGTACCCTCTATTAACTACGTATAAATGAATTTACAGTAAGTAAAATTGTTTATTGGACCAAGATTTCTCCTGACAATACGGTAAGAGAACAGGTGAAAAAGAAACTGAGACTTTCTCCCTTTATTCATGTTTGAAATCACTATTTATATATCTTCTTACCAATTTTCAGCGAGGTTATGGCTGTGGCAGAGAGATTGCAGAGCAGAATATTTTCTGGCATGGATTCTGCTGATGCGTGGAATGAAGTGTCCATAGACTTAGTGCGCTGTGCCAAGGTAAATCTTGAAAAATCGTTAAACTTTGATGAGCAAAGCAAATCCTCGGTTCAATGCACGTTTTACAGCTGTAAAAGGCTGATTTTCACTAGCGACGGAGTCGTGGGCGGAGTCGTAATCAGAACCGTTGAGCGATACGATTTAGTGAGAATCAAACCAACGGAGTCGGAAGGAGAATATCGATTCTACTTATGACTGACTCCGTCGCTTACGATCCAGTGGAAACTAGATTGACGGAGTCGGAAGCAGAAGCGGAAGAGTAAACCAATCACCATGCTCGATTTCGGGTGTTGTGAGTGGTTGGTTCTTCTGCTTCTGCTGCTGACTTCGACGATCTAGTTTTCACTAAATCGTAAGCTACGGAGTCGTAAGTGGAATCTGAAGAAATGGAAACGTTCTGATTCTTCCGACTCCGATTCCGTCGAGCTTATGAATCCGCTTATGATTCCGATTTTCAATTTCCACTAGGTCATAAGCGCTCTTACGACTCCAACTCTGTCCCTTGTGAACACCAGCCTTAAGAGCCATGGTAACAGGGTGCAACCAATTTCCGGGCTTGCCCTACTAGCCCGAAGAATGAAGATCATTCTCACTAGCCCCTAAAATTTCTCTCTCACGATTTACTGTAATTTGATTTTCCTGTAACATTTTCCAAAGAAACTTCACTTGCCCTTCTGGTAAGCAAAGGACAGAATTCACCAGCCTGACTGGAAAATCCGCTCGCCCGGGGCTATCAGACACAACTTTTTTGCATAGTGTGGTGTCAAACTATTTACAGAAACACGACTGAAAAAAGATTTTCCAAATCTGGCGTTGTCATCACTAGAAGTCTACAGGTAGCTCTGTTCAGCTTGGAATAAAAGCGCTGTGTAGTAATTCCAATTCACTTGGATTTTATTTATTAAGCAAATCTCACATCCTGTTCAGTAGGCTTGACTAAAGGAATTTACAAACGCTTCTCAGTTATGAGGGCGTCGAAGTGGCTGGGTAGAATGTTCCACTTTTCTCCGTTTCTCAGCTGATAAAGGTTTCAGCAAGCAGCTTAATTCTCATTATTCTATTCTTCAGGGCTACAGTAACTGTGTAATGGTGTTGTATCTATTGGAATCAATGGAGAAGCTGTCTGGTGTAAGCTCAAGTTTACGCAGGGTACTCAAATCTCTGGCAGATTTATTTGTCCTGTATTGCATCGCTGAGAATTCAGGCAGTTTTCTTGAGGTAAGGGGAACTCCCCATTAATAATATTCATGGAGGTGTGATATTGATTGTGAGTGATTTTTAATAGTGAGTGATTTTCATTTGTTGAAAAGTAATTGGTTTTGCATCAACTACGCTGCACGATTGGCTTAAACAACTTGCGCCTCTGGTCATCCAATCAGAAGTAAAACCAAAGCCAATCGTAACTCGCTTGCACACGTTTTCTCGCGCTTTGCGTCAGCTACATGAAATTACTTCCGAGTTTTGATTGGTTCACTGTATTGTCTGTGTCCTTTGTGATTGGCTAGAGTGATTACTTTGGTTTCACAACACTCCATTGAAAATCGCTCTAAAATGACGAGATTTGTGATTTTGTCGGGAATTAGTTTACTTTCTAGTTTAAGTTACTTCATGGCCGTTTTAAAGTTAGTTTTTTATATAAAATAACACGACTGCTAGTCTTGGGAAGTCATGATTACTTCTGAAATCAACTTTTGATTTAATTCAGTAATGTTACACTGACTGTAATTCATTAAGTCAACTACCAATCACTGGATGTATACCACACCACGTGTGTGCATTTGGATACCCAATGAAATACAGTATTCCATTTTCCAGTGAGAGTGGTATATACCACTTTGTTAAAATATGCATGGACAATTACAATTTGCTTAAGACAATGAATATTTATTACCAGTAATATCACAAATGTGGCGCTTCAGTCCGCAAATAATTGAGTACAACGAACGGGAAGGATAGCGTCCACAGAAGAGTTGCTTTCTTCTTGCTCAAATTTCGACAGCCAGCAGTTGAGACTGCATGTAGACATGTCTGTAATGGTCGTGTCCAACGTTTCAACTCCTTCAAAGTCTTTCGTGGTAAAAAGGCTGTCGGGTTCAAAGGTACAGCACTTCACCAGTCGATTCTGTTTCCATTCCTCAAACAACTGAAGCATATCACCTCTTCAAGGTGATATGCTTCTGGTTTTATAAGCTGTTGATTCCGGCACTACATTATCTATACTTTTTTTTCTCCTCCTCGATGTTATCGGTTGCCGAAATCTCTCGAACGACCTTGTTGCGGCATACATCCTGACTGAACGACAACTTGAAAATGCTGAACGGCACAGAGTGATGAAATTACGTCATAAAATAATGCGTAAAAACATCATTCATATTGAAATTATTTTAGGGAAGAACGTCGCCAAACAGACAAATCAATTTGGAAGTCTTCGCTTAACCTTTGCTTAGAACTGGGTAGATTAATGACGCATGACAAAGACATCACTCATATCGAAATAACTGTAAAAAGAATGCTAGCATTACGGACAATTCAAATTTGTTAACAATGAGAAGTTATTTCCACAACTCGAGCTCGTGTTTCATTGGGGTATCCAAACACTTCGAAACAATAAAAACACTCGGCCTACTGCCTCGTGCTTTCAATTGCTTCTCTGTGTTTGGATACCCAAATGAAACGCTCACTATCGTTGTCAAAATAGTACTTCGAGTTCTTATTTGTGTTGTGTGCTAGTGTCAGTCTCTATTCACCTTTTCCCAGTGCTCTTAAGCGTCAGCCTGCTTCTCCACCCAGCCGCAAAATATATCAAATAAATTTACAATATCTAGAGAGGAAGCCACATCAGCCTTAGCTGGTTTTCATGCGCGTTCATTATCCTGATCGAAGTGGAATCTGGAGATGTTTGTTTTGTGGAGGGAGGAAAACCGGAGAACCCGGAGAAAAACACTCGGAGCAAGACGAGAACCAACAACAAACGCAACCCACATATGGCACCGGGCCGGAATCGAACCCAGGCCACATTGGTGGGAGGCGAGCGCTCTCACCACTACGTCGTCCCTGCTCCCCAGAGCAAGCGGATGTTTGACACTACATGTCCGGTCGATTTGTAGAGTATTCACATCCTCTCTCTCTTTTTTTATTTCTAGGCTGGAGTCCTGAAAAGTGACCAGATTCAAAGCATAAGAGAACAAGTGTACGACTTGATGGAAAAACTAAGGTTTGTTGAAATATATCAAAGAGTTATGAAAGGACGTCACTTGATAGCAAATGTACATATTGCTTTTGTCTGCAGAACCCTAAACTTTGTATGGTCGTATCCACTAGTTAGAGCTCACCACCAAAACATTTTTTTTTTCAATGACGTTCGCCGTTGTTCTCGTTGTCAATGTAGTCATTTAACGACTCTAACATGTACAGCTGGTATCTGGTTTGAAATTAAGTCGAAAGTTTATGCGACCTTCCATCGTAAGCGGTTGAAGGAGCTACCATTTGTGTATCATGAAGAGTTTATCCTAAACTTTTCAAGTTCGTCGTTTGTAATCCGTATTAATCTTCTCCATCCTTAGCGATCCTTGTGTAAAGTATCTTTTAAGCGTTTTTCTTTCTAATACACTTTTTTTTTCTTTCTTAGTACACTTACACTAGGGTTCTCTGAATTTAAAGGCAATGTATTGTACGTGGCCAAAATAACTCAGTCAAAATACCGTGATTGAACTCCTTTAAGTGAAACTATCTTAACTTATCACAATGTACTGCCCCCTACAGATTAGGTTAGACGGCTCAACTCTACCTTCAACGAGCGGTTCCTTTTCCTCGTGATCTTTCTTCGTCTCTGTTATCGTCTTCCCATGTTTATGCAACTTATATTGAAGTTTGTTGTTGTTATTTGAACTTACAGGCCTGAAGCAGTGTGTCTGGTAGACGCCTTTGATCATTCAGATTACGTACTCAACTCACCGCTTGGACGCTACGATGGCAACGTATATGAAGACCTTTTTAGATGGGCTCAGAGATCAGCTTTGAATAAGGAAGAGGTAAAGTCAACCGTGTCTTAACTGTGAGCTGTAAATAGAGGGCCTGCTTTTCATGGAATGAGGGCCATTGGATGAACAATGTTGTCTCAAGTTAGCTTTTATTAGGATCATTTGCTGAGTCGAAAACAAAATCGCAAAATATATACGCAAATACGTGGGCGTGAAACATAAGACCAAATGAAAGGTTAAACTGATTGTTTTGTAGTGTAGCTTTTTGCAATACAGTATTCAGTTTGCTATGATGACGCAAAGCCTTGCTTATTTTGTTGGATTGGTTCAAAACCCCTTCCATAAGCGTTGGAGAATCGAAAAAAAAAATTCCGAGTCCAGAATAGGATTGGAACCTAAGAGTCAGATCTTCTCACCACTGAGCTACAGAGAACTCGTAATGAGCTTGACTATTTTACTCGGTTGTATTGTGACATGCGTCACGCTATTCTGCTAAGATTAGGGATGTCAATGCGTGAAATGTGTGATAGAAAAGAAATGACGGAAAATGTGCAGCTCGGTGAAATAATAACGTCACGATAATTCCTTGACCCCTTTCTTTCGCTTTTTCGGGTACGCTGTCACCATTACGGCCCTACCTTCTTTAGAAAACTGGGTTGTCATGTGACAATGTGGTGACAACAATGTTGCTTCTGTTGCTTGCATGGTTTCTTCCTCTTGTTTGATGTTAATAATGAGACAAACGTGTTTTCATTTCAGGTTCAGCCAGGTTACTACAAGTACCTGCGGCCGTTAATGAACAGTAACAAATCTAAATTGTAGCTGAAAGCAAAACAGCTCATTTACTGTGTAGTAACAGTCAAACGGGTGGGGAGAATCCGCTGATCTATTCGACCTTGCGCCTGCACTCACCTGGCACAGCGGCTTTCTATAACGAACGTTTCGAACCTCTGCGGAGGAGAGAAGCCTGTGGAGGAGGCTGTTCAAGTATATTTAAGAAAAATAAAATATCGATTACTCTTGAAAGTTTAAACGATAAAACTATTGTACTACCCAACATTATAGCTTGGTATACATAACTTTTAACGATAAAAAGCACTTGCAAGTGGCGTGAATTACGAGGCTTTAATAGATTGGGAGCAGCCTCTTGTCCATAGGGAAGGACGCAAAACAAGTGAATGTGCAAGCGTGACGGCGAGCGTGACATACGAGAGGTGAGAGACGAGGCCGGAGCCGCAAACCACGTGTAGCGCGGGCGTCGGAAGACGAGCGAAAAGAGACTTCGTAGACCGACCAATAGAATTACTCTGTCAACTAAGTGCCGGGCTTCAGAAAGGCTGTATGAAACCATTGCAGTCCCTCTTTTCGCTCGTCTTCCGAGGCCCGCGCTACTTGCGATTCTTGGCGTCACATTTCAAGTTCGCACCTTCACGATCGCTCACTTGTGGTGCGTTCTTCTCTGCGTTTTTCCCACGGATATTCGAGCAAGAGAGAGACTGCTCGCCATCACGGGCTTTCGCGAGAGTACTTGCCAGGCAACATGACGTAACACCAAACCATGGCCAGACGTCCGCTTGGTCTGTTAGGAAAACCCTCTCTGGTGATGCATGTGGTTGATTTAAAATATTTGCATGGTTTGACACACGTTTGTAGGTGTATCAGATCTTTGTAGAAATGAAAAATTCTTAGGAGAAGAGTTGTGCTCCAATCACAAGTAGCAGCAGTATTTAGATCAAAATGGTAGGCCTTTTTGGCCTAGTCTTTGATCGTCTAAATTCCAAGAGTCGTTTCTATTCACATGCCATTTACATGTTGTTT
Source organism: Orbicella faveolata (assembly GCF_042242905.1). Classification (NCBI taxonomy): domain Eukaryota; kingdom Metazoa; phylum Cnidaria; class Anthozoa; order Scleractinia; family Merulinidae; genus Orbicella; species Orbicella faveolata. Next base: position 19,948,479 of record NW_028301563.1, read on the forward strand.
TTTATGCCATGACGTAGCAGACATTCCACACACGACTTGTACCCCACACGCCTTTCCTCGTGGGACTCAGTCCATCGAACAACGAATCTTAGGTTCAAATCGCGTCCTTTCCTTCCCTTAGTTGGGTTTTATTCGGAGCAGGAATTTAGACGACTGCCACGCGTTACAGACTATTCTCTGTAATATTTCTTTTCTGCTAGAAAAGCTTTTTATATTCGGAGAGCCATACTTTGTAATCATTGTTGCTAAGGATTCTGGTATGCTCAGAAACTACATATAACATTACTTATACATCAGAGCCAAGTTTCTGTTTATAATTAGAATAAATCTGCTAGCTTTCTATTATGAATGCCGTTCTCTGATTGACTGCGCTACCCCCTATCTATTCTGTGATAGATAGTGAGTAGCGTAACAGTGTGCCCTTGTTCACAAAATGACGGCCGCTCGAAGTGTCTGTGAATAGGATTTAGATAAAGTTTTGAGCGACTAGTAGATTTGTACTAAAACAATTGCCGGGATTATTCACTCTCGATTCTATCACGTGTTAGTATAAATCTACTAACGTTCTATCACGAATGCCGTTTTCTGATTGGCTACGCTACTCACTATCTATTCTGTGATAGATAGTAGCGTAGCAGTGTGCGCTTGTTAACAAAATGACGGCCGCTTCTTGGCGTTTTCGAGATGTCTGAAGAGTATTTAGATAAAGTTTTGAACGACTAGTAGATTTATACTAAAGAAATTAGATTATTCGCTCTCGATTTCTATGCGTATAGTTGACACGCGATAGAAATCGTGAGCTCATAATCTAATATCTTAATTCATGTATATCGTTTTAATAATTCAAAAAAGTTACTGTCACGATTTTTCAATTATTCAAGTGTAATTTGATTTTTATTTTTCATTCAACCCAAGGTAGAGATGCATAAATGCTTAACTTTTTAGAAAATAAAGGTTGTCTATCTATCTAGTAACTCGATTATGTGTGTAATCATAAAAAATTACAATTTCCTCGATTGCGATTGGTTTAAAAGACTCCTATCTTCCACTAATTCACGATACAAGTTGTTATTGGACAGTTTGTTATCGGACAATTCAATAAGCCAATCACATTTGAAGTTGTAGTTTAAATCAACCAATCACATTCAAAGCTGTAGCTACGTGCGTGCGCGCGCGCACTTGCTTTTGTGTTTCTGGCGCCTAATTGCCGGTAGGAGACGCGGTGGCCTCAGAATGTTTACATCTCCTTTGTAGGTATTTTAATGCAAATTTTCCCTTTCTTTCATAACTTGGCTATTCTTCTTTTCTCGGAAATTGTAATTTTTATGATTAATTGGTAATAAGACTTCGTGTCGTTCTATTCGGTCTGTAATCATACTCGTGATAAACAAATCGGACTCCCGCTGCGCGGTTGTACAATTTTGTTATCACTCTTATGATAACCGCCCGAATTGGACTCCACTCAGTCCTATTACCATTACGTATATTGTTTGTGAGAATTTAATTACTTTTACATTCTTCACCGGAAAAGTGTTAAAATTTAGGTGGCTCAGTCAGCGTGTTATGTTTTATTTTTTTAATTTAGAGGGTTCGACCGAACCCCCGGAACCCCCCTAGATCCGCCCCAGGAGTGCAGAACAATCGAACGGATTGGTTATGCAGGGTTTATTAATATGTAATGAAGGGTGCCGAAAATACGAGAATACATTCATTTCACAGAAACTTATTTTGAAAAGTCATGATTCACAGCTACTAATGTACGAAATCACGATTCGCGAGAAAGAAAAAAATTTCACGAATCATGACCTTTCACCCCTGGGGCCCGTTTCTCGAAAGCTCCGGAAACTTTTTGGGCCCGAAAAGCCATTTTTATTTAATCGGTATTTTAAGACAGAGAGGTGTATACGCGTGAAACTTCTTGTATGAGGGGAACCTCTGTTCGTATTAAGAATACGTGAATAAAACAGTTCTGTGGTAATAAGGTTTGAGATTTTGCTATGGCTTTTCGGGACCTTCCAGAAACGGGTCCCCGGGCTTGCACGACCCTTGCACCATCTTGAAAATGACCGAGGGGACCTGGGCCTGTTTCTCGAAGGTGCCGAAAAGTTTTCGCACCGGAAAAGCCGTAGCAAAATACCTTGTGATTGCAGCGCTGTTTTCTACACATATTCTTACTATGAACAGAGGTTATGCAACAATCGTGCGGGCATTCTCGTCCCCAGAGGCCGCGCGCCTTTTGGTCAGCACCAAGAATCACGACCTCTGGCCGGTTCCAACACCGGAGAGTGATGCGTATGCTCAGAGTCAAGTCTGACAAATCTGATTGGTTCCGGTCTCATTCTATTGTGTTTGCAAAGCCAATAGGAGCCGGAATCTCAGCACAGGTCACGCAAGCGTAATATAAGAGTTTGTATGGAGAACTTTGGTTAAAAATATAAGAGTCTGTATGGAGATTAGGAGTTGACATTAAATTCGTGCAATGTATGGGTAATTTACCGAATAAAGACTCTTGAACGTCCAATGGTGTCATTTTTCCTCATCATGAGAGTTCAAACGAGATTTGAGCGAATTTTAAAAAATTTGTCCAACGTTGTTTTAATAAGAGACAAGGTAGGAATCTTCGGCCAGTTTGACGACTAAACACTCTTCGGAAACAAGTCAAATTTGCACAAAAAATAGCATTTACTCACAATATTTCTCGCTGAACTCACAAGGTAAGGCCTGTAGTTTCCCTCTCTACAATCCAATGAAGCACACATTCAGTTTTCACCGTATTAGCGTTGGACAAATTTTTCAAAATTCGCTCAAATCTCGTTTAAACTCTCCAAGATGAGAAAAAATGACACCATGGAACGTTCAAGAGTCTTTATTCGGTAAATTGCCCAAACATTGAACGAATTTAATGTCAAATCCTAATCTCCATACAAACTCTTATATTTTAGCCAGAGTTCTGTACGGGTCCGCAAATGATCCCAGGACCGCAAATGATCCCCAAATTGAACCGCAAATGATCCCGGACCGGAAATGATCCCCACATTGGACCGCCAATGATCCCGATCAAAAAATAAGTAATGGCATGGATTTATATCAGAGGAAGGTGAGAACATGAGCAAAAATTATGAACTAAAAACATGTTTTATCATTTTACAAAAAAATATTCCACAGTTGCTGTTTTGTTCTTCGAAGGGTACAGATCGTTTTCACTGTCACGCAATAAAAAAAAAATTGTAAATCGAAAACCAACCAATGGAAAAAGCTAAGAAATTGTGATGTACGCTATAGAAGATAACTAAATAAAACACTTCTCCAAGTTTTAGGCCTGTGCGTTTCCCCAAACTTCAGATATTCGTCGTAAATGTTTCCCAGAAATTTACGGCAGAGCCCAGTAAGAAAACGCCGTGATGGTGTACATCCGTGGTACACCAATATGGCGGCCGGAATATAGTGTAAACATCTGGAACTTACTTTGCTTTCTAGGCGACTGATTATCAGTACTAAACGAACAGTTATTTACATAAGCACTTTTTTTAATGCTCTAACTTCTAAAAAGGCTCAAAATCGTGAGATAAGTATATATTTTTCAACAAACTCGATCCCGGTAGCCTTGTGTCACGCAACGTCCATAACCCTGAAATTCAAAATGCTCTGGTTTCCAAACGAAGCACGCTAATTGTAAACAGATATAAATATACCGCCTCTTATGCCTGATGAGGATAAAAACACGTCACGTGAAGACGATCTATCGATAGAAGTCTTAGAAAAACACATACTTGTAAACATTCTCGAAATCCCGGTGGCGATAGTATCAAACATCTATCAAACAGCTAACTTGTCAAAACGAAGCTCAAGCCTTGGCCTTGCTTGGTCATGCAGCTGAACTTCATAACTATAGCTTGGAATTTTGGCTTCTTAGAATATTCAAGTAGTCATTTCCGAAGAATTAAAGCCAAAATACGACCAAGGAAAAATTACGAAATAAATTTGTTCAAATTTCCAGTGCTACACACTAGGTGTTTTACAAAGTGATGAAGCGTTGTAGGCTTGTGGGTCTACTCAGGCGACAGCGTCTTCTGTAATAGTTGCTTCATGGTTAGATTTTAGTTTAAACTTTAGACGAGTGGTGTTAACTGTAGCACCGAAATATCAATGTTTAACAAAAGAGGATATGTAGCGTATGCACTGATCATAATTTTACTGAGAATTGCAAAGAAATGCAAGCCAAATCGTGTTTTGATGATTGAGTGGTGATTTTCGTAACATCGTAGTTAGCAACAAAATTTCATTGAATTATGAAAAAAAAAGCAACTTGTAAGCCATTATAATTATAATCGGTATTCACGTACGCCAATTCATAATCCACACCATCCCACCATGCACGCCATTCCTTATTTTTTAGACGGGATCATTTGCGGTCCCTGTCGGTGATCATTTCCGGTCCGGGATCATTTGCTGTCCAATTTGGGGATCATTTACGGTCCGGGATCATTTGCGGTCCTGGGATCATTTGCGGACCCGTACAGTTCTCCATACAAACTCTTACATTGGATGACCTGTGATGTCACCTGTCAAGAGGTCGTGATTCTTGGTGCTGACCAAATCGAGTGCGGCCTCTGGGGACGGGAATGTCGTGCGGTGTCATCGCTGGGTCATGCACTGCACATTAGCACCTAATATCTCCCTAATGTCAGCCTAAAAATTTGCGAGTTAGGTCGCGATTTATAACAAAATGAAATCTTATGCTACCAAAGTGAATCCTGACTTAGCCAAAGAGCGAGGGAAAGCTTCATTTGACACAACAGAACTGACTTACCTGCTTCATGGAGGACGACAGAAGACGGAGAGGAAGAGATTCCTTGGTAAACTTAGTTTATAAGCATAACGTGACTGTTGATTTTGATGGTTATACAGCTGTACAAGAGATCAATGAAAGAAGGCTAGTGTTTCGAATAGGACAGAGCCTTACTAGGGATTTCGTTTACCTATTCGTGACAAAACAGGACAATCTGCGACACATGAATTATGCTGACAACCCTTAGTGTACTTGAAACTGATGAATGTCAATTAACCCCGGGCAATTAACCACCATTGACAGAGAGACTTTACAATAAGAGGGATGAGGTAGAGGGATAGATGGCGAGAGGATAAGGACTAACACACAGGCCCTTTAATCCATGATTGAAAATAAACTCTAGAACCAGATGCTACACTTAACATCACAATAACTATGGGGAGGGGGTCAGGAAGGGAAAGCCAGTTAAATTGAGCACATGTTCAGAGTTCTCACGGCATTCTCGCAGAGTTGTTTAAGCACAGACTCTGGCAAACTTGTCGCAGACTTTCCCTTGAGTTAAATGTAAATAAAAAGTATATATAATATAATAATTTATTACTAATTGACAGCCCGAGGGAGATGAAACAACAATTCTGTCTTTGGCAACATTCTGGAACAGTCAGAATATCCTCAGAAATCTTTGGCAACATTCATAAAGTTGCCCGTACGAAACGAGCAGATCTGTTTATAGTCTGTTACAGATCTGCTGGCACATCTGTAGCAGATCTGCAGATAATCTACAGATGATCTACAGATTATCTGCAGATCATCTGCAGAATGTCTGCAGAATGTCTGCAGAATGTCTGCAGAATGTCTGCAGAGCGTCTGCAGCGATGATCTGCAACAAGTCTGCAAATTTGCAGACGCTCTGCAGACGAAATCAGCCTATCATGTTAAACAAAAAGCCCACAAAATGCACCAATCAAACAACGTTTATTTAAAAGATAGACAGGGGAGGTTGGTTTGTTATTCATCAAAAGTAAACAATTACTGTTGACAGATAAAGCAAATAATATCACTAGCAGGAATTTAAAGTATTTTCTTAGCGTGACATTTTCCACATATTCCAAATGAATAAAAAAAACCTCGGGTAGCAACTACTCCTTTCAAAAAATCTAGGCTTCACGTAGCCTGCGAGCAACAAGGGAGCTTGCTCAGCTCGCAGGCTAGGCTTCGCGTGCTTATTTTGGTTCGCTTGGCAGGTTATTTACAGAAACGAGATCGAGTAAACTGGATACTAAGTGAGATTCATTTCCTTCTCGTCTGTGCTCGGCACCTGCTTGACATGAAGCCAGTTTAAAGGAACGAAAGAGGTAAGTCATAGAGTACATAAATAATGCACAACAGCGACCGCTTATCGAGTTTTTGTTCGCCTTATGTATCAATTTTTTCATTCGCTTCGTAGCTTACTTACATATATCAACAGATATCAAAAATATTCGTTTATTAGGTACTCGGTTCACGTTGCAGCATTCTGCTGTGGCCTAAAGTCTGTGGTGCACTAACCTTCGATCCCTGAACGGCTTGTTTCGAACATGTGTCACTAATATTCCAGCACACCAGGGCCGAGCGAAGACCGTAATTAAGAGAGGTCGCTACCAAGAGTTTACGGAACACTGACGGAATCTTGACCCGCACTGTTAACGCATACTGAGAAAGTACGCTTACACATTTGTAACAAGTTTAGATAGTGCATTGTCTTCTAGTAGGTAGCAATGAAAGTAAAACCTAAAGCCAACTTGGCATATTCAGTTTTTACAGACCAGTCAAAAGATTATTCACGATATGCGACCAATGATTAAATGTTACTTTTAGTGTGACCTTTTCATAAGGTCGGTTTCGATTCTAAGTCACTGCAGTGAGTAAATCCAGATTTTTCAAGACATAGAGTATTTTCAATAAATGAGTTTACTGTCAAGCGTTGTAGATTTCGTGTGTTCAACAGCACACATCCAAATACTCGGAATAAACATAATACACCCGCAAATAACTTGAGTCACACACTGCTCTAAACATAAACTAAACATGAGTTTAATCCATGCTGTGAGAAATTACTAACTCTTTGTAAGTATTTTTAGTGATTCGACAAAATGTTTCATTCTCTTCGCTCAACTAATACTCGTTTGTTTACATTGTTCGATCGCATTATGAAAAAACTACATTTTTTTTTCCGTTCAACAACTTCTTCTGTTGCTTCAATAAGCCCATTTTCTCACAAAATGTTTTCTTCATTTTTTAAGTCCAAAATACAATAAGTATGTCACGCAGCAATTCGAGCACTGCAAGTTACTGAGTGAAGAATTATCTTGATATCTGTTTTTTGTTCGCACCAAAATGAAAAAAACTACTGAGGGAGTTTTATCGATGATTTAAGCATTTAGCCTCACATCAGTGTAATATCAATTTTGCACTTTTCACGCCAAAGGAAGAAATAAATAACTTGGATAAACATTGTTATATTATACTGATACTGAGAGAAAAACTGTCAGCTGTTTTCATTTCGTAGAGACGGTCACGATCACAAAAATACATGTACTTTGGTAGAACTTTCCATTCTTATTTCAGTAGTTACAGCTTATCTGTACTTCCCTGAGTTTTTCTTTTGGCTGTTCCAACTTTGTTAAAATGCGGTTCATCTGGGATACGGAAAACTCCAGTTCGTTGAGAGTGACAAACCTTCCAACATACGCTATAAAAAATAAAATATATTAGTAAATTACATGTATGTATTACTTTTAAAAGTAGTCAGTTTATTATTATCGCAATTATAGCAACATGATTACAAAAATGCGACACATCATCTCTGATCATGTGTGTTTGTGTACGTATGTTTCTACAGGTTACTGCCTGATGCCCTTGCCCTTTAAAGTCTTCACCACATCTTGATTCAGAGCCTTACTAATGAAGCACACCCGCTTTGCTTGTCTGTGCTCGGGAGCCATGGGCAAGACTTGTTGCCAGAGTCTCCTCACTGAAGGAGGCTTCAATTAACAGCAAGTATAATTTCTTGGGGTCTTTATCGCATTGACTGTATGTGAATGGAGTTAAGTTTAGCTGAGGATATGTAGATTCCAGATCCTGGCACAAGTTCTTGTTTCCCGGGGCCTGCAACGTATTTTTTACTCTCATCTTGATTACCAGACGGCAAGTTCTCGAACCTAATCATTAAATTAAAATCGAACAGAACTGCTTAATACTAGCCTGTGCATATATCACGAGTTTGATTGTACTACTAATACTACTAGACGGTTTGATTGTACTACTACTACTACTAGACGGTTTGATTGTAATACTAATACTACTAGACGGTTTGATTGTAATACTAAATTGGTTATTAAATCGATTGTTGAACCTACCGAGTTGGAGTTAGTTTCCGCTGCCTTGTGAAGAGTCTACAAAAGAGTTGAATAGTTTTAGGTACAGAAAGTCAGAATAAAACCCAAAAATTGCCAACCTTCTTGTGTAAGTTGACTACATAACTAAAGTGCCACTCAGTCCTACTCCAGTTTGTTTCCAGAAATTTTATATTTTGTACATAAATATCTATAGGAAGCAACAGATAAAAGCTCACAGGCTTCATAAAGTCACATTTATCTCTATTTTGCGCTCCAAAATTAATTTATTCTACTTAAGAAATTGTATGGCTGGATTGCCTGTTCATTTCAAAAACTACCCATTTAAATGTTCCAAGCCTCCTGAACTGGTCTTTAAATGTTACTATTAAGTACAGCTACGTATGTGCAATGTGCACGTAAATCTGCTCAAACAGTAAAAATCTGTAAATCGCGTCACCGTTACTCCAGACTTAGTTAATATGATTTCGGCAAGAATGCTGTGAATAAAATTGTTTCTCGATTTGCTGTTCACCTCTGATAATTACCCTGTTTTTTGAACGATCATCAGAGTTTAGTTAAACTGGAATGTTACATTAAAAGATGTCTTAAAACAGTTGAAAAACCACCAACCTCCAGTCTTAATAATTTTCCCTGGGTAGGGAGTATTTTTACTGGTCTTCCTTCCTTTCTTTCCCTCCTCCCAGTCAACCATGGCGTCTAAGCCCTTGAGGATTTCTCCGGCATAATATACTTGCGAAGCACTTGCGACGCTATATAAATCTTCTTCCGTCCAAAGAACTATAGCAAAAGCCATCTTTTTATGTCAAAAAGCAATTTCTTACAGACTGTCTTGTTTGCGCGCAAAATTTGAATGTGACACTTTAACTGAAAGGAATATCAGTGTCAGCAACATCTCCTACTCTTATTGGACGGTTCAAGTGTGACAGGTGTCGGGTATCAGCCAGGAGAATCTGTCATATTCGCAGCGGCCGATGAGATTTCACTTGTGGTTTTCTCTCTTTGTCGAGAACAGCAAATAAAGGTAAAGATAATTTGTACATTTATTTCATTTTCTTCATGACTGCGATATACTTACATGTTTATACCCCCAAATTGAGGCATCACATTTCTTGTCACTAACAAACATGCCACTTAGGTCACCCGGTTATGCAAATCAGGGTCTGCGTTACTGACTCATTCTTGTAAGATAATGATGGTTTGAAACGTGATGTATTTCACCTCTGCCATTTCCGGGGCGTAGAAGACATCAAGATTTTAAGAACGTCTCCTTATGTTTTGAAGCTGTTGTAGGTATAAGAAAAATAATCATAGCACAGAGATTTAACCATCTTGTTCCACTTTTCATTATTCATTCACGTGTTGACTTCAACTTTCGTATCGTTGTTCTATCAACACTGATATGTCGATCGATGAAATGTTTTTCCCTGAGCATTTGGAACTGGGAATTTAACACCAATGTGCCCTGCAGTGTTCTTAAATTTTATTGAAAGGATGCGTTAGGCATATGTGTCTAATCCCTATATAATAAGAATAAATTAAGGTCGAAAGTGTATTTATCATTTAATTTAAGTGTTCAATTGACGTATAACATTTGATTTACTAGCACGTTGTACGTAAGTGGCTGACCATTTATGCCTCTTATTTACGCATTTTCAATGTTCGACTATCTTTTTATTCGTAGAATCGAACTATTTTATGCATCTCAAAACGAACCAGTCATGACTGATCCAACTAAGGTTAATATACCCAAGTGACGATACAATGAATGGTCTATCGATCCGGTTTTTGGACTTCAACGTGTTGCAGATCATCTGCAGATGCTGCAGATATTCTGCAGATCTGTTGTTCGTCTGTTTTTGTCTGCAGTCTTAAAATCGGGAAGAGTTTTCAAGCTCAACGTCTGCAGCAGACTGAAAACAGACTCTGCAGACGATAAATTAGTCTGCAGTTGATCTGTTTTTGTCAAAACAGATCTGTTGCAGATCTGCTGCAGATCTGCTCGTTTCGTACGGGTGCTGAAACATTACATCAATTTAGTTCAGAATTCTTCAGCAGTATGAAGAAATATGTAGTTGGAACCTCTTTGAAAATCAAAAAAACTCTCACACACATATATGTAACTCAGGAAATCTTGGCAGGTATCCTAGGATGAAAATGTCACGGCAATTTTCCCTTAGTTTATTTAATAATGTTTTTTCCTTGTCTTTTTTTTTAATATTTGAAGAATCACTTTTAGTGAAGGATCCTGTCTTTAGTAAAGAAGATGCTTATGTTTTGGACCGTAAGCATAGCTATGAGAGGGCCTTACAGAGAGGATTGCGAATGGTTGAACTGATTAAGGAGCATCAGATTACTGATCCAGAAGAGGTTGTCATTTTGAAAAGGTGCTGGTTGGAGTGTACTTTTGTTACAGTGGTCTTTTAGGGGGGGATGGGGGTCTGACCTTAATGTTCAGTGGTGGGTGTTAAGTGGGCCAGGACAAGTGAATTATGTTGATGGCCACCAATCTACTTGAAACGGATGAATCTGTGGGTACATGTGTTCTGCTTGGACACTGAATCCTTTACTATATACTAATTATACACGTACTTAGGCCATGATCGACTTGCTTTTGCAACCCTATTCTAGACTTATGACTAGGTACCAAAAACCCCTACCTTATCCCAGACTAGCTATTTCAATGCAGAAGCTTTATCACTATTGTGGTCCAACATATGCTAACTAAACTAATATCTTACTACAAAATGACTCCAACTTTCGAAATTCTTTCTATTATAGAAAAGCAGGTAAAGAACCCTGTCCTAGACTAAATATACATTGGCCACTTTTGCAGTATTAAAAAATGCACCCTATTCTAGTCCAAACTGTCTGATTTCTATACCCAATGCCAGACTAAACTGCCTAGAAACCATGTACCCTTTAATTACAGTGCTCAGCACATACCCATATCTGGGGCAGATCTAGCGAGTTTAAGGGGTGCGGTCAAACCCCCTAAATTAAAAAAAAATGAGACACAATAACATGTTAACTTGGCCCAAGAGTGCTGTCAATCCCATTCCTGAGGACCTCAATTTTAATAATTTTCTGGGGGAGGATGCTCCCAGACTCCAGACCCTTTACTGGGAGGGTGGGGTGGATCTTATCTTCTCAAACCCCTTTCTCTAAAATCCTGTATCCACCTTAGCACATACATATAGCTTATATACAGGAGTACCCTCCACCGGGGCAGTGGTCCAGCCTGCAAGTCAGCATTAACTGGCTTTGGTAAAATTCGGCCCAGGCCTGACACTGTGATGGATTCTCTTAATTCAGGTGTGCAGGAGCCTCACTTCCATATGACCTGAGTACAGCAATGTTCATTCCCACCATAGAGGTAACAAAATATTTTAAAAGTATTTGAATGGCTAGTCATATGCATTGCATATTTTTTTGGTCATCATTTTGAGAGCACCATACAGTAAAATTTTATATTTATTGCAAACTATTAATGGTACTGATTCAAAATAGACTCTTCATCTAGAGTGAAATATTGAATATATTTTGTCTTAGTGGAAAATAATTTATTCAAAACCAATTCGCAGCTGGCAAGGGATGAAGCCTGAAGCCATCTTTGCCAGAGGGAACAAGGACTTTATTATTTAATATGTTTTCATTAGTGATAAACCATGCATGCCAGTTGCTTATTTGAAACAATTTAATTAGTAATAACTTATTATACTTGAATAATTTCCGTTTAGCACTAGCACTGTTCAGTGAGGGTCGTACAGGGCGGGGTCTCTGGCACAGTTCACAAACGGAAAAAATAGAGGATCACGGATCACGAATATAAAAATTTTTTTTCATGAATCACCAAAATAAGCAAGTAAGATTCTCTTTTTAACAACCTGTTCTTACACAAGAAACAGTGTTCGAAGAAAGCAAAATCGCAAATGGCTAAGTCAAGGTTCCCCATTGAAAATCGCATACCTAAGGATGCGTTCCTTTGGGGTGATCTGGATCAGGATCAGTGATCCAGGATCACTCAGATCATGGTTCATCAAAGGAACCGATGAATCCGTGACCAGAGTGGATTCATCGGCTCCTTTGATGCACCATGATCCAAGTGATCTTGGATTACTGATCCTGATCCAGATCATCCCAAAGGAACGCACCCTAAGTCACTCCCAGTAGACGACTCTAACCATTCGGAGGACTTACGTCTCAAAATCGTGTAGAATAGAGCGGTAAAATCACGAATATCGGTTAATATTTCAGGTTCTTCATGGGTCATGCAAAACCTTCAGGTCACGAGTCACAAAGAATAATTTTCTAAATTCACGTTTTACGGAAAATAAAATCAGCTAATCACGCATCACGAGAATACCCCTGTACGGCCCTTTTCAGCAGAATCTAGCTCTGCTATCTATCCTTTGACAGAAGGCAAAGTGCAGTCAAAAGAGCTGGGATCAGTTGCCAATAGTCAGTCTCCCAGAGTGATCCTAAAAAATCTATGGGTTTTAATAAAATCAATATACTCTTACGTGTGTGTCTGCTTGACCCCAGCAGGAAAGTTGTTGGCTTAAGGTTTGCAAATACACTGTCCTTATCAGTCACAGTTCTCTAATCTGTTTAGGGTCAGGGAACTGAAGAACAAAAAGCCAAGTGGCTGTCTCTTGCAGAGTCTTATCAGATCATTGGAACTTATGCACAGACTGAACTAGGACATGGTAAGTTAAACTCATTAGAGGCATTTTTATATCTTTGAAGGGTACAATGCACCCAGGAGGTTGTAGCTATAACCCTCTGTACACATTGCAGGCCTATAGTACTGGAGTGTTATTCTAGCAAGCAGATAGTGTAATACGAAGAGAGGGTACAATGCATGCAGGAAGTTGTAACTGTAGCCCTTTGTACGCATTGCAGGCCTATAGTACTGGAGTGTTATTCTAGCAAGCAGATAGTGTAATATGAAGAGAGGGTACAATGCATCCAGGAAGATGTAGCTGTAGCCCTGTGTATACATTGCAGGCCTATAGTACTGGAGTGTTATTGTAGCAAGCAGATAGTGTAATATGAAGAGAGGGTACAATGCATCCAGGAAGATGTAGCTGTAGCCCTTTGTACGTATTGCAGGCCTATAGTACTGGAGTGGTATTGTAGCAAGCAGATAGTGTAACATGGAGAGAGGGTACAATGCACCCAGGAGGTTGTTGCTGAAGCCCTTTCTGCACTGTAAGTATGCAGGAATTGTTATCAGAACATGGGGAAATTGGATAGGGTTGGGCATGAGGCATGTTGATGTGACAAAGATATAATTACTCAGGCTTTCCAAAGGAAACGCCCGAGGTATAAATTCGGCTCCATTTGTTTTTTTTTGCGTTCAGTCACAAAACGCAGTTCAACTACAGCGCGTGCTTGAAGTGTATGTGCATGCGTAGAATGAACCCTAGAGAGTATGGCTTAAAGCAACGGCCGCCTTCGTAGAAAATTCCTTGCTTGATGAAAGCGAAAGAAATTCGATGGCTGTTATGCTCAATGTACATGCAAAGTCACACACTGTTCGCGGTAGACCCACACTGAAACTTGTGGAGCGTTTTGGGAACGGGTCGGTCCCCGAACTTTACGAGAGATCAATTTACGAGCAATCCTTTACGAGTGAACCTTCTATCGAGAAATATGAAGCGAAACCAGCTATATCAAATGAGCTATCTCATATTATGTTTAGATATAAACACAACCGTGTATTTAGACATGATCGAGAACCCAGTAGAATACCAGAAGCTACTCTGAAACATCTCAGAAGAAAGGGCAGGAGACTGAAGGAATTTGTTTATGAGCGTATTCGTCTAAGCATACTGAAGTCCTCTTGGCTACGTCATTATGTGAAGGTCAGAAGAGTTACAAAGAATGTTTGTAAGCTTCATACGAAGAGGGTAAGATTAAATAAAGTTGCACAACATGAGAAGAAGTATTTGTTGAATTGTTCTGTGGGGGTGTATCAAAGGATAATTAAATTGAAGTATAGAGCAAGTCGGTATTTATCAATGTTTTCTTGTAATAGACCCATGTGTTTTTATAAGAGTCAGACACACTTATCAAACTACAGTGTATTGTAAATTTCAACTGAGTTCAGATATAGAGAAAAACCCTGGTCCTACTCCAATGTACATTGACCCTAGCAAAACAATAATGGCACCATATAGCCAAGCTAATGAGTTGGTATTTGGACAAAGTTCAGGACAACAATGTGTTGCAATGAGTTTATGCTCTTTGATTTACAATAACAAACAAGGAATCAATTCTGCTAATGATCTGGTGTCAATAATGAATATTGGAAATCAGGTTGTATTCAAGTTTGTCTCAGTTAACCACACAATCATTTTTAATGCAGACCGAATTACCCACACTTTTAAATGTGTTCGAGACTGACTATGAACTTCAATACAGTGAAACCTACACTGGTACTATTCATCAAGAAACTACAGCAGAAGGATATCAGTACTGTACCTCCTTAGATAGAGCCTTTCAATCACTTATATCCAAAAATTTCAACAATTTTGTATTGACAATAGGCTGTACTGCAGTGGCTATCTATTGTAATGACAATATGGGCTTGAAAATATTTGATTCTCATGCAAGGGATATTTATGGTAGAAGCCATTCTCAAGGTACATGTGTGCTGCTTGAAGTATCATCACTGAATAGCTTAGTACATTATTTTCCAGAGTATACATAACAATGATATATTTGAGTTGAAAGGGGTTAAAATTGTTAAAGTTCAAAATAATACCCTTTTGACAACTTTGTGGTCGCATATGACGACAATTTCACAGTACTATATGTCATCCTACAAAAGAACAAGATCGAATGAAGAGACAACTTCAACTTCAAATTTATTTGCCACTCATCTATTACAACAGTGTGATATATAATAAATAACATTTTAGAGTAGCAGGAGATCCCAGCAAGCTCATACAAGGTTTTCTAAGGAGATCCCCCTATTATATAACATAACTCAACAATAACAAATCACTGCCCACATGAACATTTCCCTTGGTGACAATGATAATATAATTATACTAGTATAGGTGTACTTTTGTTTTACGTGGGTTACATTCTGTAACTGCAAAAATGTTAATCAAAATATAAACAAGAACAGATCATCCAAGAAACTGAACAAAGAACATTGAACCTCATGTTATAACTTGTGAATTGTTCCTCCGTTAGACGTATTTGTCGTTGTCTCCGGTCAATACACAGGAAAACAACACAACATTGATTCCAAATATTGAGACATTTCCATCGTTTTGTTACAGTTTTGTTATACATAATTCCCAAAATTCATGCTCTGCCAAGGGCTCTCACTCTAGCTATATAATGTTGCAGTAGTTTCAGGGATTTTTCTATTAAAAACAATAATTATGAACCATTAAACAGTACTATTACTTTAATCTACTGATTTCTGACAACTCCCTTTGGGTCAACATTTAGCAACAAACTATGACTCAACACCAATAATAGATTAAAAAATTGCCTTGTCCTTGCAATTTAAGGCAAATACATTACCTACTCAGGGTTTGTAAAAACCTTGAAAGTCCTTGAAGATGCTTGAATTTAAACATAAAAAAATTCAAGGTCTTGAAAGTACCTGAATTTGAGGACTAGGGCTTGATTTTAGCAATGCTTTTCCTTAAACAATCTTCAAGTTGAAAATTACAGTACTTTCATGGAAAAGCTGAGAAATAATATCAAATAATTATAAAATTGCTTATGCAAACCATTCCAAAAGCGGTCCTTCAATTTTCTAAAACTTGGCCTTCGAAGTAATTGAAAAGTCCCTGTATTTCAACCTTTGGCATTTGTAGGAACCTACTCCTATATGGTAATATATTATTTTGATTGTTTTCCAGTACCATAACAACATTCATTATACTCAGCAGACAAAAATAAACACAAGTAGAATTATTCATGACTAGCAATAACGAAATTGCGTGACAACAGTGACAATCGCAATATGGCAGTCCCCTAAAGATAACTCCAGATGTGCGATATTGAAAGCCCGAGTTCACGCAGCCATGCGTTTTGTTTCCTGTTTAAAAATGCTGATGACATTGCATCCAGTCATACTTGCCATGTATGCTGTAATTCAAGAAAACATGTGCAATATCATGGCAGAATTTCTTGAATATTGTTATATAAGACATAAAAATTACTATTTGCACAATCCCAATGTAATTTAGCCTCTGATATCCCAACCTAATGAAATGAAACTGTAATTTGATTGCATTTAATTTAAAAGATGAATTATACACAGTTTGACATTTTTAAAAATTATTTTTAAGGGACCTTTGTTCGTGGCTTGGAGACAACAGCAACATATGATAAGACAACACAAGAGTTTGTTATTCATTCACCATCACTGTCAGCATGTAAATGGTGGCCAGGAAATAGTATGTTTATCTTAAAATTTATAAGTGCTCTGTAAGATTGAAATAGAAAGCACTTCCCATGTTTTTGTCAAGTAATATAAACACAAGGGGAAATTTTTGAGAAAAATAAAATTAATGCCATGGGAACAAGCAATTGAAAGCATTCACCAAAGTTTGTAGAACTCTGTAAGTTGTTTTTTTTCCCTGTGTTTTGCAATAAAAGAAAAATAATAAAAAAAATAAAAAAATAAATAAAAATAAAAATAAAAAGTTTGTAGAACTCGATTAGGGACATAAGAAAAATAAGTTCTGTTTCTTTAACAAACCACTGCTAAGAAAATTTAAGCAAGATTACAGGATCATTTACCCCACTTTGTTCACACATCATTTTATCAAAAGATCAAGCTTGATGGGTTTTCCTGACAGAGTTTTAGAAAAAAAAGCTTTTCATGGGAACTTTCTTACAGAATTTAATTTGGTAAACTGCGAAATGCAATTGGATTTGACCTCCCAGTCTGGGAAAAGAACTATGTTGTGATGGCTACAATAGCTAGTGTTGCTTGAAAACTTTTGATGCTCCTTATAGGCTTCTTTTGTTCGAGAAGCTACATATTAGTCATGTAAATTCTGTTATATTTTTTCAGTGGGCAAGTCTTCAAATTTTGCTGTTGTGCCTGCAAGGCTAATAGTAGATAAAAAGGATCATGGAATACAGATGTTTATAGTTCAGCTGCGGGATCGACAGACACATCAGCCTCTACCTTGTAAGGTACTCTTCAAAACTTCTATTGAGTAAAATTGGTACTCTGGATTCCAGACATTTTCCTCTGTCCTATAAACAAGGAAGAACTGAAGAGTAAAGTATCAGAATGTTTTAAGGGTGCGAAGGGGGTGGGGGGGGGGGGCACTGTTATGACTTTCAGTCTAATGCTACCCTAGTGCCATCAAATAAGAGAGAATAAATAAGATAACTTTATTTATGCACGGATTTTCCACAGTAAATTAAGTTTTCCATCAGTCAAGTGAAAAAAGTTTTGTTTTTTCGGTGGGCTTTTCTTTTTTTCAGAGGGGGTGGAGTATCTTATTGCATGTACAGTATCTCAACCTGGAATTTTGCATTTCAACAATGTTTGGGTTAATATAATGTGTATGGAACTTAAAAACTGTTCATCACATACAGTAAATCTCTCTAGTCTCTAGACACAAGTAATTATGAAGCACAAACAAGTTCTACTAAGAGTTGCTATATGAGCATTACAAGTCTCTGAGCATATTAAAACAACACCAAAATAAACCAGTCCCACCATAGGGGACTGATAATTCTATTAAAGCTATACATTTCTTTAAGATAGGAAGAACGTCTGCAGTTGAGCCAATGAGCCCATCAAGCTGATTCTTACCTCCCTCCAGTTTCTGTAGCATGAGGCATCAATAGTAGGTTTTCTACTGGGTTACCCCTAGCACTAAATATGTCAGTTCTCATCTATACACCTGGAGGGAAAGAGGCACTGTGAGAGTAAACTCCAGAAAAATGTTGTCAAGTGTCTTTTTAAGAACACAACACGATGACACAAGCCACCTCCGGAACCGCGATCACTCGATCTGGAGTCCAACATGCTATCCGTTTGGCCACGCCCAAAAGGCGGGAAAAATCAGACAGTAATTTAAGAAAGTAAAAGGAAAAAAAGAAAAGAGCTTAACTTGCCATGTGTACCCTTGGCAAAGTACATGTATGGAACTGCTAGCTCGTCTTTTATTTCCTTTTATTGATTGTTTTTCCCCGTTAGACCGTTGATGAAGCTGTTGTTTGAACGTGACTCTTTGATAATCATGTGTCTGTAGGTATAACAATAGGAGACATTGGAGCAAAGTTTTCCCTAACATCTAATGGAGCTGACAACGGATATCTAATGTTTGACTATATACGAATTCCACTCAACCAAATGTTGATGGGGCTAGCAAAGGTAAAGCAGTTTATTTTGTCCTATTTCTCCGTACGAACTTAAATTATCATTCATCATTTCCAGTTCTTAAGTCTGCTACACGAGAATATACCCACCTACGGCAAAATTAATCTTCTTGAACCATAATAGTAAATAATAGGCCACGTTCGATATATCAAAATTCTAACATGGCTTCGAGGCTTTCAGGACAAACGTCTTTATTTGGTGGTGTTTTCTTTGTATCCAAGTTTCTTTTTAGTTTGAGAATTGAGGGACAAAAGAAACTTGAAAAGAAACTTGCTATTTTGTCCTGAAAGCCTCTGAGCCATATTCATATATCAAACGTGGCATATTACAGCAAGTATTTAAGAGAAAAGGAGATAGCAATTAAAGAAAACGAGGACCAAACTTGAGATACCGTCAAGAGAATGTAACGTGCTTTATCGATTAAACGCCGGGTCCAGCGAATACACGTCGTTCTCCACTGAACTACCAGATTGAATAGTTATAAAATACCGTATGAAATCTATTTTCTATTATTAATCAACAGCTTTCCCCTGATGGCACCTTCACCAAACCAGCAAATACCAAACTTTTGTATGGCACCATGAGTTTTATGCGAGCAGCCATTGTTGGTAGTTCTTTCCGGTCTCTATCTCAAGCCATAACTATAGCCATTCGGTATAGTGCAGTGAGGCGACAGAGTCAACTCAAACCAGGGCGAGTTATTTTCAATTTTAGCTTCCAATGTGTGATGTGGTGACACCAGCCGCATGCAAAACGAAAGATGTATGTGATTGTGGTTTATGTGATTCATGTGGTTGAGACTTGAGGATGCCGTGATAGTATGACACTTTAGATAGCTCGCGTTTCTGAACGGCGAAAATCGATAAAAAATCGGCACGGAAATTGGTTTTTGCTTCTTAAAAGAAAGTTGACAGTTGCTTTTGTGATGAACACATTTTGACTGCCTTTGTGCCCCTAATCCATTTTCCAGTAGCAAGGGGTCTGTAGCCAATGCAAACTTCTGTTCTCTGAAATGTTCGGCTTTTTTCTCACCAAAATATAGTCTATTTGCGCGGCTTATTTATTTATTAATGGGAAACAGATCTAAGAGAGAATGCAGAAATTAATTAGTACCCTTTGTTTTTAACAACAGCGAGCTGGAAGCACAGATTATCGCCTATAAAACCCAACAGTACAAACTGTTACCAGGTTTAGCCATGGCTTATGCTACAAAGTTTACTTTTGATCGTGTGTGGAGAATGTTCAAAGAAACACAAATGTCCATTGCTGCTGGAGATTTCACTATGTTACCAGAGGTAAGGCGTTATTAGATGTCCAGTAAACTGAATCGTGCAGATAATCAGTTTCTTTTACTTTTTTAAACTATTAAAGAATATTTTTATTGCAGCTAACACTTGTTAAAATATCGAATTACAACTTGACCCTGTTGATCACTTGAAGGTTCCCACGCCTGCAACTTTTTCAGAAAAATCCTGCACGCAACAAATTGTTGAAAACAAAATTCATTCCTGGTTGTCTCCAATTGCTAGTCCTGTCCCAAACATCAAATTGAAACTATTACTATCGTCCTTCTCCTGTAACCTTGGAAGTTTTAAAAGGATTTTTTTCCCTCGATTTTTGTGTGTGTGTGTTGAAGGTGAAACTATAGCAATACGGTTACAGTGCCGACCCTTTAATAATACGCCGCCACACCTAATGGCACGCTTCGGATTCTAATGCTACTTATCTTGCCCGTAGGTGCATGCTATTACCAGTGGTCTTAAAGCGTTCTGTACATCAACATCAATGCGCCATGCTGAGACATGTCGACTTGCTTGTGGTGGACATGGCTACCTACTGTACAGCGCTCTTCCAGAATTGTATACATTACTAAATGCTGGTTGTACTTATGAAGGAGATAACGATGTTCTCTTTCTACAAGTAGCTAGGTAAGCAACTCGATTATATATTGCTATTAGTCGCGATTGGCAAATACGCAGAGATAGAAAATTATTCAAAGGGTAACGGCTACTTGCTGTGGAACCTAGCCATAGACCCAAGCTGTTCAAACGTTTCGATATCCCGTTCTGATGTTATGTACGGACGCCATGGGTTTTCGTTGTGCAAATTAACATATGAGTTTGTCGTGACTTGTTTTGTCAACAGGTATCTTATGAAATGTACTTCACAAGTTAAACAGGGTAAGACACCTCCCTTGTCACTTTCATTCTTGTCGCGGAAACCAGAATTGTGTCCAGTAACAAGAGGTGAAGAATTCTTGGATCCTCAAGTGCAAAGGAAAATTTACCAGGATAGAACATCAAGGTGTGCAATTCTGTAAAATGGCTTCTTTTTTTTCAGATTTTTGCACACGCACAAATAAACATACAAAAAAAACTTAACAAACACATAACTTTCATTAAAACTATCCTACTAACATTAGCTTGTCTAAATAATTACAATGACTGCTAATACTTCACATGCAAGTAACTTATATTAATACGAAGATACTGAAATGTTTTAAAATGTCTGGAGATGTTTGTATCTGTGTATCTTGACGTTTATGGGTTAACTGAGAGTGGATTGTTTTAATTTTGTAAATCCACAGCGAGGTTATGGCTGTGGCAGAGAGATTGCAGAGCAGAATCTTTTCTGGAATGGATTCTGCTGATGCTTGGAATGAAGTGTCCGTAGACTTGATACGTTGTGCAAAGGTAAATCTTGCTGACAGATTTTATAAAGAATTGAAACGAAATGAGTACGAAGTAGGCCCTTTGAACGATCTGGTCACATGGTGCAATATCACACATGCTGGGACGCAAGTTGCACGGTGGGACTTCCAAAACAAAGCAATTCGTACCAGTCCACCTTGACTTGTTATTTTGCGTGGTGTTCGGTTAAGGAAGGACTGGGTACTAGTATTGCAGGGTGCGCTGGGTGTGATGGGATGCGACGAGGATAGAATCGCGAGAGAACTGAACACCAGCGCAAAACAGGAGACTTGACGAGGGAGAGAGGCTTTAAAGAGTCTACGCGGCGGAAGCCCGGTGTGTTTAATCGTGTGGGTGATGACCCAATGTTTTGTTACCGGTATTTAGACCCATCTGAGCCCCTATTGTTTAGTGTCAGTGTTACCAGTTAGTAAATTCAACTTAAGTAAATTTACTAATACTTTATTTCGAACCACAAGTTCGCAAAAAGTTAGATCCAAGACGCCTATTCTGAGGTCTCATTTTTCTCGGCAAGTTGTTGGCTTGAACGTAAACAACAGACAGCTTAACGCGTATTTCATTTCCAGGACTACAGTAACTATGTTATGGTGTTATGCGTACTGGAATCAATGGAGATGCTGTCTGGCGTGAGCTCAAGTTTGCGCAGGGTACTCAAATCTCTGACAGATTTATTTGTCCAGTATTGCATCGCTGAGAATTCAGGCAGTTTTCTTGAGGTAAGAAAAAATCTTTAATCCATATTTTCATAAAGATCATCTTAACGGAGCTCAGTCGCTGCAGCATTTTGGGTTATTTGGCCGCTTACAAAATAACCTTAAATTGAAGGAAACCTGAAAATAGTATTAAACTAAAATAGAAAAACACCAAAGAGATAATAATAAACCATAAAGTAACAAGGATGGAGAAGATTAACACGGATATTTGCAATCGACGAACTTGAAAAAAATGTAGGCTAAACTTTTCAAGATGCGCAAACCTTGACGTAGCTTCTTTAAGGGTTACAGATTGCCGAAGATGTAATGGAGTGGCTATACAACAGTTGTTAGGAGACGATACTGGCTCGATGTACTGCGTAATTCTCCTAACGATTATTACTAGAAATACAAGAAAACAGCAAAGGGAATCATGGGAAGGGATTAACGCGTTCCATTTTGTAAGATAGCCATTTCATTTGTAGAGAATTCCACGTGCGCTCTTTCATTTCTTCTTATAGGCTGGAGTTCTGAATTGCGAACAGATTCAAAGCATACGACAACAAGTGTATAGCTTGATGGAAAAACTAAGGTTTGTAGTTCTTATTTGAAAAAAATAATTACAAATTACCTAGATTGTTTTTCATGATAGAAAATGTTTTTATTCTGACCATGTTGCTTGGCCCTCCTCGGTCCCAACTACCAAACATTGATGAGGATCACTTACAGGGGTATGATGTCAACTCTCATGTACATCTTAGCAAAGCGTTTGACCACGCACGGGTACGAGTTGATGACAGTTGAAGAAAAAGTCTGCATACGAGCCAAGTGGCCCATCAGGCCGGAGCTTATCTCGGTTTTGTATCATGAAGCGTCTAGGAGTATTTCTTCTCCATCCCGGATGGGATGCTAGTTCATCGCAGAGTTACCCCCAGCATTTAATTCGCCAGTACTCTTTTATACACATGGGTATACAACACCATGTCCCCGGGCACCAGGGCTCTGACCCGTACCGCTCGATCCGGAGACGAGCACACTAACTAGTAATCTACTCTGGTTCTGGTTTAGTGACCTTTCTATCCCTTGTAGCCTTAACATAAACATTCAAGGGTGGCATGTGCACCTGAACTAAGACGTACCAGTTTGTGTTGCTCACACGAAATGGTTTAAATGTCGTTGTTGTTATTTGAACGTACAGACCTGAAGCAGTGTGTCTGGTAGACGCCTTTGATCATTCAGATTACGTACTCAACTCACCGCTTGGACGCTACGATGGCAACGTATATGAAGACCTTTTTAGATGGGCTCAGAGATCAGCTTTGAATAAGGATGAGGTAGTGTTGGCTAATATATAATCAGGGGCGTAACTAAGGGGGGTCATGGGGTGCCCGAGACCTCCCTCCCACTTTTGTAAGCTTTTTTTAAGTAAACAACCTACAACAGCTAGGTGGTGTAAAACGACATGACAATCTGGTGAGTACCCTCACGTCGACACAGTTTAGCCCCGCCCCCCCCCCCGCCCCCCCCCCCCCATCCCCTTTGAAAAATCCTGGCTACGCCCCTGATAATGTATGCTCGATTTATGAAAACGGTGTTAATAAAAATCTCACCCTGCTCAAGCGTCTCCGAAGTAGACGATGTAAATTTTTCCTTTCCTTTTTTCATTGTTAGAATGATTTTTAGGCCTTTAAAAGTCGTAAAATCAAAGTCTGTTGCTCACTTGGTGTAAAGGAACGTAATTTTCAATAACACAGTTTTCATAGATCCAGTCATATATTTATGTTGAGAATCAGTTTGAAATCCGAACTTGAGAAAACTAGTTTCGGCTGCATTGAATAGGCGTTAACAGGGACGAGATCGTAGATGGTTACCACTAGGGAGGGTGGGACCTGTGGTGCCCTGATGGCTAGTGCACGCATCCGACTTAAGGGAAGAATAACCTGCGTCGCAGACAGTCTAAACCGATATCGGGGAGTTTGTGACACGTGCGGCTGCAACGCAGGCTAGGGAAGAAAAAAACCGGAATTAACCACTGGCAGCTATGAGCTACTGGTCCTCCACCCATATACTTTTGAAAAGCCTATCCCTTCCCATCCTGAAGTAATTTCCCCCGTCCCCCCTCTCCCTATTAAAAGTCAAGCTAAAGGCCCTTAGTGAGTTGTACAAACTCTAACATGGGCTCAACACTGGAACTTGGCGATATTATAAGGTTTCTATCACAAGATTTCTTCCTGTTTGATGTTAATGCGACAAACGTGTTTTCATTTCAGGTTCAGCCAGGTTACCACAAGTACCTGCGACCATTAATGAACAGCAACAAAGCCAAGTTGTAGATAGGAAAGTCACACTTACGAAAGAACTGCTTGTCACCTAATTTAAAAACGTTTGAATGAAAATGAACAGAACGGTTAAATTTTGAGCTCCCCCATAAAACCTATTATGTTCAATGTCCGCCAAAATTCAACGTTTAAATATTACTTGTATTTTTAGCATTCGACTTTGTACTTTGTACCTTCATGTGCAACTGGACATTCGAGTTTTCAAACTGTTCACTCCTGTTGCTAATTTGGCGGACAATGAACGCCATACTTCTTCGGGGTCTTGGGTATTTTGCATTTTGTACCCCCTCCTCCCCCCCTCTAAACAAAGTTTACTTAGGATTCTGATGGAAACGAACCCTTGAATGTTGCGAAATTGTCCTTGAAAATCCTCGAAGATTCCTTGAAAAAAGAGATCTGACATCTTGTATCCTCGAAAACTGATTTTATTGTATTTTATAGTATTTAAGGAAGTAGGTTTGAAACATCAGGTTTTTATTTGCTGTCATACAGGGATTCAATGACACTTATGATTAGCGAAGGTTGTTATAAGATGAAACAAACAGCAGATCGTTATTACCACGATCTGTCTGAATGCAGTTGTTTCCACTGGGAATCAATTCGTCAAGTCATGTAAATGAAAATTACGCGATCAAAATTAAGAGTCACTGACTGGAAATATCGAGAATGGCTGGCCAAGTTAGGAAAATCGTAAATCCTGAAACTTTGCCTAAAGAACGCTTTTAGGGAGCCACTTTCGAAAATATCATTCCGATTTTCTTAGAATTTAAAGCCTTCGAGAAATTCGCAAAAAACGAAAATATAGCTTTTTGCCCCATCAATATGCAGAAAATGTCTGGAAAATTGACAAAGTTCTCGGTATTCGCATTGAAACAATTTACAAAACTAGAACTCGGGGTTAACTTAGCATAAGAGCTTTACTTTTCTTCTATCTAACAATAGGAAGTTTTACATTGTTCAAGCATTTTGAAGGATTCCGTCGACCGTTGAAGAATTGCCTTCTAAAGCCCCAATAAAAACGACAAAAATTGCGTAGTTTTAGGGGCTTAAAACGCATCTTGGTATGTCCGATATGGAGCTAAAACAAGTACTGTGCAAAAGAGTGTCGTTTCTACTATAATAATATGGAAAAAAATCTCTGGGCAATCGAGGTTCACACAGGTAAAATGCAAAAGTTCGCGACAGTCTCTTCCCAAATTTGCATAATGCGGTATGTTCAGAGAACTCTATTGTTTTTGTTCCATTTGTTGGCCATGCTTTGAGGGAAATATACAAAAAGAGAGTTGATCCATGTCGTTATTACAATATTGTTTCATTATTTCACGCAAGATACAAAAAAGCTATAGAAAAAGCCTAATATATAAGTTCAAAGTTATACAGATTAAACACGCGACATGTATTACGTGACTGGCGTCACGTAAGATATATTTTCAGTTAGCTCCAATTGAATCGAATTCCTCGATTATTGAGGTTTAGACAGTTGCTTATAATACAAGCATATAGGTGTTTGTCTTTCCCTTCTATACACACTCCATTAGTCTGCATATATTCGAAAGGAGACTGGTCCTCTAAAGTATTTTTTAATCATTGTGTGTCGATTTTGATCTTGATGGAAACGGATTATTTAGATGCACTAAATGAAACGAAGAGGTTTTATTAACGTGTTCCAGCTGGACCAAGGAAGCAGGTTTTCTTGAAAAATAGAGTAAGACTGTTTGATGTCTATCCCGCGATCTGACCTCGGTTGGAATTCGGCCTAGTCCAAACGGCGTGCTTCTGCCGTGCCGAACTCAAATAAATTTGGCCCGGCAGTGGCATGACACAAAGCTATGAAAGATTCAAACGTCGAATTTAAGGTGGGACTTAACCTAAAAACACTTAAAAACACACCATGTTTCAAACATTTTTTCGTGGCTAAGAGTTAACTCCAAACCATGGCAAAGTATAAATTCTCAAAAAGCTCAAAGAGCAAAGATAATGAAAAAAATATTTGGGTACCCTATAACTGTATTGTAACCTGACACCGGCTGATTAAATCTGCCACCTGCTGGGGAATGCCAGGGCTTACTTGAGAATAGATAACTCCTACTACAACTGATCAAAAGGAAAATTTTTTACATTTTACAAAAGAAGACAAACAGCTTGCTGGGATAAGCATAGAGATTTTTGAAAAGTTAAAAGCACGTGAAATGATGACCAGTTAAATCTGATACAGAAAATCTAGCATACGTTTCAATACATAACTTTGACAATGCACTGGATGGAAAAGTTCTATGCTTATCTCACAGAACGTACTAAAAACAACAAATCCTGAAAATTTTAGCTCAATTGAATAAATCCTTCTCAAGATATCTTTTCTAGAAGGCGAAAATAACTCGTTTTGAGAAAACGAGCTTTAAACTTACAGTAACAGTACTTGTCAAAATAAAACTTCAATACCTTAAGATTCGAGTTCCGTAAAAAACAAAACTTCGAATTTCTTTCAGAATTTTAGGTTAAGTCCCGCCTTAATTCATTGGCGCGGAGGATCGGATGAAGTTTGCTTTGCTGAAGACCTTTTTAAACGCTAGAGAGCAACTGCAGCGGATGCAGCAGGATATGAATTCACAAGGACGGCGGAGTCTTTTCTCAAGTGAAGGAAGGGGCAGGGGCGGGGGTGGGGAGGGGGAGTAGGGGACTTGAAAACGAGCGGTGCCGGCGCAAGTTTGTAGATGGGTCTAGGGGCATCCTCCCCCCAAAAAAACATTTTAAATCTAGGTGCTCGGAAGTGGTATTTTTGACATTCTCCATGGTGTAGTTCTTAAGAATATCAACCTAGTGGATGAACTATAAAATGACACGTACTTTTAGTGCACTTATAGCAATATATTTTTAAGGTATTGTGAGCTTGATACATCTTTCTCAGCCCTCCATGATATATCACGGCCTTAGTACTGACTGACCTGCGCTTTTACACAAGCCCCCCCCCCCCCCCCCTCCCGTGTGTGGGAAGGAAGTGCACGCTGCGGAAAGGGTAAAACTATGTAAACATGAAAAGCTTCCTGCAGATTTGGTACGAGGTTGTAGCTTTGTAAATTCTTGGTAAATCTGTAGTCAAGCAGACTTTTTCCGTTTTCTTTTCCTTCTTTATTTTTTCATTTGTACCTCATACTAAAACAAAATAAACTGTCATCGTGGTAAAAAGAGGAGAGGAGGAGGGGGGCGGGGCTTAAGCCCCCACGCCGGCTCCGCCGTCCCCGGTTCAGTTCGGCACGTGCATGGCAAGAGCACGCCGTTCGAAGCTAAGTCTCGCTACTGCCGTGCGGAACGGCATTAGACCTGCCGTGCTATAAGTAGTCGCGCTGACTTTAATTCAGCCTGCCGAACTGAGTGCATGCATGGTTTCAAACGTCGTGCTACTGCCGCGCTTGAGTCGAGGTTCTCGGTATTGAAACAATTTACAAGTCTAGAACACCGGATAAACTAAGCATATTGAAAGCTTTATATTAATTAAATTTTGAGGGGTTCCGTCGACTGTCGAAGAATTCAAGCCCCAATGGAAACGGCAAAAATTGCGTAATTTTACGGGCTTAAAGGGCGTTTTAGTTTGTCCAATATCGGGTCGAAATAAATACTTTGATTAACTTTTGGTCTCCTTCAGTCAGTATTTGGAACAAAAAATCTGGGCAGTAAGAACGCGGCGCGGTGGCTTCATGGTTAGTGCGCTCGTCTCCGGATCGAGCGGTCCTGGTTCGAGCCCTGGCCGAGGACATTGTGTTGTGTTCTTGGGCAAGACACTGTACTCTCACAGTGCCTCTCTCCACCCAGGTGTATAAATGGGTACCGGCGAACTTAATGCTGGGGGTAACCCTGCGATGGACTAGCATCCCATCCAGGGGGTAGAAGAAATACTCCTGGTCGCTTCATGCTACAGAAACCGGGGTAAGCTCCGGCCTGATGGGCCACTTGGCTCGCATGCAGACTTTACCTTTTACCTAAGAACGCGCGCCAGCAAACACAAACGTTTTTAGGGCTAGGGGAACTTTTTTGTATAATTGACGAAAATTGAAAAGTCTCTTCATAGAAAGACTACTCGCTATATTTCTAACAGTGTTTTTTTGTCGTTGTTGGTGTCTTCGATTACTTAGCCTTAATAGTTTCCAAATAGCAAAGAAAGAGGGAAAATCGATGGTTAAACTGACAACCGTTTACATAACACATTATCCCCTGTCGAGGAAAAGGTTGTTGTTATTCATCGTGGTAGATCCAATAATAAAGTGTATTATCGTTTGTCTCACGATGTAGTCACTGAGATGTAGATCGCGACGTATAGCTTCCTTGACCCTACGTAAGACTTCACCCTAACAACATCAACAGGGATAATGGAATTGAAATTCCTGAAGCATGGATACCCACGATCAAGAAACACAACAACAGGAGAACTGTACAACAGCGGACCACTGAGGGAACAGCTACTCGCCCGAACAATGGAACAATAGGAGGATCGAAATGCACCAATCAATTCCGACCTTTGTGATATAAATGATACCGTGCAATCAGTCGACATTATCGCCTGAAGAAGACTAGGAGTAAGCAGTCGAAACGTCGCGATCTACATCTCAGTGACTACATCGTGAGACAAACGATAATACACTTTATTATCACATTATCCCCTGTCATATTCTTCGGCTCAATCCCCATAAAAGGTACCGCAAAAGCTCTCGCGGTGGACCTTTTGAAGACTAACCCCCTAAAATGTTCGACGAGCACCCCGTCATTTTTAATATGAGTCTCTCCCCCCCCCCCCCCCCCCCACCCACCCCGGGAATGAACAAAGTTTGCATGCCGTGTAGCGCGACTTGGCTTCGGCGTGCTCTTACGTACCGCGCCGAACTGAATTCATAGCCTGCTGCATCAGCTGCCGTTGCTAATATTTGTAGCATTTAAAATGGCCTTCAGCAAAGCAAGCGTCTTCCGATCTTCTGATTGATTGAACTCGACGTTTGGAATCACCGCTGTTCTCATGTTATTGCCACTGCCGAGACAAAATTATTTGAGGTCGGAACGGCAGAAACGCGACGTTTGGACTAGGCCGAATTCCAACCGAGGTCAGATCGAGGGATCGATTTCAAACAGCCTTACTCCATTTTTCAAGAAAACTTGCTTCCTTGGTCTGGCTGGATCACGTTAATAAAACCTCTTAGTTTCATTTCGTGCATTTAAGACCGAGTTTACCAGAGGACCAGGCAGGGGTGATACATGCCATCTCTCCTTTTTGGATGAAACTTTGCCAGATTGAAGGTACTACCCAACAACTCTAAAAGACAAAGTGGGCCGGCTTTGTGATTTTTCTCTTAGGAGTTAGACCACCCCACCTGGTTTTTTGCCCAAAATCCCAAAAATGTCACTAAAATAAGCATCAAATTTAAAAATCGCTCCTGCTTACAGAATACATTGAATTTTATTGGTATTTCACACAAATAAAGGTTGGACGTACCTTAGTTCACACCCGGGATTTCAAGTCATTTGAAGTGACAGGTGCCAATCAAGGAGTGTCATTTCCTACCCATGTCACGCAACATCTAGCTATAAGGCAAATTAGCTCGAATTCTGACTCAAATATTGCTTAAGTCCAACTTTCTAAATCAAAACTAATTTCATCACAGTTTAGAGTCACTCTTGGCCTGCTGAAATCAAGAATAAAATTTTTGGCATCTGTTATTTTTTGGCAACAAAAGCTGTTCAAACAACATGACAAGAGGCTAATTTTAACAAAGAGACAAGGGCGAAATCTAAAAATATTAGATGTTGTACAATCGGTTTATCAAAGTTATTTCTATGTTAATGTCATTAACAAAGTCTTTAAATATTATTTAGGGCAGTGGAAGTTCAATGAATGCAAAACTCTATGCAATATCCCGTAACCCTCGGACGTACAAGGGGGGGTTAGGGGTAGATGTCATCCCCCCAATAAGGTATTTTCAAAATTTTGAGAAGACGATTTACTCTAAGGGGCTGAAACTTTCGTTAGCTGTCCATTCATCCTTCGTGGATATTTTGATATGTCAATTGTGTGTCCATCATTTATGTTTTCATAGCAACCACTAGTTTCATGTAGGTTTGGCCAAATATCAACTTTTTTTGACATAATTCTGTATTTTTTCCAGTTTTCTTTATCCAATTCCAGAAATTAATTCACCAATTTGTACATTTCATAAGCATTCTGGCTTGATTTTGTATCAATTTCCATTATTTCTTGACTTTTAAGAAAAAAGTAAAATCCAAGATGGCGGATCCCCGATGGCAGGTCAAATGACGTCATTTGACATTATGACATCACAGCCGTTGAATATGGTATCATTTTGTAGAACAAGCTCAGTGTTATCTAATCAATGTAAGTTTAGTACGCTGTGCGTTAACAGAACAAAAACCAGAGGGGGTTCCTTCCATTTCCCCTTTATACCACAGTGGGGTTACGAGCTAGCTTGTACGCCCAAGGGTTAAATAATAGTGCAAAACAGCTAACCTCTGTCCGTACAATCTAAATATGGGAATGAATGGCCGTGATGTTTGAATTCTAAAACATTGACTACTTAGGTGAGAGTTTTTCTCGGCATATCTTGCTTTTTAGATTACTCTTGAAACCCTGCTCAATCATCACAGGTCAAATACTTGATCTTGCAATTGATTATTGTCAACTCTTACTTTACACTCGGCATACAAACTCATCAATCCTGAGAAGTATTCTTTGCTGAAATTATTGTTTGCTCTCATTCCGAGTTCAAAAAACCCTTGAAATTTTCATTTTGCTGCATCAGGCATGCAAGTAAATCTTGGTAAACACGTACAGTTGTATGTAATACTTGAACTGTAAGATTGAGCTTTAGCTAGCTTTTATGAAAATGCGTTTTTCTTCTGAAAGGTCCTACACTGAATTAACCGCAGATAAAGGTTATACCTGAAAGATGTTAGCACAAAACATTGGAAATAATCGCATGTCTGCGAGTAAGAAGATGTGTGAAAACAAATGCAATTCTGAGGAAAAATTGAGCCTCGAGAAGATCTAGTAGCTGAAATTATCTAAAACCTGGGGTCCAAGCGAGCACACATGACAACATACACAGCACCAGTGCCTTAGGTTTAGCAAGGTTTGGCCCGCTTGAACTTTTTAAATTTTTCTAGGCACTCAAGAAGCTTGATTGGCTCTTGGCCATCATTTTCTTTTCTGCTCAGAAACCTCCTATGTATATGCGTAGCTCCATAGCCCTGTACAATAACTTATTTGTTTTTTTTCTGGTCACAAGACTGTATTACATATTCTACATTGTGGATGGTAAAGTAGCTGGCAAGTAGTACTGTCTTCGCACTGCAAGCCTGGTCAAGATCTCTTCTGCTTCATCTTGAGACGTACTCAGATCAGCCTGGTGTATAGCTAGTCAGCCACTTCTGTACATTACAGACAACATGCTGAGATTTCTCATGTGGATCATGATCACTAAAGGATGTTTGGAATTTAAACCCATTTTATCTTGATGCTGTCTATCCCCTTTCTCTCTCTAACTTCTTTAGGTGTTTACCCGCATCCATGTGTCTCTGCAGACTGCAAAAGATTGGTATGCTTTTGTGAATCCCTCTTCAGGGTAGGAGGAATACACTCTTGTATCTTTGACAACTTGGGACTCTCCTTCAATAGATTGCGAGGTCCTAGACCATAGTTAATAGGTGGGAATGGTTGTGAAGCCCGGCAAACATCAAAGGAGCAAACAAAGATGCCAAGATTTGTGTTGGAAGGTCCACGACCGTGCAAAATCTTTTTTTGCGCCCATACACTATGCATGAATTACGTAACCAAAACGTTCCTGTGGCAATTCTTCTGTCACAGAGGTCCTTTCCAGTCTGTGGATCACTGAAATCATATCTGACGATCTTTAAATGCCTGTGCACTCTCTAAGGCTGGCAAGTGAGTGGATGAGATGAGAACAAAGGTAACATCTGGTATTGTCGGGCTTTTCTTTCCAAAAAGTTACAATTGAGCAAAACATGGAAGCCATTCTTATCATTGGAGTGTGCACATCTATAAATAGAGATTGAAATCCCTCGCGCAGTGGTAATAAATAATGAATAACAACAATAAATATAAATAAATATGATAAATAATAATAATAACAACAACAAGCTATTAATTATCACTTGGTGATATTATTTGCTGCTGATCAAGGTCTTTGGTTCTTGTTCCAATGCTTTCAAAATTACATGCACAATGTTTATCTTTATACCAATTAAAATTTATTTGCCTGCCTGATGCAGCAAAGTAAAAAAAAAAAAATCATAGATGTTTTTTAATTCGATTCGCACGAAATGAATATTCATTGGGTGAGCTCAAGAGTTAGTATACGAGGGCAAACAATAATTTCAGAAAAGAATACTTCTCAGGATTGATGAGTTTGTATGCCGAGTGTAAAGTAAGAGTTGACAATAATCAATTGCAACATCAAGCATGTGACCTGCCCGTGATGATCGAGCAGGGTTTCAAAGGTAATCTAAAAAGTGAGATTTGCCCAGAAAAACTCTCATCTAACTAGTCAATTTTTTAGAATTTAAATATCATGGCCCTTTATTCCCATATTTAAATTGTACAAATAGAATTGAGGTGTTTTGCCCTGTTATTTTAACCGTCGGATGCACAAGGGGGAAATGGAGGGAACCCTCTTGGGTTTGCGCTCTGTTTAGGCACAGCGAAATAAATTTACATTGATTAGATAGCCCTGAGCTTGTTCGACAAAATGATACCATATTTGTTGGTTGCGATTTCATATGATGCCAAATGACGTCATTTGACACGTCATCTTGGATGCGCCATCTTGGATTTTACTTTTTTCCTAAAAAGTCAAGAAATAATGGAGATTGATACAAAATCAAGCCAAAATGCTTATGAAATGTACATATTGGTGAATTTCTGGAATTAGATGAAGAAAACTGGGAAAAAATACAGAATTAGGTCAAAAAAGTTGATGTTTGGCCAAACCTACATGAAACTAGTGGTTGCTAT
This sequence comes from Orbicella faveolata, assembly GCF_042242905.1. Classification (NCBI taxonomy): domain Eukaryota; kingdom Metazoa; phylum Cnidaria; class Anthozoa; order Scleractinia; family Merulinidae; genus Orbicella; species Orbicella faveolata. The sequence goes on from NW_028301563.1 coordinate 19,981,814, forward strand.
GGAAACATAAAAAATGATGGACACACAATTGACATATCAAAATATTCGTGAAGGATGAATGAACAGCTACTGAAAGTTTCAGCCCCTTAAAGTAAACCGTCTTCAAAATTTTGAAAATACCTTATTGGGCGATGGTATCCAACCCCCACCCCCCCCCCCTTATACATCCAAGGGTTAAGGGGTATTGCAAAGAGTTTTGCATTCATTGAACTTCCACTGCCCTGAATAATATTCAAAGACTTTGTTAATGACATTAACATAGAAAACTTTGATGAACTGATTCTATGATATCTAATATTTTTAGATTTCGCCCTTGTCTCTTTGTTAAAACTAGCCTCTTGTCGTGTTGTTTGAACAGCTTTTGTTGCCAAAAAATAACAGATGCCAAAAATTTTATTCTTGATTTCAGCAGGCCAAGAGTGACTCTAAACTGTGATGAAATTAGTTTTGATTTAGAAAGTTGGACTTAAGCAATATTTGAGTCAGAATTCGAGCTAATTTGCCTTATAGCTAAATGTTGCGTGACATGGGTAGGAAATGACACTCCATGATTGGCACCTGTCACTTCAAATGACTTGAAATTCCGGGTGTGAACTAAGATAGGTCCAACCTTTATTTGTGTGAAATACCAATAAAATTTAACGTATTCTGTAAGCAGGAGCGATGTTTAAATTTGATGCTTATTTTAGTGACATTTTTGGGATTTTGGGCAAAAAACCAGGGGGGGGGGGGGTGGTCTAACTCCTAAGAGAAAAATCACAAAGCCGGCCCACTTTGTCTTTTAGAGTTGTTGGGTAGTACCTCCAATCTGGCAAAGTTTCATCCAAAAAGGAGAGATGGCATGTATCACCCCTGCCTGGTCCTCTGGTAAACTTGGTCTTAATTCATTTTCCATCAAGATCAAATCGAGACACATGTTAAAATTTACTTTAGAAGACCAATCTCCTTTCGAATATTTGCAGACTAGTCGAGTGTATATAAACGGGAAAGACAAACCCTGATATGTCTCTATTATAAGCAAGTGTCTAAACCTCAATAATCGAGGAATTTTAATTGGAGCTAACTGAAAATATATCTTACGTGACGCTAGTCACGTAATACATGTAGCGTGTTTAGTCTATGTGACTTTGAACTTATATTTTGGGCTTTTCCTGTATTTTTATGTACCTTGCGTGAAATAATGAAACAATGTTGTAATAATGACATGGATCAACTCAGTTTTTGTATATTTCCCACAAAGCATGGCCCGCAAATGGAACAAAAACAGACTATAGTGCTCAACAGTAGAGTTCTTTGAACATACCGCATTATGCAAATTTGAGAAGAGACTGTCGCGAACTTTTGCATTTTACCTGTGTGAACCTCGATTGCCCAGAAATTTTTTCCCATATTTAGTAGAAACGACACTCTTTTGCACAGTACTTGTTTTAGCTCCATATCGGACATACCAAGATGCGTTTTAAGCCCGTAAATCTACGCAATTTTTGCCGTTTTCATAGGGGCTTTAGAAGGCAATTCTTCAACGGTAGACGGAATCCTTCAAAATGCTTGAACAATGTAAAACTTCCTATTGTTAGATAGAAGAAAAGTAAAGCTCTTATGCTAAGTTAACCCCGAGTTCTAGTTTTGTAAATTGTTTCAATGCGAATACCGAGAACTTTGTCAATTTTCCAGATATTTTTTGCATATTTAATGAGGCAAAAAGCTATATTTTCGTTTTTTGCGAATTTCTCGAAGGCTTTAAATTCTAAGAAAATCGGAATAACATTTTCGAAAGTGGCTCCCTAAAAGCATTCTTTAGGCAAAGTTTCAGGGTTTTCGATTTTCTAACTTGGCCAGCCATTCTCGATGTTTTCAGTCAGTGACTCTTAACTCTTTCTACCTATTGTTTTCACGTAAACTAAATAATATATAGATTTAGGCCAGCCTAAAAGCGGAGCTCCTCAGTTATTTTTCGGAATGTTGTTACTAATGAAAATAATCCAACATGTATGAGGTAAATTGCGAATGATTTAATAGTTTCAGCCGGAACTAGTATTACTTCAGCAGATCGAGGTGTAAGATGGTGTGATTATGAAATATAGAGCCACGATTTCAAGGATTTCTGGGAAGCTACCAAAAATCTTGATCACATAACAGAACTGTCTTCTGTGCTTTTTGGTGGCATTTCTTGTTCTTTCCTACCTTATTCAGAAAGACAAGGCATTGTCATTAATCATTATATTCTTCCTTAGTTAACAAGGGGACTCCCACACAAAAGAGGTTACACATTTTTTTGTTGTGGGGACTGATTGAAATGCAGTGGTTACAATATACTCAGTCCCTGAATCTCTACCAAATGAAATCTCACAAAAATACCAAAACAGTATACATATGTGAAAAGTTGGAAAGTTTTGTTTTCTAACTTGTCCCCAAAGATACATTTAGCCATCTTCACTATTGTATGGAGTCTCCTCCTGCTGGAAGGGTTTGCAATAAGCAAAATCACCCTCGCATGAGTGGTAATTACAATATTTTTTTTTTGCTGATCATGAATACTTGCATAGGCTTCTAATAATAATTTTATTATTCAATTTCAATGTGATTTGTTCTTTTTCTCGACTTGCATTGTGGACTACAAGAGCTGCGATTGGGTTCCATTGATTAATTTTGCTATGATTAAATTATACCAAGAATTATCAGTGAGCTAAGAGGAAGTTATATTATGTACATGTATTTTGTCTGCACTACACAACCAAATGCACTCAAAGGTTATGAGGCATAGGTACATTTGTCAGAAGAGCCCAGCATATCCAAGATATGTTTTGATTGACACATCAATTAAGATAATTTACAGCAAAATGGATAAAAAATACATCAATATCCTACATGCACCAAAGCCAGACATGGGGTTATAAGGCAATCATTTAAACAACAGATTGAAATAATTTATAAATTAGAGAACACTATTTCTACAACAGAATGGAACAAATTAACCTTATCGGACATTGCGAATGGCAAGGCTGTCTGTAGAATGTCACAAATTTCTCAACCCTTTCTTTCTACAAAAATGCTAATCCTGCAACTTTGCTTAAGACCCAGTTCTCCATTTCGTGTTGGCAAAATATCAATTTATGCCATGTCCAATGCAGATTATCACAAAATTGATTTAAAAGCTCAATAAATATCATTTTAAAGCCAAAAAGCCAATTATTTAAATAAACCATGAGTAAATTATCTCTAAGAAAAACTGATTAAATTAACAGGCACTTAAAAATAATTAGTTAATATGTGTTTCTTAATAATGTAATGCAGTGTATCTGTCACAATGTTGCAGCTATGATATTACTACAAACAGGATGGGTTGCAGAACTGAACCTCCAAGTCAGTTTATTCAATGAACTTGGTGCAGAATTTATAATCCCATCAAGTTGTCTGTAAATATAGAGTAACCAAACAAAGCATTACAATCATAAGTAATGAATTACTAAACTCTTTTACATGTACTGTATGAGCAGTGTATGTTCCATTAATATTGGGGATCTCTCAGAAGCTGCATCCATGATAAATTAATTTGTTCCCAGATGCATTTGTTTACAGAACTTTTCACAAATTAATATCTCTGTCATAACAGTAATCTCTGTGTTCTCCAACAATTAGCACACAAGAAAAATACACTCAGTAAGATATTGTTTACAATAAAAATCAATGCCTATAAGCAATCATAAGGACCTTAAATTTATATTACCTCAGAAATATCTCACCAGGCCATGGTTGCTTTGAAAATCTTTGATGTTTTAATACAGGCTTCCCATCTGTAACCTGTTCATATATTGACTGACAGGAACAGGCATGCAATTCCTTTCTTTGATATACAGTGTACTTCATTGTTAGCTGTTTACTGAGTGTTAGTAGTGAATCAAATGCTAGGGGTTGGTACTCCAACTTTCACTGTGGCAGGCTCTGCCCTGAGATACAAAGCAAACTTACATAACTGTTATGAACTTCGCCACTTGCTTTCGAGAGCAAATGCAATTTGCTTCAAACAAGAAACTGGAACACTGAGGCTTACAACAATGTGCACAGTCCCAATCACAGGGTCATCCAGGCTGTTTGGTTGTACATATAACTGTACAACTGTATATGAGTTCAGCTTCCAGAAGAAAATCAGAGTTTGTCAGGATAAATACTGATGTTCTTGCTTACTCAATGAATGAATGTGCAGTTCCAGAAGATATTCACACCCAACACCCATTGATGGCCAGTCTTTAGAAATTCCAAATTAAAGTATCAGGAATCAAGAGCTCTAATAGAGAAAAAACCTCCATGTGGGGTATGAATCTTTTCTTGAAGAAAACAATGTCTGAGAAATCATTAATTACAAAATAATGTTTAAGAAACATCTTACCTTTCAGAGAATTTTGTAATCTACACTGTCTGGCCAGTTCATATACATGTATTTGACAAGTTGACACTGGGCATGTTTGTAAATTTGTGCACTTCAACATCACATTACTATGTAGTAGCACTGGCCAACTAAAAACAAACAGCATAATTTGGTTAATTAAAATACACTGTACATTATTAGGTTGAAATATTGGTGTAGATTGTTGCACATCAACAGATACAGAAACTATTTGTACCTGAATCATAATGAGTGAAAAATCGTGCATGAGACATTTACATGTACATGTAACAGCCCTCCACCTCAGAACCATCACAAATATGATATGATATTTTTAAACTCTCTGAAATTTCAGATTATTCAAGATTAACATATGCACATACATCATCTGGGGCAACCCTAAAACAATGAATTTGGAAACCGAAATCCAGAATCTGGAATCCAGAATCCGGAACCAAAAACCAGAATCTGGAATCCAGATATTATGAATGATGATAGAAATAATTCACTTCAGCAATGTCTAATAAATAAATATGAGCAAAAATCATTTTGTTGTTATTTATTTTCTTGGCTTTACTTCAGCCACAGACTGTAATTGCTAAAAAATTATTGACTAGTTCTGAACAACCCTTAGCTATATATCTGGCCCCGTTGTTCAAAAGCTGCATAAAGCTATTCATTCAGTACATCACTATCCAGTCAGGGTTACTGATTTTTTGGGTGGATAGAGTTACTCATAGCCTGCGAGCAGGCTCTAGTATCTGTCTCTATTGTCTGAGCAGGCTAAATAGGTGTCTAGTGTTTTTCTGCATTGGCATGTCACCAAGAGCCTTCATGCGGCTTTGCCACTCACACCCCCAGCCCAAACACGAGAGCCTGCTCATAGGCTAAGTTACCCATCTTTTGTTCAAGCTGGCCCTGGTGAGAGCCCGGTTCTTGTCTAGATCAAATTGCTCTGAGAAGACTGGTGAGCAGCACATTAACAACAAGCTATTATAGGCTATTGCAGTGAGTTTCTGGCAGTCTTTTAGCATCTTTGAACAGCATGTGGTCTGATCTGTCAGCAAGTGAGAAGCAGACAGAAGTAAGTGTGCAACATTTCTACAAATTGTTTTAATATGATGGCCGCCAAGAATGTGAAATGCTGATTTGTCACAGTATCAGTGTGGAAATTGTGTTAATCTGGAATTGGTCTCGTATCTGTTGGAAAAATCAGATTTCATATTTAGACCACACAGGTTAGCCCTTGGACTTCGAAATTGGGGGGCGTGACCGTCAATGTACAGGGGGCTGCCACTGATGGATATCCTGTTCTCTATGACATTTTCTATCTTGTTCAGTATGTACTAGACATAAAGGATAAATTTATACTTCCGGTAAATTGAAGATCACTTTTTAAACAAAATGGCAATTACCAGCAAGCTTATTTTAGACACTCTCGAGGTGCTTGGAATAAAATTAAGACGCACTTTACTGAGATTCTCATAATCATAGCCCTCACTAAAAATAACGGTTGCACAATTTCAACAGACGGGGAATTTTTGTTTCAAAAAAGGTTAAGTTTGAGGTCCTTTTTACTTGGCAGCTTACTTTTTACAGTCGAAAAGCTAAGCAAAACAATTTTCGCGTATTTGAAGAACTTATTTTCTTTGATTTGCGGATTCCGGTTTCCAGTTTCTGGATTCCGGTTTTTGGTTCCAGATTCCGGATTCCGGTTTCTGGGTTTTAGGGTTGCCCCATATTTAACATATTGTTTGCTTCACATTCAGTTTACACATGGCTGTTATCCAGCATAGGCAGACTTATAAGTTTTCCTTCAAAAATATATTGCAACAACTATTGCATCTTTCGTTACCTATTCTTGTGATGAAATGACACAAAATTCAAGAACAAGAAGTCATAAGCATAAAACTAACTTACATGGTAGTGCTTACAGTTCCTCTTACTGTCTGCATATGCTGTCCATAAACTGATGCTGCCTGGACAATGTACTCATTATTTTTCTGATCACACCTTTTAAAACGTCACTGTTATATAATTTGTCCTGAAAAAGCAATGCATGAAATGTTATGCCTTTGACACTCACCAAATACCTTTACATGATGTATAATGTACACCATATCAACAGTCACAATTCTCTTTACTTTCATTGTAACTCTTTTGTGTCATTTTCCCTCACTTGAAGACAGGACTTCCACATTAGGTTATAATTTGCCTCTGGAATCTCTATGAATTCACAGGGAGTGATAACAATTAAATCATGACTAATTTTAGCAAAGGAGGCGTTCAAATGTCAGATTTTAATGCTAAGTTTATACAGTAACTTTACATTACTCTTCGTATATATATATAATTATATATAACCTCTCAATTATTGCACCTATAGACAGAAGGTGTGCAGGGGGAAGAAATGTTCTAAACTCTCTGAACTTTTCCCCCTTACCTGTAATAGGATGACTATTATGAACTACGGTTTGTAACCAACACCAACATCAGGTTATGTATACACATGTATATTTTGTTGTCGTCTGTAATCATAAAAAAATAAAAATTTAAAATCTTCCATAAAGTTCACACTCAATAACACTGCTACATGTAGCGCTGTTACTGGAAATCAATTTAAGTGAAACTGTTGAAACAGCTCTGCCAAAATTTTTCCTAGCAGTTAAGGCAGGATAACAGAATATACATGTAGCACACAGCAAAGGCTAGAGATACACACATGTTAGTTATCAGTTAGGATTTGGTGAGCTTCTGTGCTGTAGGTATGGTGGAAAATAATAGATTATCAGAAATGAAGGTTCCTGAGACATTTTGACAGCACTGAGAGGAATTAATATATAAATTCACAAAAGAAGGAGAAGTTCTAATGCCCTGTCCAGTTCTCTGTAATAAAAATATCATTTACATATGAGTCATTTATAATATGTGGTTTGTGTTTAAAGCCGATATAATGCACACTCTGATTCACCAATTCCAGTGCATTATTTACATTTACATGGTATACCTCGGTAAAACCATAAAACATTGCGTGCGACTAAAATAAAAAATATAAAAAATAAAAATAAATGCCTAATTCATAACAATTTAAAATACTCAACACTAAAACGAACGTAATTCTTTACTTGAAAATTATTCTCCCGTAATGCCCATGGGCCAATTACAGGCATGCTAAAAAGTCCTAACACAAAGTAAAAGGAAATTAAGAAAACTATTGCTTTTTTCCGGAAAATTGTAGCAACTGAAGACAATGATGGAACACTCTGAGAGTGCATTCTATCAACCTGATGAGATAAAATTTAAGGAGAATAGAGAATTCACGAAGTTATATCATAAACAAATTGGTACAGGACAGGAGAAAGGAAACTGTACAGCCAGGAAGAAACTGAAACTTTCTTCGACCAGCAAAAAAGTATGCATGCACAACAAAGAAAACAGTCAGTGACATTCATTTAATAAGTTAGTAAATAAAAAATTAGTGTGAAGAAGAGAGCAAAGAGAGAGAGAGTGGAGATAGGAGAGCGCTCTCTCCAACTAAATTGTGTATATATGTATGTAAAAGTTATTCTTATTACTGAGAAATGGTCAGGGCAAGAACTCCTATTACACTGTTCAATTTACCGAGTCAATTAGTACTATCTCACTTTTTTGGAACATTTCCATATGAAGTGTAAATACCGCATTGGGGAATAACCTCTTATTAACAAAATACGGTCCATGTACCCCCAACCAAAAGCAATGGCACAAATAACATGAAATAGCCAATCAAAATCAAAGCAGAGCTTTATTTGCAGACAGGATTGCCATCCATAATCGTCTACTCGACATTTTGGACTATATAAGCATTTCACCAAACCGAACTAATTGGACAGACAACAAAATAAAATGAGGAAATCTACACTATAAACACAAGATGCATATCACTACATCTGAGCTCGAGTATCAACAGCAAATCCCTTTTCAATGAACGGTGACCGAATAAAAGAGAGGATAAAGAAAATTCGTTTAAGCTTGCGGTGTTAAAGTTGAAAAATTATTCACGCTTAAATTTGAATATTACTGAGAGTCTGTATTTTTGCCGACGGCTTAATTTAGCTATGCAGTCATTTTATTGGCAGTAGCTTTACCAGTCTTCAACCAATTTAACCTCGGAATTCACAAAAGCATTTCGCCAAACCGAATAAATTGAACTAACAAAACGAGGAAATCTCCATACTTTGTAATCACAATATGCAAATATTCACATTGGAACAAAAGTAAATTTAGCAAATCCTGTTCGCTTCGGCTTAAAATGGTTTGTAGACCTTTCTTGGTTCAGTTTTCAACAACAGAAGAACAAATTTTAGCAGTCTACGAGGCGGCAGTGCTAACTAAATCAGAGAAAACTTCAAAACTCGCCCGGCCGTGTTTACAAGTACGATTTTGGTTAAGCTTATTTTTAGATGTGTGGTTATAAGCTTAAATTGACGACGAAAATCGATAGAAAACATAATTTGTTTACAACTTACAGCAACCTCCAAAGCGACCCACGTGTTATTGTTTAGAGACGAGCGAAATTAAAACGATGCAATTTTTAAAATCTCTTATAGCATGGCTTCAAATAAGGAAGACTTTTAATGGATTCCAATTGAAAATAAGCTTATATCGCCGAGGAAACTTGTTAATTTTCATACCAAACGCAACAACAAAAGTCACTTACCGTAAGTTGGCAATTCAGTTCGGCCAGTGTATTCATCTTCCAGGCAGAAACTTGCAGCAAAAGTTGTGAAGACTAAACTGAAGTTATATTTTCGATAGATCAACGAATCAACCACTTCTTTCCGCTACGTTTACTGTTTTGCAATTTCTCTAAAACACTCGGGTACGTTTGATTTCTCTAATGTTCATCACCTGACCAAATCAGGTGACTTTTGAATTTTCTTGCACGGCTGCACAGCATCACGTTCGCGCGAATTTTGAACTTGGCCATGGGGAGTTCGGCAGTCTTCTGAATCAATTTGTCGGGTACTTTCGCCTCCTTTCTATAGCCCTCGTTAGCTTTGGTTCACGGCATTGTTCGGTATTATTTCACCTCCTTTCTCTAGCCCTTGACTAGCTATAATTCACGGCATTGTTCAGTACTGTTTCGCCTCCTTCCCCAGCGCTGGCCCGCTCAGTCTTTTTCGCGATCTTCTTCGCTACTTCTTTGCCTGTTAATTCTTGCTTTCTGTCTTTTGCTTCAGCGCAACCCTGTCTTAAAAATATTAAATCAACCTCCGCTATCCTTTTTCTTTAAAAATCCCGCCAAGAAAAATGGCATTCACCCGCTACCAACTGAGGGTGCATGTCTCTGTCAACCTATTAGCTGGAGTATGGCCGCCATTTTGCGCGACTCCGTCGTCGTCGTCGTCGTCGCCGTCGTGCGTACGCGCCCACGAGCAATACCGCTAGCCATGATAACCATGAGAAAATCAATTCATGGGTTTCCTTTTCTTCCCTATATGGGTATGGGGCTCCGCCGGAGCTCCGCTATAACATACTGTTATTTCAATTCAGTCTTTCAATTCAGTCGACTCTGTGCTCAGTGATGGTAACTAGCGTGGTTCTGTATGCCCATTTGAGGAACCTGTGATCACAACCTTTTATTCTTGCTTCCTCCAAAAGGAGCTAGGTGGAGCATGGGAACTATAATGCCTCGAAGCTTCCAAATATTCTTTCACGCGTTTCTTGCCCCTAGGGTTTCGCGCGGCCATTTTTTCCCTGCGGTTTTTTTTTTGCGTCAACGACGCACGACGGACAAATGGCCTGTTTACAAGGAGAGAAGGTTGCCCTAGCAAGCGGGTTACCCTGGCAAGCGGGTTACCCAAGCACTCACACATTTCCTTTTTTTCTTCTTCTTCGTGTTTACAAGGCAACTTGGGTTACCTGGGTAGGCGGGTTACCGTATCTGCGTGCTAGGGTTACCCTGGCAGGGGGGTTAACTTTTTCCCTTGTTAACACCCCAGGTAGGGTTACCCCGACTACCCGGGTTAACTTTCTAATTGTTTCCAGACCCTTTGAGTGTAACCGCGCATTGAGTTGTCCCGGGTTGTAGGGTTACCCCCTACCTGTGAAATTTAACTTGTAAACCAGGCTATCTTTTGCCCTCCATCTAGGGTTAACCCGCTTGCTAGGGCAACCCTTCCTCCTTGTAAACAGGCCCTAAGGGGGGAGGAACTGCTCGTAGTCTACTTTCTTATCTTTTCACTTTGCAATTGTTGGCTTTCTAAGTGAACACGTATATGAGGTTGGAAGCAGGCAGCTTAGATGCGCGCTCGCCGTCAAACTTGACGCTCGTTAGGCTGTAAACAGGCCTCCGATTGGGTTATAGGGCGAGCGGAACTGGCCGAGAGCGGTCGCTGGTAACCTTTTCACAGGATGGCGCTTATATTTTCTTTTTCCTGCCCTATTTTACAGTCTAGACGCCTGTATATGCATGGTGCTCTGCCCCACAAGACCTCTTATTCTGCAGGCTATGATGTTGCATAATCTTTCCTGAAAAAAAAGCGTGAAATCACTTGTCTTAGCGAGTGCTAGGATCAACACAAACGGTTTCCTCGCTTCCACTTAATTTACTATTTCTTCTTCGTTTTCCCTGTCGTTAGCACGAAACTGTGCAAATGTTCAGTATTTCCCTCCTTGTACTCACTGTTGATGGACAGTTTGGCAGCTAAGAAAGTGTTTCTCCTTCTCTGTGTAACCCTGATTGCTGTTTAACGAAGCACTATTTCACTAATAGCGAGGCATTGGTCGCGCGGGACTCAAAAAATCGATAGGTAGCAATGGTAATTGAATTACATCTGACTGTCGTTTTACTGACCGATCGCGCTTTCTCAGTAACGACCATAAGAAAATGTGACCTATTTGACTCCTTCAGAAACATCCAATTTTCCTTTCAAAAACTTTAAAATTTCGCTTCCTTCCCAGTTTACCTCCATCGTGTATCAATTCCTGAATATCTTTATCACCGACGAATTCTTCGGCAAAAAAAAATTCCAAGATAAAAAGAAAAAAGAAACTGAAATCAACAAATGCTAATTCTAAATGGCGTTTGAGCATGTTTCACATACTTTATTAGTCAATTAACATACAATATTAGGATGGGGCCTGCCCTACAAAAAAATTCTACGAACTATAAACTGCAATGACTTTGCACTTGGATTTTACATCATTTCTACAATGATAATAATTTTAAACGTATTTAACATAATTGTATATATGATTGCCACAAAGTCATCAGACACCTGCCATCTAAGCCGCCAAAACACTGTTTATACATGACGTCACGGCGGCATGTGTTCATGACATCTCTCTCCTTTGGAAAGGCCCCGCCCACACTACACCGGTAAAAATTGAAAACGCATCCAATGTTTTCCGTCCACACTACGCCGGAGGAATTTGGAAACGCAAGAATCACTGGTCATTTTGGATTTGTGTTTGAGGAACACTCGGTCGGGGAAATCACATAATTATCGCCATGTCATCGTTTTCGAAATGTTCAGAATGTTTTTCGTTTACACGAAAACGAAAACCCGGCGGTTTAAAATTCCTCCTGTTTGAAGAGCGTTTTTGAAAAGCTCCGCTTTCTTGACGGATTAGTATGGACGGCAGGCCTAACCGTAAAAATAAATTTGCGGACCTTTTTGTCCTCTTTTGGGGTCACGTGACTTCTCTCTACCAGGCATTTCCAGATGGTTCTAATTTTAAATTCTTAAACAAGCTAAAAGTGATGACAAAGTTGCCTATTATGAAAACATAAACTATATTTTTTAATTATACAGTCAAGATGACCATGAATATACATTAAAAGTGGCCAATCAGAATAAGATCTATGCAAAAAACATACACCCAGTTACAAGCGCGGGACATGGGTTTAGCGTGTGGCCTGGGGTAGAAGTAATTTTGAGCTTTAATTACCAGAGCACGTTGCAAGCGCTCAGAGGAGTTACAATTGACCGTTGGAATCGATCTTGTGGAAGTAAGAAATGACTCATCAAAGCTTCTGTTAATCTCGTCTTCACTGGAAGACGATGCTTTCCCAGACAGCCAAGATGATATCCGAGGAAAGTTAATAACTCCTCCTACCCAGTGAGTGAGCGAATGATTACAATTGAAGACAGACGGAGGGTAAATAGACACATAAATATATCCATCACATTAAATAGATACAGCTAACTTCTTGTCCAAAACAGTACATAGCCCGTATTCACACTAAATAGGCCTTTAGTGTAAACACTGCTACTTCAATCCTGGCCAAAAAGTACTGTCAATTTTCTTTAACAGCAATTCAATTTACCCCCACCCTGTCCTGTTCACCTGGACAATGTTGCGTTCAGGAGAGGACTTCAACATCGTTTAGGGGGGGGGGGGGGGGAAGAGCTTTGTTATGTAAGGCTATGTAAAGCTATTTCTACGACAGGAAATTGTGGGTTACTTGCAGTTTCCACGTAAAAAAAAAGCGAGAAGTGTCCCAAGCCCTTTTGGCCAGGATTGTTGATCGAGACAAGCTCTTCCTCTTGAACGAATCCTGTATGAATACATCACCTAATTTATCCGCGACTTATGTGAAAATTGCCATTACTGAATCGCTACATAACTTGCAGGAAAGTTTTTTATTTTTATTTTTTCGGAACAAAAAATGTGGCTTTCACCACAAAATGCCAAATTACAGAGCCTGGCACAACACTAGACTGCTGCGGTAGAAATTAAAAAACTGCTCTGGTAAACTGCAGCACACTCAAGCAAGGGCTTATATGCCAAGTGCATTAATAAACAACTGTCTACAACTATTTGTTAAAAGCATGCACATCATTACTAAGCACTTATGTTACCGCTGTTTTCACACATTAACATTACTGACAGCTTCAGAAGGAGTAATGCCAGAAGCAGTCGATGGCGGAGCGTTGCCTGTCTGTGTGAATGAATAAGGTGGTGGTCTCTCATAATTCTTTGGCAGCTGATAGGACGAGGTCAAAACAAAACATTCAACAGATACTTATTACTTAATCATGATATCAACATAAAAAAAAATATTTTTATCACGGGTGATCACACAAAAACACTAACCCCCTTCTTTATGAACATGCGGCAGTTTGTTATTGCTTTGGTAGCACGTACGGTGTAAGTGATTGGCTCTTTGCAAATTGCTGGCTTCCTCTGTAGCCTAGCTTGGATCTTGCTATTGGAAGTTGGTGATTGATATTTACACAGCCAAAGGAAGTGGATAACTGAGTGTGGTCGTTATAACTAATGAAGATGACATTAGCAAGTAGGTAGTTAACTACATAAAGGGGCCAGGTTTTCAAATGAAATATAAACTTGTAAGTACAGTGTATAGCTGTGCCTGATACGCATATTTACATCAACACTAAAATCACTTTCAACATATTGCATGGAAAGTCTGCATGTTCATACCTGAACTTGTCCAGGAGTCTGCACCTGAGTACCAGTAGCACCAGCATATGACACAGGCACTGTACCAGCTGGGTTGGATCCTGATGGCATGGTCCAGAACATAGGTTGCTGCACAGGTACTCCAGCCTGTGAGATGGTAATTTAATTATTTATTGCATACTGTACTAAAATATATGTACATGCAAATGTCTGTACTCTTCAAATACCTCAGTCCATTCTGACAGATCGTACTTGATGACACCGACAGTAGTCTAGACATTAATGCCATGTATGTGAAAAGTGTGGGTACATAGCTAATCACAGGATGACAGTCATATGTTATGTAAAAAATTATTTGTAGATGCGACACAGATACAAGGATCTTGCTATTCAAAATTGGTGTTTGATACTTCCAGCCCAATTCAATATGGTTATTAAAATGATTATCAGGGTTTTTTAGTTCAGTATCGTGTACACTTAAGACTCGAAGAACAGGCAAAACCAGATTTATAATTAAAAAGAGCAGAAAATATGAAAATAGGAACAAATTAAAGAAATTACAAGACTATCTCAAGAAAATTCAAGAAATTGAAGAATACCTGAAGAAAACAATAGAAACAACCAACCAAAACAGAGACATGCAGGACAATTAAGTCAAGTGCATCTAGCAATAAATTAATCTTCTACCAGGAAAGTGGAATCGTCTTTAAGGGAATTATAAGTCACTAGAAAAGGATGATTGTTTCATTCAGTTAAAGTGCAACTAACCCCCAAAATTTTTTTGCTTACTTAAATCTCCTTATTTTTCTTATCACCACTGCAAAAAAATTATCATTGTAGCTATTTTCGTTAATTTCCTATGAATTTTTGAGGTCCACAAAATTAGCCCTTTTCATGGCCATGACAGGGCAATAGCGAAGAATGGGGTGAGTTGGCCTGTGACAATGTTTAGCTTCTAAGAAGAATGTAACTATGTGAACAAGCTGATTGAAAATCGCTGCACAATACAAGCAAGATGTGTTTTTGAAGGGATTTGCAGTATGGCGTGCTTAGGAAAGAGCAATCCTCTTCATTCAATACCTACATCCCAATGACACTTGTCCAGAAGTGAGAAAAAGCTGAAAGCAGTGTGCAGACTTGTGCAAAGTTGGACATCGAGCAGTTCTTCGATCTCAGGTTCCATGCTTCTGTAAAACCTAGGATTTTCATGGCCTGTACATTCTTCCCTAGCTTCTAGTGCGAAGCTTGATATTGTCAAGGTCGACAAGACATGAATGGTTGAAATAAGCTGGGAGTCATCTGACTATTCAATTCAAACAAGCCCCAGATGTCCCAGACCAAAATAAATGGAAACTACTGTAGGTGAGATAATCATACGACAAATTATACGCATCAAGTTTTCTTCGTCCTCGAAATAGAGAGCTTTCTAAACGAATAATCAACCTCATGTACATCCTACAGCACAGTGACTGAGATAAGTGAGGCTTCGAACTGCAGAACTAACCATGTATTTGTGGATTACATATGCAACCCACATGCACGAGGGCCGACAATCGGCGCTTGAGTTTTCATCATGATTAGAACTAACTTAATTAAATGAATGTCACCTGTGATGAAGGAACAAAAACAGCTGGTTGGCCTGCTGCTGGGTGCCCCTGTGGCATAGCGGTCATTGCGCCGCTTGGCTGAAAAAGAACCATACCTCCCTGTGCTCCCGGGTACATGTACTGGGGTTGCTGTGGTATGAACATGACCTGTTGATTGGTTGCGGCAGTCTACCAACAATCAGAGGAAAAGCATTAAAAGATGTCAATAACAGTTGACATCAGAAAAATTGAAAACTCAAAAACTATTCTTGAAGATAACAAGTTCCCTTAAATTTAAATGTCTCAAATATCCCAATTGCATTCTTTAACTTGACAGATTCAGTCTAATGGGAAATTCACCACAATTTCTCAAGTTTTACATGTATGCCAATTCTATGGAACCACCCTCATCAATTGTGGCTCTTGGCAAATTAGGGAACAAGAATTCTCTCAGTTATCATAAAATACATGAAATACATGTAAAATAGTAAGAGCGCTTTTCAATTGAGCGTCGTAAAACCAAAACCAAAACCAAAGTAATTGCCTGATTACTTTCAATACTCAATTGAAAAGCGCCTTACATGCAAGAATTACAAGAGTTGAGTATTGCAACTTACAGATCTCAGAGCACCAGATGGAGTGTTACAACAGACACTAGCACAGCAGTAGACGGATGCCGTAAGGGCCAAAAAGAACTCCACAATAGAGAAGATAAGCAGACAAGAGCCCAAGCCGGCTACATTTGCTGCTGTCTCCCTATCCATATTAAACTTGTCGTAGCAGTTCGTATAGCTCCAGTAGCCATATGAGGAATAATAGTTATCATTATTATAATATGTCCTCTCGCAGTGTTTGAGGCTGGAATAATCAGACAGGGTCACAGCATAGCAGATGAACATGACTCCAGCAATGACACAAGCAAAGATGGAGAAACCCATAAAACATCCAATCTGGTAACAGAATCAAGAACGTACACATGGTTAATGCCTAAAATATGACTTTTAAAACCCATTGATGAAAAAATGTAGAGTACTGTACATAATTACAATTTCTATGTTACAAGCTAGCCAGATGAGTATTTATTTATTTTGTAAATGAATAATTAAAAATAAAGTCCATAACAAACACAGGGCTCGAAAAAAACTTGGAATTCCAGCTTGCCCTTAGGACAAGTAGCTTCTCAAAATTTGCTTGCCCTGGGCAAGTCATAGTTTGTTCTTTTAACAATGTAGTTGACAGACAACTTGCCTGATCCCTTGCCCATTGGGCAAGTGAGAATGAAAAGCTACTTGCCCAGAGGGAAAATCTACTTGTCCCAGATGACTGGACAGCACATTTTTTCCAGCCCTGAAACATTATATACATGTAAACTTCCAGTAGATTTCACTAGCTGAGGAATGAATGAAGATAAAAATAAATTACTATATTTAGAGAGAAGGCCAAATAAAAGCAATTTTTGCATACATCCAGCCCTGAAACATTATATACATGTAAACTTCCAGTAGATTTCACTAGCTGAGGAATGAATGAAGATAAAAATAAATTACTATATTTAGAGAGAAGGCCAAATAAAAGCAATTTTTGCATACATTAACATATAGCCTCTTCCAGGCTCTCAGTAGTTGGGGATCAGCGAAAAAAGAGGGTAAGCGAGAGAAAAAATGAGGGGGGGACTATAGCGAGGAAGAGAAGGGAGAGTGCTTGTAAGAATATCTTTAACAACCCTCTTCCACCCACCTTTGGTTTAATGAGGTGTCGAAAAGTAAAAATGTCTACTTGTCAATTAGCTGGAAATGTTCTCCTATTTCTCGCGTAAGGAAGTAGCACAATTTGTGAGAGGAAACCTGATCTGACTGCATGTTTTCGATCGCTCGTTTAAAATGGGGTTGACAGGCCCACATGACTCCTACAGTTCGTGATATTTGTACATTTGTCATTCTCTTTTCAGTCTCTTGACCTTTCTTCACTTTACTCGTGTTTAATGAAGAGCACTTTATGGTGTGGTATTAGGAGGAATTTTAAGTAGGGTTGAGCTGTTAGACTATGCACTATAGCAAATTTTTTAAGGTCATAACCAGTCTGCATGGTTTCCACTGTTGTCTGCATGTCGCTTCACTGAGTTTGACACCTCTGCAATTAATTTGCCATGTGCTTATGCATTGTTTATGGCCCATTTCTATTGCAAGATATACCTTTAAGTCTCTAAGTATTTGCTTTCAAGGAACAAAACATGAAATTTTGTGTGAACATGTTGCTTACTTGCATTCTTCAGTATATTGTGATGCCAGGCCCAACTGTTTAATTACAACTGTTTGCAAGTACAGTATGGTGCTTGTTATCACAGATATCATATTTGTCCTTGTCCGGTTTTTTCTTTGGAGACACCGTAGCTTTACTTCAAGAAAGCTATACTTTTGTCTAGAGCCGTTCAAGTGTTTCTTGCATCAATTCAATCGATGTGCTTAC
Organism: Orbicella faveolata; assembly: GCF_042242905.1. NCBI lineage: Eukaryota > Metazoa > Cnidaria > Anthozoa > Scleractinia > Merulinidae > Orbicella > Orbicella faveolata. Next base: position 19,999,661 of record NW_028301563.1, read on the forward strand.
TGTATGTCTCTTGAGCTCGATGTGTAGATATAATCCTCCTTTCTTCGTTCTGGCACCACATGATTCAGTTGTAACTGTTTGTGCACAAGTCTGTTGATTGTTTTGTGTGTTGTATATGCCATTGTTTGGCTTCGTTTGTGGAAAGAGCTGAAAAATTAAACTTTTCCCAAAACTGGTTTGGAGAATCGTGAAAACATCTTTCCCACGAGCTAGATTTACTAAGCAGATTTCTTGCTCCTTCCTTAGCACTTGATTATTAGGGAAATCTTGCAGACCATCGTCCAAGATGAAACGCAATTTGGCTTTTTTGAAATCGCACGTGCAGACCGCACTTGCCATCTTTCTGATTGACAAGAAATGAGGGAACCGACAGAGTGTTGACAGTACTGTCATGTTAACCAATCAGAGTGTGTAACAGCTCCTGCTATACCAGAAGAGGGTCATTAAAGATACAATGTACTATTACAGGCTATCTCACCATTCCTCGCCTTAGTCCTCCCTCATTTTTTCTGGCTCACCCTCTTTTTTCGCTCGTTCCCAACTGCCAAGAGCCTGGATCAGGCTAACATACATAATACATGTACATGCAGTCTGGCTGCAGGTCACATGGCTTAGTCCAAAGTTCAGTTTATTTGTTGTGGCTAATTTTTTTTCTTCCAAACTTATAAAGTAACAAATCTTATCTGTACATAGCGTATTGGTCCTATCTTTTGTTTTCTCAGAAATGCAACAATATTGTTTAGGATTCTGGGGTGAACCATTCACATACACTGTACATGTAGTGGCCATAGCAACCAACCAGAGTGCTACAGTACCGATCAGAAGAAACCTAACAGGGAAGGCGTTTGCGAACGGGAACAGAACGGATACAGAATGGGTACGAGAACGTGAACGGAACGGTTAGAGAACGGATACAGAACGGATACAGAACGGATACAGAACAGATACCGAACGGAAATGGAACAGATACGGCATGGTTACGAATCACAAAAATGGAAAAAAGCATTCGCCAGAACACAAACTGTAAGAGAACGCGTTCTTCAGAACACATGGTAGTAAGTTACGCTATCAGAATGCTTACCAAGGATTTGGAAACGATGTAACTTTAAATACATGTTCATTCAATTTTTGTCCAGCCCGGCGATCTTGACAAAATGACAGAACGAATCATCTTATGTCTTTTTTTATTTCTTTTTACACGCACTAAGCAAGCGTCTTCCCTGCATCTTCTTGTCCATTTCGTGTTCATCGCGGTCATTTTGTTATTGTCAACAAGCTCAACTTATGTCCAAACAAGGAAATGGATGGACGAGTCGAGTTAGACTGGGATTGAAAGGTTTCCTCGTGAAGAGAAACAAAACAAAACATCGATGTCTTGGTCGACCTTTATTACAGTGTTGTTGACCAACTTTGTGGAAGGATTGGTGAGCATAACGTTCAGTCTTTACTGAAAATTCGCCTGTGAAAATAATGTCAGTAAAAGTATCACAAAATGCTCACTTTGGATTTTGTCCGTACTTTGCACCGCTCGCGTCCTTCAGTGAAGTTTCTGCCACATTCGCCGAACAGTTTTCGCCAATACTTCAATGTTAAACCTCACTAAAAGTGTTCGTGTAAATACAAGAGCCGAAAATTCGTCTTTTGCTTGCATTTTTTCATCGATGGCGTTAAAAGTGCTTGGCAAGCTAGTTTACTTCTTCCTTTCCTCAGGCAAACACACGGATATCCGGTCGCTTCGTATCGTTTCGGAAAAAGGAATTACCCGGAAAAAGACTTACTATAAACTGGCCTTGAAGTTACAATACCATCTTCCCGTATTTTTCGAGTAACTGGACCCATATTTTCACCACGAAAATTTAAGTTTCCTGTTCGTATTCTCGCATAAAGGCGACAGTTTTAACCCATTTTATGAAATGCAAATGAGTGTCGCTAATCTTGTAAACAAGTTCTCACAAACCTCGTTCCTCTGAACGAGTTCCAAGAATGCTTACCGATGGAATGCTAACAGAACGGGAACAAAACAGCACAGAACGGATACAGAACGGGAATGGAACGGATACAGAACGGATACGGAACTGATACAGAACGGATAGGGAACAGTTACAGAACGGGAACGGGAACGCATGTGGAACGGAAACAGAACACGTTTGGTCAAGCGTTCCCTCTTAGGTTTCTTCTGATTGGTACTGTATATTCTAGCTAGACAAACACACTGAGAAACACATGTTGTTGATATATAAACAATTTCCTCAAAACTTCAGTGCATCACAACCAAAATGATGTGGCATAGTGCACCTCTTCATCTGTTGCCTCATACAAAAATAGGCAACAAGGCTTTGAACATTCATAGTAACTGTTAGTAATTATATTCCAAAGCAAACCTGTGGAAAGGAGTGTTACATGTAGGTATTGATTGAAATAATTTATGAATAATCACCCCGGTCTTCTACGCAGCATTTAAGTATGTATGTCTACAGTACAATGTACATCAGTCCCAAGGTCTCCCAAAATTTCCTAACACCCTAATCATTTTGAAAACAAAACACTTCTTTTTAAAATAGCTCCAAGTGTTGTGGTAGCTAATTTTGATCATAAAAGCTGAGGGACAAACGTCAAGCACAATGTTTCAGTTTGATATGGCTCTCACTTGTGTTTAAGAAATATGAACAATGCCAACAAGAATTTCTTCAGAGTATTAGTAAGATTTTCAATAATTTTCTAGAAAGTACAGTTGAAGAACAGAAGTCAAAATTCCTCCACAACCTATTCAGAAATTGAGACATACAAAGTTAAAAAACTTACCAGACATTTGTTTGGTTTTGAGTCATCTCGTGCTCCAACATATCCCAATATTCCAGTGATAAAGACCTACAATATGACAGAAGAATAACAAATCATAACTGTTAGAGGTTTCACAAGTGCTTCATATAAATGGCAGTGATACATACACATGTACATGTCTGTATTTCACTATGTACAAGTATTTACTTGAAGAGCTGCACACGAAAGTGGTATAAATTTTGTTAATAAGCACTGCCTTTAAATTGGCTTCCTGTAGATGCAGACATGTCTTGGTTTGTCATGCATTCATTCATCCTTAGCAAATGTCTGCTGAAATCAACAGCAGATTCCTTTCCTTTTGTTTGTAAACATTAGTTGGAAATCGTGGAGCGATCTCAAATTAAAGAGCCTTTCAGTGCATGTAATAGAAAGCTCTTTTGGACTGAATTTTCAAAAATTTCACGTGGCACTCGATCGGCTCCCACATTATTTGATCTTGCAAAAATTTGCATTTCAACCAGTTAATAAAAAATGGGGGTCACCATACTCGTCTTGGGTTTTAAGACCATGACACTGAAGTTAAGGGTGTTTTCATGGGTAACACCGTTGCTATATTGACTTTTTGCATCATGAAAAAATAAATAACTTATTCATCAATGATTGGGCATTTGTTTGATGCCATTATTGTAGCATCAACTAACAACGAGAGGTGCAGTGAAGCACTGCTCTATCAAAGAAGAAGAGTTGAAAAATACGGGGAATTCAGCGTATAACATCTGCTGAGGCTGGCTTAATTGGTTGACTTGGGAACTTTTGCCATACATGTAAACTCACATGAAATCTACAATCTGCACCGTCTTTACCAAAGTAAAATAATTTTGTAGCTTTTGTTCTTATCTAACGATTTCCATCGGATCTTCAATAAAAACATCACGCACACAAAGTAAGCTCAATTATAAGCGAATGAACAACACTCAAGTTCTCTGACTTACCCAGCTGCCGACCCACACTCCAAAAGCAACGTACGAACTCCAATGATGGGCAGCAAAAATACATGCTAATCCAAAGACGATCATTAAAGCACCAAATACCATCTGCGCGACGGCTAAACCTCGCAGAGTAGGCGCTCGATACGCCATGATTAGTCAAACAAACTCGAAACACAAACAATGCAAGAAGGAAGAATTTGGACATGTATGACGTCATACGTCAGGCGATTTTTCGCAACCTCGTTCCCAGGGACCTCTCTCTACCTCCCTTGAGACTACCGCTCAGAACCGCTCACAAGGACAACCGAGGAGTACTAGGAGCGAGTTTCCGAGTCGAGTAGTTTTCGGAAATTGTCGGCTATTCCAATCACATAAATATGGGGATTGCCAGTGGTAAAACCATGTTGATCAACGAGATAAGTTCGTTTTTATTCACCTGACATGTCAAGAATAATGTGTAGAGAGTAAAGCAGTGAATTGTTCGGCAAATGCTGCATATTTCTTTAGATCTCTTCCCGTTTAGTTCGTAAACCGTAAATTTGTACGCCGGCTAACACATTACACTGTAGACGTCTTTGACTTATAATAGGCACAAGAGTTTTTAAATACGTCTTTCCTTGAGGACGATATTGATCCGGCGGATCCCCGAATTCAAACTTCCTTTGCCTTGTCCCTCTGACCGGTAGGATCTTGAAAATTTCCACTGTCAATTACTTTTACGTATTTCCGGTATTACGTAAATATCGGCTACATAGAAACACGTCCCAATGTAAAATTTTCATTGTACCTGAAGAAGGCTGGTTTGGTCAGCCGAAATATAGTACACCGTCAAAAAATCATCCTACGTTGTGTCGGTTTTTGCTTTTATATTCTTCATTTTATATGGGAAGCCGATTAGATCACTACTGATCCAACGTATACCAGCAGGATCATCGTTTCGGTTTGATTGAAAATATTACCGGCCAGAGGAAAACAACTTATTAACTTTGATTATCAAAATGTAAATTCTTTTTGCTCGCGCCATCATTACGTCGACAGTTGAGTTGATTTTCTCATGGTTATCATGGCTAGCGGTATTGCTCGTGGGCGCGTACGCACGACGGCGACGGCGACGGCGACAGGTCTCAAAAACCGCTGAGCATGCGCACTCAGTTCCCGCCTTCAAATGTTTCAAAATGGCGGACGACGAATAAGATTTCGCCACGTAATTCAGCCTTTCATCAGGCTGCTCATACATTTATTCAAACTTCCATAATCGGTTGAATTACGCCTTCAACGTTTCTAGTTTGCCTTGGCATTGTGTTTAGTGAGATCGGCGGTCATTTTCTACAGAATATTCACCCTTACCTGGTTCCCCCTTGTGTAAACGTTCGCTATTGGTGGAAGAGAAACTGGACTCTGATTTTCTCGTTTGTTAAGACGGCCCAGTGTTTGTTAAGCTTGAGATTTGGACTACGTTATCGTTGTTTCTTCCGCAAGGAAATATCAAAAATGACTTTTTTTTCGTTTCCATGGTTTTGAGAAAACACTTCCCAAAGGCATTATATGGTTGTAAACTGAAAGGAGCAGCTCAGTGAAGCTCTTTAACGATGAATAATGGCTGGATTAATGGCAATCTGACGGCAAGACCTCGTCCGAGCGGATGTAAAAAGTGACTCTGTGAGTAGAGACAAGTTGTTTTCTCACCAGGCGTTCCTTTCGTGTTAAATACCATCAAGATTGTAATTCCCATCATTTAATCAATGCTCTATTGTAGTGTATTGCACGCCTCTCTTCGTTCATGTGAAATAAAATAGGATTTGTTTAGAATATCAAGATGGAGTTGTAGTCTTTCTTCTCAGCGTCACGGTTAGCTGTCGAATATTTCCCGCCATTTCAAGGTGCATCCGCTTTGAAAAACTAAGCTTACCTAGCTCAAAACAAGCAACTGGATTTCTTTTAGATCTTGTTGTACTTTTTGTGGAAATCAATAATATGCGCCAAGGGACAACGGGCCCTTCGAGGCGTTAAAGAAAAGGATTACTCGATCAGATCGCTGTTAATGAAATGAATTAGGGGAGGATATTTTTCTGTTCTTTCGGCCAAATGAAAATTCATGGAAAAGTATTAAACGAGACAACTTGTTGCTTTCCGCAAAGTTCCGCTGGTGATACCTGTTCAGGGAGGCTGACTAAAGTACCTCTAACACCTCATTACAGTGTTCGAGAGCCTGGACCACAGCGATTTAGCTTTCTTTAAACCCGAGCATTTGCAACAAACACTTAAGCTTAAGTTAATTCAAGCAGACGCACAGGAGCGAATAGTTTGCAGCAAACATTATATTTCGCCGAAATAGGTAGGTACATAAGCTTATATTCAAGCTTACTTCTCAGAATTAAAAATGATCGTACACTGTAGTGGGATGCAAGGTTGGTAGCATAAGCACTTCACTGGCTTCTGATCAGGGCATTGTAATGGTTTCTTTTGTTTTTGAAGCAATAAAGAAAAATTATCTTGCATCATACAATACCTGCGTTTACTTTACGGAGCATCCCTAAAAAGGGCTTTCCAGCATCAGTACCAAAAGTTTAACGTACAGAAAATGCTTTACTAGTTGACACAACTCAACCTAAAAGACTCAACTTATTGATTTTTAATAAAAACAGAGAGCCAGATTTATAAAGCACTCCTGGGTCAATTTGTGATCCAACTATTGTTGGAATATAAAACCCAAAAAACAATATTTAGGATTTAAAGTGAAAAAAAAAATTACTTCATGAATCTGAATATCAGAAAAAAATGTATCATTCTGTGAAAATGTCTAAGAAAAAATACCAATCATTATCAAATCTGGGTTCCCCACAGGTATACAGGTATAGCATCAAAATAATTACATTAGACCTTTTAAATCATTCAGCAGAATGCTAACTTAAATGTCGCCAGATTACAACATGAAAGTGTACACAATGTAGTTGAGGAGCTTGAACAAGTCAGTGCAAAGTTACTGGAGAAAACACAAAGTAACTAAAACCCTATTTTGACTGGCAAGTTGTGCATCACCAGTCTCTGCCCCAACCATTCCATTCAAGTGAAAAAAAAAATTGTGACCAAACATGTAAATTTAATTTCTTATTTGAAATTGAAAACACACAAATAAGTCAGTTTTTGCAAAATCCAAAAGAAGCTGCAGTTTGAGAATGGGATCATTATAAACCTTTCCCCCTAGAGTCAACCATCACTCTGTAGTCAAGGCTCATTACAAATTTTAACTATATTTGAGCATGCATCAGCACTAATAAACAACAAAAGGGCTGAAGTGCTAACCCATGTTTAATGAAGGTATCAAGATAATATTATCCTTGACTGTACTCAACTGTTAATACAGGTAGAAATTAAAGGAGCTCAGTCATGGTATTTTGTGTCATTTTGGCCACACACAAAATTACCTTCAAATGGTAGGAAACCTGAAAATAACAGTTTAATAAGATAGGAAAACACCAAAGACAATGATAAACCATAAAGGAACAAGGATGGCTAAGGATGGAGCAGATTAACATGGATTACAATCGACGAATTTGAAAAATTGAGGCTAAATTTTTCAATATGTGCAGACCGTGACTGAGCTCCTTTAAAATGTTGTGAACATTTGTAGCAGAACCAGAATTCGGCAAACATGTTCAGCAGTTTCACAGAACACTGACCAAGCACTATACACAAGGGTGGTAAACACCTCTATGATCTGACTGAAATGGAAGCTTTCTGTGATCAGCATGCTGCTGGACTGTTTGGTCAGTTGCAAAATACATGTATCTACAGTAGTTCAGAGACAAAATGTTTACTTAGCATTTTATCAGGGATATCTGGCATAACATCTTTTTGTGTTTGTGTGCGTGCTAGAAAAACTCTCCAATCCAGAGGGCAAATGGCTCATATCTCAAAATGAAAGGAGCCAGTCACAGTTCACTGATGTGTACATGGTTCTTGGGTTCAGCTGCCACCCACAGCCATTACTTAACTATGAAAAGACCTTGGTCGACAGACAAGAAGACAGAAGTACAAAAACAAAATTTGTTTAATAAGGGAGGCAATAAACGTGAGATCACATGTTGCTAATAATCATCAACTGGAATTAAATTAGTTAGTCTAAGCCAGCAATTTTTTGGTATTTCCACTTAGAAAACAGAAAAATTTGTTGTGGATCATAACAAAATTATTGTCCAATCAATGATCGTAGACAGAAGATGAGTCTACTTTGCATTAATACAAGGAGGTAATACCAATAAGAGTTATGATAGAAGTTTCAGTGTTACTGTATACTCCGAGAGCAGAAATGTACAGTGTTTCACCCAAAATTTGCAGAATAGAAAGTTCCTGCTCTTCATCAAGGAAGACATTTTTTTGCATGCCAAACACTATCTGGTCCACAAGTTCTGTAGCAAGTACCACTTGGCATATGTGCACTGCAGTTGTGGATGTACAAAGTCACAACAAAATGAAAGTAGTTGATTTGGGAGATGATATCACTAAGAGTCACCGCAATGTTCACGTGACCATGGAGGGTGGCACAGTCCGCCCTTGTCAAGGGGCTATTGACGTTCAGCATCTCCTTGGTGAATTTTCAGAACCACCTTGAAGTTTTCACAGGGAAAAAGATTGAAATCCTTCACTCTAATTTTAGAAGGTAGCTAGTTTTGCAACTGTGTAGGAAAATCAAATTTTCAAAAGAGGAGGCTTTAGAAGCAATAAATTGCCTCAAAACTGTAACAGAATCATTCAACCTGTGGTAAATTGTTGAAATTGACTCAAGAAAAACTTCAAAAAAAATTGTCAAAATAATTATGGTTAATAATCTCCTGGTTTTTTCCGTTTTCGAATTCTTAAGTAATGAAGACATTGCATGGTCAGGTGCTATGGCCACTGGTATGGAATTTTATTGAAAGGTGGAAACATCACAAACATGTATTGTGAAGTGGACATAATATAATGAACTATTATTTTTGAAAGTTGTACAATGTAAGTTATTAATGACCTTCTTAACTGTATGTATACAGAATTCTGCTTACCAATTTCTTATTCTTGACTTTTACTGTATGAACTGAGGTGTATGCCAATGACAGCTCAGCATGAAGAAAACAAAAACAGTGGAGATGAAGACGACGACGAACCAGAAAAAAGCTCAAATAGAGAGTCAGAGAATCGAGGGGATGACAAGTTCGATGATCGATTACAGGAAAAAGGTTGATGACATCAAAGCAAGCAAAATTTGCGGAGCGCTTGTGAATTTACATACCCTGGTCCCAGAGATTTTTCTTGATTTTTCTCCGCACGAGAGAGCTACGAGAGAGCCGCGAAGTGGTGAAAACACGAGTCGCGAAGCGGCGAGAAAGAAAAACGAGGTTTTTCTTTCTCGCCACTTCGCGACTCGTGTTCGCCGCTTCGCGAAAAGAAAAATCAAGAAAAACCTCTGGGACCAGGGTAGAATTTAAAAGGAAACGAATCCGCCAGAGATCCTTCCATTATATACAAATCCCAAACAGAAACCAGTGCAAGGATGTAGCAGAATTTCGCGTCGAATTTGCTGTGCTCCTCCAAGCGCAGGCTAACATCGTCGTTGTCGGCAAACATCAACTGCAATCCATTGATTTTATGCTCATCCTCAACAACCCAGTCTTTCTTCATAAATAACCATTAATAAAACTGCAAGTATACTGACAAACTGGCCAAGCAAAAAGCACCAACTTGTGGTGAAAAGAGCACTATCAGGCGCTGTTCACACAAACTACCGTTCAATGGCCACTCGATCGCGCTTCCAATCCCCGCAGTAAGTCAGCGGTCAACGTTCTGCGCACGCGTCCTTAGAAAAAGTCCCCAGCCAATCAGCGGTTTTTGAGACCTGTCGGCGACGGCGACATAGTCGGCCATCGGCGGCCATACTCCAAATAATATTTAGACAGAGACATGCGGCCTTGGTTTACCGTGTACTTCTTTGATATTGAACATCTATGTTATGATCAATTGACACCTGTCAAAACAAGGTATCCCCTGACCAGTATCACGTGACCATATCGCGGGCTCAAGTTTACAGCTCATCGCTCATCGAGGTCACTTGTTTTTTTGAAGTTGACCGCTGACCAAGTGCTGGTTTTCGGTTGGATCGCAGGCTCATGTCAGGTTAACTTATTAAAAACAGGGCAGGATTGTTCGGAAGGTGGTTAACGCTAACCCAGGATTAGAAGTTAACCGAATTATAACTTTTTCTTCTATACAAATGTTTTTTGCTGTTTTGTTTTGTGTATATGGTGATTATTAAAACTCAAAACAGAAGGCCAACCGATATACAGAAAACGTCCCTACAAAGTTGGAAACTCAAATCAAAATTCTACCTTTTCCTGGGTTAGCTTACTCGGGCTCTGAACAACCTGGCCCAGGAGCTACGCTTTTCAGGTTTTAGGCTGGCCTAAATCTATGTATTAAATTCATGTGTCTGTCTGCTTATTGACAATGAAAATAAGCCAATGAGCACGCGAGAATCTCTGCAGTTATTGAAATTTTGTCCTAGCGCTGAGACGTCACGAATTTAATCTCAATGAGTTACCGATTTGCTCGATTTTCCGTGGCGACCAATTTTCTTCAAGATTTAACATGGTGTATCGGGCGTCTTCTTTGCGAGGTTTAGCCATCGCACAGATGGTATTTGGTGCTTTAATGCTTGTCTTTGGAATTGCATCTATTGCTGCTGTAGATCGCTGGATTTCGTACGTTGGTTTTGGAATCTGGGTTGGCATTTGGGTAAGCACAAAATTCCATGCGAGATTTCGAAGTTTTGAGACTTTCGCTGAAATGATAAGTTTAAGTTCTGACCAGGAACATACCTCATCGAGACCAGGTCAGTGTTTTAAGTGTATTCAGTGTATTGCAGTTACATACATGCAACTTCAGTTGCTTCACCTTATATATGAATTTCCTCGGTTGCACGTAGAATTTAACTTTAGCTCGCAGCGGTAACGACGTCGCTCAGATTTCTCGGTAGCTCGATCAAACTGAACTTATATTATGATCAGTTAGAAAATTCATGTCTTCGCTTACCAACTACAGTTAGGTAATGACCGAATTAGTACTTAATTTGAAAACTTCAAGTGCAAAGTTAATTTGGTTAGTAGATTCCTCCCTGTTCGGCCATTAACGTAAGCTTTTAACCCAATTTTATACGACGTGATTCGCAAGTATTTGCCAAGTGGAGCATGACACGCGGCTTTGATGCGCAGATCAGGCTGTTGGTTATTCACTCAAGGCAGGATTTAATAAGTACCTACAATATATATAATATATATGAGCTAGCACTTGAAATCTGAAACCACATCTAAACCGGAAAACAAATTTTAAAAGCTTGTATTGGCCGTATTTACCTATGTTTGTCTAGGCAGGCCAATATTGGGCCGGGTTTCAGGTGAATTATACATGTGCGTCGATAATTAGTATAGGTAATCATACGGTTTCTTGTTCTATTTGGAATTTATTTGGACAAGTGAGTTTTTCAAAAAGCTGAAATTGCACAAGCCGCTGCTTCGAGTGCAATTTCAGCTTTTCAAAAAACTTAAAATGATTCCGAAGTGAACAAGAAAGATTTTATGGTAACTTGTTAATAATATAGAAAGAAAATGCACATGGAAATAGTGCCAGAAGATCTTTCTTGAAGTCATTTTTTCTCATTCGCGAAAAGTTTGTTTCAAAGTTTCCGCACACAATTTTCGTCATCATTTTATGTGATATCATTGGCTTAGATAATTTCCTATTGTCTTTCAGCCAATCATAATGCAGAATTATGATGTGTAATTTGTACTGGTGTTACACTTTTTACACTGGTGTTACACTTGAACTGCACTGCTCTCAGCCAATCAGAATCCAGTCTGACTATGTTCTTTGCAAGTGTTTTTTCATTTTCTACGTTATTGCCTTCTCATGCTAGTATGGATGCTTTTTTAATGTTCTGCTTGTTGCATATGATCCTTCTCGGTAACTTCCTTGTTTTACATTGTCTAACTTGTTACACTATTTCATTGCACGGTTATTTATTTTCTTTTACGAGAACTTTATTTCAACAAAGGCATGACTGAAAATAAACAACAAAGGCTATAGGCCACTCAAAGGCTATGGAGGCCACTAATACTAAATAGTGGACAGGGAATCAGGCGGGTAAACCATATTACCTTATTATGAGTAATAAGCAAGACAATCGAAAAACCGGGTTCCTAAAACATGCATCATATGTTGCAGCAGTGACAACAGAAGAAATTACGTTTAGAAACACCTTTTGTCCTGATAAGCATCTATGCTTTTTAGCGGGAAAATCCCATCCCACGTTGCTCCGAGGTTGACTGCAAAATACAGGGTACCAAATTTCTGTCATTCATCACTATCCCCCCCCCCCCCCCATTTGCCACAATTCATCACTATTTCCCACTATTTGCAACTGTTCGCCACTGTTCGCACTATTTGAAACTATTCCTACTATTCGCTATTTGTGACTATTTGCCATTCACAACTATTCACTATTCGGGTTTTCCAAACACCCAGGAGAGTACAAAGGGTGAGGCCGATTTGAAATCACAAAGCAGCATGATTACTCTCTAAATAATTTGTACGACACAAGATCCAATTACTACTAATAATTATTAATTGTATCAATAACAAATTTTGAGATAATTTTAAAAAGGTCTTATGAGAACTTCTTTTGAGCAAACAAGTCAGTCAGTAGCAATGTCCATACATGTAAGTTTTAAAAGCTGTAGGAAACACTAAGAAGAAAGCCATTACAGTGCAGGTAGCTGACTTGTTATTGGTCTAGGTATCCAATTACAAAACGTCTTTGGTTAGAGTGTAATTGGATACTTGTATTTGGAGTCACACCCACATGATTGCACACAGATTACCTGACAGAAGCAAATATATGGTCAAGAATAATGTTATAGATACAATAATTTATTAGATATTTAATTTTTGTGTCTAGGCATAACGAGCCAAACGTTCTTAGCAGCTGAAAAAACAGACCTGGGATCCCATGGAGATGTAGAACTTTTAGTCCTACATCTCCACGGGATATCCAGTGGCTTACAACATTCCAGTGTAATCATATCCCTGTCGGTGATCGTTTATGTTCCACAAAACACGTCAAGTTTTGCACGAATGTGTCATAATCCCAAAGTGTGAAATTATATTTTCTGTAACACAATTCCATTGTGTTTGAAAGATACCAAACATTTTAATAGTCAGCTATTAGGGAAATCACGCAACTGACGTAAAGAATTTGGATTAAAAGAAAAAATAACGTTGAAACAATGTGTTTTCTAGGCTGGGGCGCAACCACCAGTTTAAAACTTAGACGCTTTGATACATTTCTTACTCTTGTAAAGCTATGGAACATGTATAGATGAAATGTTTTCGCTAAGCGCAGTTATCACTGCTATTCAGTAAGCGAAGTGACTATGACCGGCAGCCCAGAAATGCCCGAGAGTCAGAAATTTTCTCAGACTTTCCACGGAAAGCCTGATTCAAACGTGTTTAGAGTATTCTCTGTATAAATGTTTGTTGTGCTTAGCGATTCCAAAAATAATCTGAATTTTGTAGTAGTCGAATTCAAAAATCATGTGCACCGACACTTTGTAAATCAGTTAATGTTATGGACAGTCAGGAAATTATCTCAAAAATTATGACAAAGCTCTCAAGAACGATAGAAATCTCGAGTATATAATCTAGTTGTTTACGAGAAATGCCAAGCGATTCTGGAAACAGCACAATGGAAAAATCACTATCCCGATTTTGTTACATATCCCGAAGCATTCGGCAACTGTACTGCATGGGCTTCAGCCTGGATGAACCAGGAAAGGATATATAGCATGTTCCTATAATGTCACGCACGACAGAAAAATAACTATAGCGATTTTGTTACATATCCCGAAGCACTCAGCAGCTGTATTGCATGGACTTCAGCCTGGGTGAACCAGAAAAGGATATGTAACATGTTCCTATAATGTCACGCATTACTAAAAAATTATGTGGCTTTAATTTTGTAAAATATCTTGTAGCACTTGGCAACGTAGAAATACTGCGAGGATTATATGTGCCTGATAATATGGTGATTTTTGTCTTTTAGAAAACTAGTGTACCAGGGAATTCAGTCTAGGGTCTAACCCACAAATAAAAATAGTGATTTAGCATTTTAGTAGCTATCTAGTCCCCATACAATCTAAAAGCATGACAATACATGTAAGTTGTGATATAAATAAAGGATTAATCAGATGACTTAACTTGGTGCATTCGGTTTGTTGAGTTTTGAAGCTGTTGTCTTGATTTGATCCTCTAGGAGGCTGGTCACAGGCAACGCTAGCTGAAGACACTTTCTCGGTTTTCTCCGTTGTTCTTGGGTGAATGAATTCATGTATAAATCAGTTGTGGTTGGCGGTTTCGTTTGGCTTTCAACAACTGTTTTATGGTTTAAGCGACAACCAATCCAAATGTACAGGCTGGGCCACTTCTTTGTTGCCCTTCCCGTGAAAAGAAAACCTGTGCATCTTCTGTAACTCCTCAAGGCAAATTCGATTGAAAACTGGCTCAATTTTGCACAAATACATCAGCAGAAATACTATATCTTCTAACTCAGAGGCAAATATCATTTTGCGTCCGTTTTCAACGGCCGATGACGGGTTCATTTGAAGTCAAGGTCCTTAGTATATATGACCGTGCAATATTCCCGTGTCATGAAAATTTATTATAAAATATCAATTGTGTGGCCAGATCATATCTGAAAATAACCAGGTTACTTTTGTACACAATTAATTTCTCTCATTGAAAGCAATTATCGCAAAACCACAATAGAACCGCAAAATTCTTGCGATGACAGCAACATAACAGATAAATGACGTCACCCCATAGCAACCAGACCTGGCAAATATTTGAGCTTCCAATTAGCTCTGGCTCGTGATGAAAAAACTTTAAATTTTGTGTTACACCACAAAACCACAGTTGCATGATAAATTGTCCAGCACCACAATTATGCAAACCCAATGTCCCTCTGCATTCTTAGAACAACTGTTTCAGAAATATGAAGCCATCTCAACAGCCTTTTTAATGTTCAGAACAAGTGATTTTGTTGATATTAGGATTATTAATATTTTTGCTCTCTTAATGAATTATTTTGCCCTCTCTTTTAGATCATCATTACAGGAATTTTGGGATACATCGGTGCAAAAGATGACTTAACTCCAAACAAATGTTTGGTGAGTTTCACTCCAGCTGTAGTGATATTATTTTATTCCTTAGCTTGTGCTGTACATTGTACTTTGAATGTGCACTTTCTACTTACTCAAAGTATCAACCATCAAGTCTTATCTTGCTGAAAATTGGGCAGGGGTGTGCAGCCCGCTTTCCAAAATCCTTACCCTATTTATGACCAAAATCTGCGATATTCCCTACCCTGTTTATGTCCCGACCTAAAATTCGAAACCCTATTTATGACCTGATGCTTAAATCAAAACCCTGTTTGAGACCTGCCTTAGATATGATTAGTTCCCTAGTTCAGACCAATGTTAAACTGCTGTAAACATAATTTTTAAAGGGCTCTTGTTGATTTTCTTTTCAATAATGATGAAAAAGTGCATTCTTCTTAAAAACATACCCATATCAAGGCTAGAGTGTGAAAACCATACCCTATTTATGACCAAAATGGCCAAAATCTTTACCCTGTTTATGACTAAAATGGCTGAAAAACCCTACCCTTTGGGTCCACACATACCTATATAGCCCATATAAGGGATTACCCCCAGGGCTGGCACCCTGTCTATTCTAAAAGCAATGGGCAACTCATTTTTTGCATATACTGTCCGATTGCATAGAAGATCATGCCCAAATTCTGACAAAAAGGAAGAAATAAGGTTTAAGTAAGGACATACAGTAAGGTTTCCTATTATTTCAACACTGTCATTTAATAATAAATCAATTATAATACAGTATTTATAAATTACTACTGACAGTATAAATTATTTTGTGTTTTTATCCGAAAATGTATTTTAAGGTATTTTATCCGTCACATTTGAATTTTTAATGTATTAAATGTTATTTTTAAGGAATTTTTATGCACAACTGAGAATTACATTGGTATTCTGGACATATTGGATTTTAATTAGTATTTTTTGTTGACAAAATTACTCGATTCTGATTGGCTAAGAGCAGTTCAAGTGCAACACCAGTGCAAATTATGATGAAGATATCTGAAGTTAGTTCAAGGACACTTGTAGACTACCAACCATCAGTCAAGGTTTTTCATAGGTGGTTGAAGTTTACCTGAAGCCTTCTGAAGACAGGCGAAAGAAAATCTGGAAATTGCCAAAGATTCCAACATTGTCAAAAGTTTTGTAAATAGTTTCAGACAATTTGGAAGATATTTGCAGGACCAAGGGCACTGCAGCCTGCTTAAGTAAATGATCAATGTATGTCAAATATAACCTGAAATAGTCTATTTTCAAGTGTCTCATTAGCAAGTAATTACATGACTATTCTCGTGCTATTTGGAATGAAATTATAAGCACTTTTAAATTTTTCAGAGACTACAAATTGCACTTGTCCTCCTGGGTTCATGCAATTTTGTAAGGAAAATTTCCTTGACGTGCTTATTTTATTCCAAACTGCATTACATGTAGTTACAAATCGTTACTTTTGATTACGTAATACTACATGTAATACTCTTTATAGTATTGAACTTTTGTGTGAATTGTTAATTATTGTTAGTAATAAATCTGTTTTAAATAATGAATCTAATAAACATAATATAAATCTGTATCTTTGCCTTTCTTTTGTTTAATTGTTGATTGTAATACTTTTTGTCTGTCAACAGATTGGTTGTTTTATGGGCTTCTCTATCTCCGTTTGTGTCCTCACTGGAATCATGTTCATCAGTTACTGCGTTGCTATGGCGGAATTCAATGAGATCATACGTTGCAAGAAGAGTGGTTGGGATCGTAGTTACTACATGTATAGCAACAAATACTGCTACTCAAGCAGTTACAGACACACGGCTGCGGTTGGGCTTGGTTTAAGTTCTTGTATGTTAATATTTACCATAGTTGAGTTCATTTTGGCCCTTTCATCCTCCATCTACTGCTGCAATGCTGTCTGTTGCAATGCTTCAACAGGTGTTGTGAACACCGTAAGTGTGGTTCATACTTTTGTTTATGCTTGCAAATAAATTAAATGTTCAGGGTTTCTACAAGTCATTGAAAACCTGGAAAGTCACAGAATTCACGAATGTCATTTTCCAGGCCTGGAAAGTCATGGAATTTTATTGTTGGTCATGGAAAGTCATGGAAGTTAATAGTTTAATGTCTGATACATTCATTGCTGCACATGTCAAAACAAGAACACAATAAAAAAGGCAAGTGATCAAGCAACTAGCCTCCCACGCAGATGCTCTTTAGGACAATTTGAACTTCCCACATTTTGGCAAACGCCAGAGATTAGAAGAAATGGAAATTTGACTCTAAAACAAGCCTAGGATAGTTTTGACGATTTTCAATTAGTAGTGACAGTTAAACTTAAGGTCAAGAAAAAATGGAAATGGTCATGGAAGGTCATTTGAAGAGCTTGAAAGAGTACAAACCCTAACAGTCTGATGAAATATAATACTTTACATGTACTTGTACATGGAGTGGTGGTATTAACAGAAATAGCAAGACTTTGCAGGAAGGCAAGACTAGCATTTTTCTTTGCGAGCCCAAGACATTTTGACTTTTTAAATTGCAAGTTTAGAGCTCTAAGATGTTGAGATGTCATTTATAAAAACAAACAAACAAATCTGACAGGACTTTGAGAGACACCAAGACAGCTTTGTGAAAAAATCAAAACTTGTGTCAAAATTGTGTTGTCTTTGGCATTTATTAATCTCATACCATCTCATAATTTGACTTTGGATTGTTGTCAGACTGTAACCAATCAACAAGTGACTTACGTACAGCAGCCTCAACACACCTTTGCAGGGGGACAAGGTGGAGTGGTTATCATTCAACCGACCGGTGCAGTGACAACTACAACACACGGCTATCCAGTGGTAGGCCAACCTGCTGTGTATCTTCCACAGCAGGTAAGTTTTCATTAATAGTTACATGTACACGTGTATACAGAAGCTGTGTGAAGATTGCTGTCACTATTAACATCTCATGCATTGAGCATTAGGCTACCTGATTCTCACTTTTTGGAGAAATATCTTGAGAGCTTTGCAAATGATTGCATTCATAAGAGATTACAAAATAGAAATACAGTTGGATCCCGCTAATTTGAACTTGGTTATTTTGAATTCCCCATTACTGTATTTCTAACTCAAAACATTTTCCTTGGATTTACCCCTCAGTCATTTACTATTGGCTATTTCGAACCCCGCTATTTCAAACTATTTTTAGGTTCCGATGAGAGTTCGAAATAGTGGGGTTCAATTGTAGTGCAGTAGTGGAAAAAAATTGTCTTAGTTTGAAGTCTGTAGTTATTATAATGTATTAATGTACAATGCAGTTTAACCATCAGATGATGTCATCCATGGATCATATTTTTCCCATGTACAGTAATATTATATTTGATATAATTTTTTGACACCTTAAAAAGCTGTTAACAGATTTCCTGTTGTGACCTTAAAGTTAATAA
This sequence comes from Orbicella faveolata, assembly GCF_042242905.1. Taxonomy (NCBI): domain Eukaryota; kingdom Metazoa; phylum Cnidaria; class Anthozoa; order Scleractinia; family Merulinidae; genus Orbicella; species Orbicella faveolata. The sequence continues at coordinate 20,018,092 of NW_028301563.1, forward strand.
ATTGTTCTCAGAATTAATAAATAAACAGTTTTTGCCGGCAGTGTAAAGTTTAAAACATCTTTTTACTGAGAATTGTTTGGTCAGTTACTGCAGACCTACGTGTACTGTACTCTGACTTGGGTGGATTCTAGAAAACATATGGTTTTTGACCAAAGCAGAGCAACACCATGCTGATCAAACCAATTTAAACACTGTCCTTGCACTGAACTGTATAATGGCATTTCTTTGTACTTATGAACACAATCTCTACCCTCACACAGCCAGCTGTACATATGCCAATGCAGCAGCCTCCCTACTTTGCTGCACCACCAGGACCCATCCCAACTGGTGCATTAAATGTGACCTATGCTGGTGCTGCTGGTACTCAGGTGCTCTATTTTTATTTTATTCTTTGTTGTTGTTTTGTTGAAAAATTATTATAAACACTATTGTTGAAAATTCTTTACCAAGGTCCAAAGATCTGGAATTCCCTTCCTGTTACAATCACTTCTTTGTCAAGTTTTCCCAATTTTAAGAAAAAACTGCCAGTAAGAGTTTTTAGTAAAATAATCACTGAACTGTCAAAGCCGCACACTGTAGCACTTTCTATGTAACCATATTGTTATGTACGAGGTGGCCTCAACTATAAGCCTGGTGGTTTCTAGAGGTCACCTCACCATACATTGAAATATTTATAAATAATTAATATATTAGGTAAAAAGGCAAATAACCTTGAATCTAAAAAAAAAATATATTTTTCTTTCTTCATTTGCTTATTTGTTTGTTTCTTGAACCTGTCTTGTAATGTAACCAAACTTCCATCAGGAATGATATGATCAGCTACAATACAGAAAGGTTAATGGAGCATAATATTTATAGAGTAAATAACCGGAAGGGGTGGGGGACATTCATCCCTCCCTTTGCCCCTCCTCTTGTCCTCTTGAGGATTAAATGATAGATTGGTTTCTTAATATACGTGCTGACTATATAATTTTTCACAACTGCAAAAAAATATATAAATACAGTAATGTTCACTTTAATCCAGTTGACCTTAGCTTGAAGTCATATCTGTTTGACCTATTTCACAGCAACCACCAAGGGATTCTGAGCAGCCACCACCTTATTCCTACATACAGACAGGAAATGCACCACCATTAGCAGGCTCCTCTGGCGAGACTCCTTCCGAGACCTTGCCTGTTGATGTGTGAGCACAGCTGTGACTTGAGTGCATGCTGCAATGGGCTTACGTTACAGTAGCTCATTACCTGTTGCTAATGAGCCTGATGAGCGAGTTCTTTCATGTACATATAATTGCACAAAGAGTGGTTGTTATCAAAATTCGTCAATAAATTTTGTTGACTCTTTAATTTTCTAAAGGGAACCATGTAGCTTGATTTCTAGCTATTTTATGAGCACAGCAATACCAGGGGTGGATTTAGGGGGAGATGGATTGGGTGGCAAGTGACCCCCTCTTGGTGAAGCAAAAAATTAAAAATATAGTGAATGTTTTGGCAGAAATAAACTAAGGCAAAAACTCTGGGCAGGTACCTTATTGTAATGTATAGTTTACAGTGGCATTGCTAGTATTCCTAGTGTAACAGTTTAGAGTTAGGTTTCAATTCTCAAATTGTAACATTTTAGTAGCATGCTCCATTGATTCTGCAACTCTATAGTACTAGCCACACCCAGATCTTGTAAGAATGTGAACACAACTCAATATTGATGTATGGTAGTCACCCATACGGGGTTAAAATGAACAATGTTGGAGGCAGTCGTGTCTGAGTGGTCCTGGTTTTCAAGGCTTTCAATTGCACCAGTGGCTGGGTTTATTTCCAGTACAACTCATTTCATACTTTGTAAATAGCTGCGTTGGCCTGCCTCCTGCCAGTTTGAATAATTTTACAAAAATGGCATGTGAAGAGCGTGTGACACGAAATAAAAACAATACATTTTTATTTCATTATTAACTTAGTATTATGTGGTTCTGCAATTTTCGCCTAAAGCTTCCCTACATAAATTTGTTTTAATTGTTCTTGAACGTGCGTTACTATTATTTAAATAAAATACTAGAATAGTTTTGTAATATACTCTTCCAGAAGTTGAGGAACAAAAAACGGTTTTCAAAACAGAATGTACTTGCTTCGCTTGCTTGAAAACATTGTACAAGAAATGCTTGCAATACATCTTTTATGTCATTATTTATCTTTCTTTCTTTATTTATTTGATATTTATTCGCTGTTTGTTTATGAGTGGTACTGCAAAGCAGTACATTTTATATTTTTTATGTGCACACATCATATGCAGTTACCTTGTGGCGCAATCGTTACTGCTTGTAACTTGTTGTCAATTTATGTATTAAACGTTTGTCAACTGAACAGGTTTTTTTGTCGTTTCTTGCAGTTATTATTTGATCTATAGCTCAAATCTGGTCATTCAAAGGACCTGTGGATAACTCTTATATTAGAAATGGAACAAAAATGCGGGCCATTTAATTCTTTCAGGGATAAAGCATGTGGATAAATCACATGGGGGACTCCCACAGAAAGAAGAAGCGTTCTCGTCATACCTTTAGGGCTTAAAAATGCGATTTTGCCACCTCGTAGGGTGTTTAGCCTCAAAAGGTCCACAGCGGGAGCTTTTGCAGTGCCTTTTAGGGTATTAAGCCGAAAAATATGACAGGAGATAAATGTGTTGTTTTATGGGTCTAATATGTTGTCTCTAACGGGTGAGAAACATTTAGAGCCACGCCCATAAAACAAGATCTTGGTACCTCTTAAGGGTTTTGTATATGGGATTTTCCCCGGGCGGATAAATACCCTGATTTTGAAAAATTGGCGCACGAAACTTAGTATAGTCTGAGGGTTTTTAGTTACTAAATTGAAGATGAGTCAGCGGAAGTAAACTTTCTTGAGGGTCATCAGCTGGTCATATTTTCTATAAGCATGTCAGGTCCGTCAATAATTCCACATGTTTTCATCCTTTTCTTTAAAAAACAAAAAAAAAACACTGCAAAACCAACAAAACATATAGTGCGGTACGGCGTGTAAGGGACCGTTCATTTTTTATGAGGGAGGGTGGGCTGGTGGGATTTGGGAAGCACCATTTAAAAATCGCATGACCCCCCCTCAGCTTACCAATTTTTTCACGTGGCCCCCCCTCCTTATAGCGGTCATTTTTTGGGATGACCCCCCCCCCAAAAAAAAATTGAACAAACAATATTTAGATTTCAACTTTTTGAATATTTCTCTATTATCCCCCTACTTCACGTTTTGTGCTCACTGTGAAGACAATATTTACAATCCCTATACTACAGAGAGCTGTTGTTTGAAAAACAAATCAAAAGAAAGAGAAGTCAATTTCGGATCTCCTAGTTATGGCTCGCCCTGAGCGTGTGGCATTTGGCCTCTCATTGGCATCTCCCTCATCTGAATTGATGAATACCCACAGTTTTAATGTAAAACAGATCAAATGTATAGAAGCTAAGTTGACGAAGGTCACGCAGGACATGGAAGCACTACAAAATAAGAGCAATTATAACAGCATATTCAAGGGCATACTCAAACATGCACAGCACATCAACAAAAGGAGAAGGAAAAACGAAAACCGCAGAAAGTCAAATGCAAGAAAGAGGAAGCGGACTGAAAACAACGTCCAACGAGTTTATGGAATCTGTGTTGGAAACCCGCTAGGAAATGATCTTCCACAATGCCTTGTGTACCCTCCTAAAACGGCCGTCCCGGAAGGGTGTATTAAAGTTGAGGATGTTGCCACGTCGTTATTTAGAAGAGATGGGCCATACATCGCACAGCTCTTGGAAGGGAATTATTTCACCAATGCTGCAAGAAGCAGAATCACCACCAACCTTGAGCAGGAAGTCAGAGATTATGTTTACACCTTCATGTACCCTGAAGAGTACACTCTGACGGAAAGCATTGCTGCTTCTTGCAGCATCGGTGAAAGAGACTCCCATAGCAGCACAAGCGGCGACGAAGAACTCGACGACAGCGAAGATGAAGATGAGTGCCAGTGAAAGTTGCATTCGAAAATAACAGTGTTAAATACTTCTTTTCAGTAGCTACAAATGCTTTTTTGTCGCCAAACGTTTTTTTAAAGCAGAAGGAAAGTTTGTAATAAATTTGTATCCTGCCTTCTATGTTTATTCTATAGCAATTTTTTTGATATTCAAACATTGTGCCATTTTAAAGTTTTACTTAAATATTTCACGTGACCCCCCCTTTCTCCCTTATTTTTTGGGATGCCCCCCCCTCGAAAGCCATTTTTTTCGCATGCCCGCCCTCCAAATCCCACCAGCCCCCCCTACCTGATAAAAAATGAACGGTCCCTAATCCAGTAGGACTTTCGTGCCGAAATTGATTTTTTCGCTGTTTTGCACTTATTTTGCGCCGAGCAATAAGAATCCGATGGGGTTCAAATTTTCCGAGCCCGTCTTCCCATGTTTCTGGCTACTCTAAGGATTTAATTTATGCTAATGTATGCTAATTAGATGTAAAAAAGTCTTGCGAATATCTTTGCTGTTAAATTCAAGATACAGGGACCAAACGTTAAACGAAGCTTACTCTTGATGACGTACGTCGTATGACTCAACTTAGTTACCATGGCAACCAGCGACGACGTCAGGTTTAACTACCTGCTTTTTTGGTGGTGGCGGCCATCTTGGATCCACCATCTTGGATCTTCGAACTCTCATTTTTCTGAAGCAAAACAGTGAATTATAGAACAAACTTTAACTAACGAATGATTTTCGTTATGAGCGATGTCCATTTAAGTGCATAACTTTCTTTTATTTTCCTTTTTTGCTAAACGCATTTACTCTTTCAGTTTCTCATACGAAAATATCATTGACTTTTGTTAGTCCCATAGTAACAACGCAGACGCTTTTCGTCTTCTTTCTGTTATGTATAATACTAATGTATAGTTCCGTTAAAAGTGTTCGTGCATAAAATGTGACTTAAGTTCTTATGCACCAGGACCATCCTCGTCATCAACTCGTGTGCCGTCTGTGAATGGATTTGTACAGGTATTTCCAAAGCATTAACAAAGAGGAGTGCATGGAATTCCGTTCTTGAAACAGCTCCAGAGTCTCTTGCTGTCTGACTTGCAGCCGCATTTGGTAAGCTCACTAACAGCTTGGGGTGCAGGGAGAGACAAACATATAACGGGCACAATATGCTCCTTAGTTTTCGCCCCAGCCGTTATCTTTAATGAGGGGAAGATCTGGGCAGCTGGTGGAATAGGATTTGTCACGCATGGCTATGAAGTTTGCACGCTTGATGGAAGCATCTCGCCTTCCAAGTTCCCGAGTCAAAAGAGCTCCCATCGAAGTTCAGGAAGGGTGGTAAATCCCGCTTTGCAGTTACTTGGCAGACAAATTTCTCTAGGTCTTTAAATTGAGTTGGCAGTTCTCCGTCGACTAACTGGTTTTGGATAAGACCCTCACCAAGCTCTCTGAAAGAGACGATCGCGAGATGGTCGTCATCGAGTGCCATGTAACCTTTCACTCAGGAATTCTTCGTGATACCAACAAACTTCTCTCCCCAGTCGGCTCCCGTGAAGTGGTGCAATCTAATCAGACCTTGACACTTGTGTATTCCAATCGCTTGGACTCGCTGAGTAACATCAATCTCTCTGTAGTTTGCACCCTTGCCTGTCAGTTTCCGGAGAGGATACACAAATCTCTTGCGACGAATGCTCATCTAGTGAACGCAACACCTGGTGAGGGATCAGCAGGTGTTGCGTTCAGTAGATGAGCGAAACTACATTTGATTTTGTTATTGTAAACCATGACCAGCTTGATGGTTGTGTTGCTGGAGAAGCGCGCTAATAATCCATTGGCGAACATAGTGACCAGTCTCAGCTTTTTCATAGCGTCCCATAAGGAGTGCTTAGAAGATGGCAACAGTCTGTCTTCAACAAATGCTTCAAACCGCTTTTGGCCCTTCTCTGCGTAGCACAGGATATCTTCCTTTGCTTTTTCAGGCACAAGAGCTGACGACAACACACTCTTAAAGGGAGATGCAACTGTAAATGGGTTGCCTTCGCAGTGCAGCTATATCGACTGGCGGAGTCTCGTGGCGTTTCTTCGCGTTCTTACAGCAACATTCCAAGAGAGCTGATAGTGCTCGTTCCGCTCAGAAGCCTCGGACACTTTAGGAGAGCGTTTTATTGCTTTACCATACGGTAGAGATGCAGTGACGCGACAAGAAGGTGATCTAGGGCGGCTTCGTCCTCACTTAACCCGAACATACCTCTGTGGCGCTTTAATACTTTGATCGCCTGTTCTAGCGTCTGATCTGTGAACAACCTCGTGAACGGGATCTCTGACTTCGCTACAACAAAATCCTCGGACTAAAATGCCTCATACGTCATAAGGTCCTCCTGCTCGAGTGCGTTCATCTGCGCGAGGCGGACTGGCATTAGCCGAGCGCAGTTGAGGAGATCGTGCGCGAAGAAGTACTTTATCAGGCATTCCATCGCTGCCAGGTAGCCTTCCCAGTCCCCATAGCGGCAAGCATGAATGAGCTGTAACAGGTTGTGCAATTACTTGAGGTAATCTATCATAAATCGCGCGAGATTTCAAGTCCTTGTTCTTCACGGTCTTGTGGTTTGACCTTTTAAGAGTACAGGGCTGGATGTCGTCATAGATGTTAACCATTTCTGGACTGCGCTCGTGGAGGGCCCCTTTAAAGGATACGAAGATACGAAGAGAGTGTTTCATTTTATTCAGATGTTCACCATTCTCTGCGCTAGCCTTGCCTAAATAATTTCCATTACAAACTTGCCATCGGGAGGAAAAAGCTAAACTTTATTATGCCCATCACTGTGCTTCCTGCGCTCACGATTTCGATTTGGCACATGTGAAATGCCACGGCTTAATCAAATGCCGCATGTTTTTAATTCGAAGCGACTCAAATTGGTATTTGATTCGGCGCATAGGAAATTCGACGTCTAAACCAGGCCTAAGTGAAAAAAAAAAAAAAAACAGCCGTAAAACTCCAAACTCTAGGTGTGTTTTGCAATTTTAAGCCCTGAAAAGAAACTCGTCAGTTCGAGCAGCACATGTTATCATTCGTTACTGAGGGTGCGTTTCTTTGTTAAGATCATTCCCCAGTATTGCACTGCGCATCCCTACTGCGCATAATTTCACACGTGATTAGCGCGCGCGCACTAAAAACTGGCAGCTTTACGACTGGACCTCGCCATAGAGGAAAATCGTCATTTCCTCGCTAACGATTATGGTGACCGATCATTTTTTTCTGTTGTTTTGAATTGAGTAATACATTTCTCTGTGTAAAATAAATATGAACCAATTCTCAGTGTAGAACAAGAAACCATCGTCGGAAACGTGAATTTAGCAAGCAATTGTGACTATAATCATGGTGCTATTATAAGGATTTATTGGGTACAAACAAGGTGCTGTTGCTCCTAAAGGAACACGGGGACCCCTCACTTTTATAAGTTCCCATAATATAAACAATCAATAAGCAAAGTTTGACAAAAATCTCAGTGCAGGTTTTATTTCAGTGGAATGACCTTAACAAAATCCATGATTGGACTGTTAGATCCGAAAACGAATTTTGCGTTTCTTTACTAAACAGATCAATCCGAGATGACTCAGATTATGGTGCATCAAAGGAACCGAAAAATCCTTGCCCAGAGTGGATTCTTCGGTTCCTTGATCCGAGAGATCTTGGATTAATCTGTTTAGAAAAAAAAGGCAAAATCCGTTTTCGTATTTAAGAATCCAATCTTGGATTTTCTTAAAGAAACGCACCCTAAAAGTTTATTAAAAATGCACTGTTTCCTTTAGAAGTACGAGAGTTCGAAAATCCAAGATGGCGGATCCAAGATGGCCACCACCAAAATAGTAGGTAGTTAATCCTGACGTCATCGCTGGTTGCCATGGTAACCAATCTGAGTCATACGACGAACGGGATCAAGAGCAAACTTCGTGTAAAGTTTGGTCCCCGTACCTTGAATCTAAGAGCAAAGACATTTGCAAAACCTATTTTTGCATCTAATTAGCATAAATTAGCATAAATGTAGTCCTTGAGGAGCCAGAAACATGATCATGAATTTCGTCATGACATTGTCAAAGTAGCTGCGGATCGGCGAGGCGGTAGCCGAGTGGATCCACATATCCATCAAGCACGTGTGGAATAATTGTTTTATTAAAAGCGCCCCCAACTCTAGAAAATTAGACTAAAATAACAATAAAAACGCCCAAAAAAATCGCGCGTACGCTTACCATATTTGTAGAGTATGGTATAATGCCTCATAACACATGATGGCTAAGCCAATGAAAACTGCTTTATTCAATGATTAGCCAAGGAGCAGAACAGTGTGCGCACTAACAAGTATGGCAAGTTACTTGTTTTCCCTGCTAATAAATTTCACACTATTTTATGAGTAATATGATAGGGCATTGAAAAACTGAGTCAAAACAACTTGTTCATGCACCCAGATGTGAGTAAAACTGAGTAAAGGTGTCAATGTGGTGACATATTGTCAAATAATATTTACTTAACACACCCCGCTAAATACTTAGTCTATTTTAGGAGTTAACTGTGTTTTCTGAATGGCTATTACCTTCCTGTATCACGGATTATTGCCTAAAAATTCTGACTTTATGTCCCTAGAAATGTAAGTTAAATCTGCTAAAACAATGAAATAGCTTTAAGGATGTACGTTTTGTGACGATTGAATATAAAATATTTTGATGTTTTCTTTTCAGCGCAAATTTTCTTTGACCAAGTCTGCATTCACTATTCAGCAAGGGCTTTCTGTTGACGAGTAGGTAAGGGTCGTATTTAAAGTAATTTTTGATTAGTTTTGCTGATTATTTTCCCTAAAAATACACTACTTTCAGTGGCGGATCCAGACCTTGAGCTAAGGGGAAGGGGGAGGGGGGGTGGGGGTGTTTTGCTTGCCCTGCCGGCTTTTCTTCTTTCTGTTATTTCTTTTTTTTTTACCCAAAATAAGGGGTGAAAAAAAAACGTACACAATGTACTCTAGCGACCTGATGACGCTGTAATTGAAAAAGGAATACACAATAGGAGACGCTTACTGCTACATGTACAAGGGACACCAGTAATTGAAATGACGCTTGATTTTGAGTAACACTGTAGGGGACTGGACACAAACTGACTGGCAAAGCAGAGTCTCGGCAAGGAAACGTTTGAAAACGTTGAAGTCGGTTGACTTTTGAACAGTGTGATGTGTGACATTTCTCAACGGTTATTCTAGTGCTTTAAGTAGAGTTGCCACGCGACTAAACGGCGGATTCGCCTGTTCCAAATGTCCACTTCTTCCCCGGGGCGGGGGGGGGGGGGAGCACTGCCATATATGGGCTACATAGGTATGTGCCGCTGTGAAGGGTATGGTTTTCAAGCAATTTACTCTAGGACAGGGTATATAAATCAAAGCGTTTGGGTTTAGAATAGGGTATCATTTTTCACAAAACTGACTGGTTGGTTGAAGATTTTATCTAGAGTAAAGAAACCAGAAATTGCCACTCAAAAATATAAAAAAATCAAATCGACAAGTTTAAATTTAGGCAAATCAGTCTCAACAGTGTCAATAGATGGGGGGATTTGGGGAGTTTACTCTAGTATAGGTTAGCAAAATTCAGCTTAACTAGCTCTGGTATAGGCTAAGGGTTCCAGCGTCACAGCGGCACATCCCCGCCCAGAAATTCCCAAAGTACCCCCCCCCCCGGGACTTCTTCAAAGCTATCTTTGACGTTCCCAACATTTTCGCAAGTGCAGACCAGTATCCCATATAAGGTACCGCTGTTTGAATGACGGAAGTCTATTGCAGGGAGCGTTTTGATTTCAAAGGTCACGTAGCAGTGAAAACAGTGGTAACTGTACAAAATATCTTGAGACGCACTAAAGGCGAATTGCAAGCTTGCGACAAGACAAACCAAAAAATAAGAATAATTGCGGAATCAAAGCGGAAACACAACAAAAGAGAAGCAGAACTAGCTACACCTTGATCCTGGGCGCTGCTGCCTAGTCACTTGGCCTGTTGATTGGTAGGATTTAATACTGCACGAATAACAAAGGCCGGCAGATCTATCAAGGGAAGACTGTTGATTGACCCAGGTAAACAAACTGGGGAGTTGAGCAACGGCGAGCTGCGAATTTCGTGAGACAGCCGGTTAGACGGGTAATCCAGATCGATGCTGCAAGCCTGAGACTGCACGAGTAGTGAAGCGCTTGGAGGTTCTGGCTGCCCTTGCTTTTGATATCTATAAATCGCCTTCTTCTCTTTATCGTCGTTCGCTAAATCGTAATGTTTGTATTCTAAAACTGTTTTTCACCCGTACGGCGACTTACCCGCCAAAAGAAGTAACTTCTGGCTTAAGCAGACATGCCTCTAGCCTGCGAACAGGCTCCCGCTGAGCCCGCCCCGATCGCTTTGCTCTCCGAATTCTTCTGTTTCGCGCTCGCCGAAATTTTTTTCCGTCCTTGCCGGGAGCCTGTTCGCAGGCTAACATACCTCGATCCACTGCGTTCTTCGTTTTCTGCCATTTTTCACAAGACGTCGTCCTCGCGGTCGCCGTCATAAACTCTGTTGTACAATGTATCATCGACGAATTGCTACGATCTAAAACGGGTTGTAACCAATTAGGCTTTTTTTCGACGAAATTTTTGTAATTTTGTAAGGTTATCTTTCTGTTTCAGAAACTTGTCTCTACTTTGATTGAGATTTAAAGATATTTCCTCTGGTTTGATGGCTTTTGTTCGCCTGACATCCAAAGGGGAGGGGGGGATGTATAAATTGCATGCCGCACAATTAACAAAACAATGGCTTGTGTTACAGCATGAGAAACTTTATTACTACTTTCGTCAATTTCTAAAACCTTACGATGGTAACTAATAACAGGCATTTACAATACACATTATACAGTCAAACCTGTATTGGGCGGGCACCCTCGGGACCCTTGCAAGTGTCCGCTCAATACAGGGTGTCAGTTGAAAACATTCGTCTTAAAAGGGTCATATTAATATTCGTCAGCATTAAAAGGCCTTGAAAGGGTCAAATAGCATTCTCGTGAAGGGCCAATAACTCTGAAATACCGTATTTCCATAAACGACGAGTACACGAGGTAAAGCGAAATAACGGTGTCCGCGTCCCCTTAATAGGTGTCCGTTGAATACGGGTATTTTTTACAGTAACTGTGGGAAAAAATTGGACTTTCACTGCTGTCCGCTTAATAGAGGATATCCGCTTATAAACACGGGGTCCGCTCAATACAGGTTTGACTGTAGCATCCTGAATACGGGCCTTATTAACAACTATACAAACTGTAAATAAACTGCGTCGGCGCTACAAGTTATGTTGATGAATAACAATACCATTCCACAACTCTCACTGCCTTCTAAAAACTAGCACGTCTAAAGAGTTTTAAATCATTATCATTTAACACACATTTGGCATTATTTATCATATATTTAGGAGCATTCTTAGATTATCCTCTCGTCTTCTATTTCGACCACAGTTTTTGTAAAAGCTGTGGAAACACCGCACAATAGTTCTTATGCGCGTATTTCTGAAAATGGAGAGAAACACGGAAAATGTTTTAAGTATTTCACGGGATTAAGTATTATTATTTTACGGGATCAGTTCTCGTAACTAGACAAGAAATTTAAGACAAGACAAACAAGATAATCAAGAAATTAAAAGGCAAGAAGAGTGAGCTTACACTTTCAAAAAACCTTCTACATGTAATACTTACAATCTGAACGAATTTCAGCCGTCTAAAATATAAATCAGTTCACTGTAACAATTACAATAGTATTTTGCAAGAAAAAAAAAAGAAATAAAAAGAAAAATGAATAAAACACCTCCTTTGGATTACTATATGTAAAAAGGGTGTCGTTGATCTAACGCCTTCTAGGCCATCAATAATTCGATCATTGGGGAGAGGGGGGGGGGGGGGGGGGAGGGGCGGGGCGGTAAGATTTAGCTGACGACGCATTCTAAGGTGCCGTCCACACTAATGCGTTTTCAAATAGCAGCGATTTCGTACCGAAAACTCACCAACACCTTTCTGCCTACATCGCAGTGTTTTACCGGCTGTCCACACTGAAACGCAATGTGCATCACGAAAGCCCACAACCGTCCTTTGCCCATGCGATGCGACGTCACTGTTTAGCCGAAGTTTTCGCTGGACTACGTGTTCAAATGTATGCGTCTTCGATGAAAATGAACGTTTTGTATCGCATAAGTGTGGACGGTACGCAGAACACATCAAAAACTATGCGTTTTCAATTTAAAAAAAAAAACATTAGAGTCGACGGGGCGTCAGTTATTCATTATATCAGTGAAGATGTCCGAAGGGAGATGGTCCACAGTCATTTCCAGGGCCGTGGCTAGTAACGGGCAAACAGCCCAGGCACTTACCTCTGCCACGTTTTTCTCAGTTTCCGTTTTGTTGTTTGTAGTCATCGTAAACACCCTAAATACCTGGGAAGATAATTTCACCATGGACAATGCCTCAGTCATCATCTTTTCTAGCAACGGCCCTGATTTTCTTTTTAATTTTTCCAGTACGTTGGTTCCCGACACTCTTACTCTTTGATGGCCTTTCCGTAAGAAAGGCGAGTTTTTCATGGCTTACTGTGCTATTTAGGAGGCGACTGGTGTGTCCACTGCTTTTACGTGTTTTCATTTCACATACATGAACTTAACAGCTAGTTTTTAGCACGACTGAAAAAAAAAAAATAATAAAATCTTAATTCAGAGCAGAAAACGATATTTGTTTGCAAATAGTTATATTAACTACTAACAAGTGGTTTATTTCTAACGCCTTGCATAGTGCGCTACTTGTACTAATTTACAATAACTCTCTCTAATGTATACACCATAACAGCATTCATATATATCACAGCTGTGTTCACACATCAACAGGGACAGCCTCGGAAGGAGTATCACCAGAGGGGGCAGCTGATGGTGGTGCATTTCCTGTCTGTGGGTATGAATAAGGTGGCGGCTTCTCGGGAAACTGTGGTTAAAACAAAGAGTTGTGACACACATTTTTGTATAAGTGAGTCTGTTGTGTCAATAATTCCACATGTTGACGACATTTACACATAACTGAACAGTGAAAGAAGTAATCAAGGCTGTCGCACAGCAAAACGAAGAGATTAAAGGAACGGATTTCGATGGGGCTAGCGTAAATACTTCTAAATCCACGTAAACTTGCATTGTTCATTTATTACTTGGTGCACGTGCTCGATACATGACATGGCGTCAATCTCGTTCCCAGAGTCTTCGTTCCCCTTGACCAGCGGTCGGAAGACGAGAGCTCTGATTTCAGGCAGGCGCATAGATGCAGACTGCGCAGTGAAACCGGATGGGCAGAATCACCAGAATTCGGTTATTTCAAAGTGGTTGCTCCCAGAGCTCTCGTTTTCCGACCGCTGGTCAAGGGGAACGAAGACTCTAGGAACGAGATTGGACATGGCGCGTAAATTGCGTGCGCAGTAAGGATGCGCACAAAACAATTAGCGCGAACGTCCTTAAAAGCCACTGATGTACTTGTTAGTTATGAAGTACTGTTTTATCGGTTAGCAGAAGTTTATAATGCTGAGGAGTGTACATTTTTTGGAATTGGGTCCTGTGCTACCAGATTGGCAAGTAGGCTATTCAGACTAATTTTCGCGCCAATCAGTAGCCATAACCTTGCACCACTTCTAATGAACAGATTTGAGTGGCTCGAATTTACAAGAGGACGCGGGCGGTTGCATTCAGCCCGCAGAGAACAATGATGAATTTTTCACACATCAATTACGCGTAGCAGATTGTGTTCACTGAAAATAAATTGTAAGAGGTTTAGTGTTAATTGATTAGTAATACGCGGCAAGCAGTTCACTTTTTAAGCCTGTTCTAGTCTGTGTCGTAGTTTCTGGCTTCAGTATTACTCATTGGCCTTGCAAAATTTCTTTCACAACTTACACGCTTGTTCAAGTAGTTGTACTTCGTCAACTGTGTGAGTAATTTCAACCGCGCGCGTGCATTTCATCAATCCGAAAATAGTTTTCATTGCTGAACTTAGCGACCCATGTAAAGGTCAAGAGGAAATTTCGGTCATTAAATAATTATGGATGTATTCCTACCTGAACTTGTCCAGGAGTCTGCACCTGAGTAGCAGTGGCACCAGCATATGACACAGACACTGTACCAGCTGGGTTGGATCCTGACGGCACGGCCCAGTAAGCAGGCTGCTGCATGGCTACAGGCTGTACGAGTGCATGAATATTCATTAGGGCGTGACATCGTAATGACATTATACCTGCACTTTAACATAATGACAATAGGCCACTGTCGATATATTAAGATTCAGCTTGATAGTGAGGCCTAGAGGACACAAACAAAAGAAATGAATAAACATGGTCATTCAGTTTCCTTTGATTGTGTCCTCTAAGTCTCACTGCCAAGCTGAATTTTAATATATCGAAATCAGTCTACTGTTTATACACAACTGTACAATGTATCGTATCCCAAATCTGCGATAAGCCCATAGCCCTGTGTATTGTCCTGGCCCAAGTTGTTCGAATGCTGGATAACGCTATCCACCGGATAAATCGCTATCTAGTGGATAAGTGTTAACAAAACAAACCACGCTATCCACTGGATAGTGATTTATCCGGTGCATAGCGTTATCCGCTTGTTGAACAACCCGGGCCTGTTGCCCTGTGACATCAAATCACCGATCCGATGACAATACACAGATATTTGGTCAAATTTGGGTACAATACATACCTAACCATACCCTTTTGGAATGCTCCTGTGGCATACATGAATGTATCAGGCTTGTTTCGTTTCACCAGGGGTATATAGGCTCAGTCTCGCCATTCAATACCAACCATGGCTCGCCCAGCTCTCCCAAGACACCACAGTAGCAAACTGAAAAGGTTTGATTATATCTAAGAACCAGTGCCTACATTGTATTTTGTTCAAAGCTGCATTTACGCAGATGACACTACTTTAAGTACTTCCGCTGTAGTCTCAGATCTACCTGCAATTCAGCAGAGGCTCCAAGAAGACATAAACAAGATTACAGACTGGACATCTGACAACAAGATGGAACTTAATGCCTCTAAAACAAAAAGTCTTCTCGTAACTGGCAAACGACTGGAAAAGAAGGCTCCAGACACGAATCTTAAATCATCATGCAACGGTAGCGAGATTGAGCAAATAACTTCACAAAAACTACTTGGGGCAAAATTAGGCGATCACTTGAGTTTTACTGAACATATAGATGGCATTTGTACAAAAGTGTCACAACGTATTGCGGTGATGAAGAAGATTAAGCGTAACTTGCCTCTCGCTGAGCGTAAGCTTTATTTCAACACCTTGATCAAGCCGATAATGTTGTATGGCTCGTGTGCATGGTGCACTGCGTCAGAAGAGAACGTTAACCGCGTATCCAAGCTGCAAAAGCGAGCATCTCGAGTAATCTTGGATGCGGATATCGGTGAAAGAAGCGACATGCTTCTCAGACGACTTGATTGGCTGCCACTTAAGGAAGAATTAAACCTTAAAAGGACTAGTTAGTTTTTAGTTGTGCATATCTAGACTTAGATTTTTTAAATTTTTAACTTTTATCATATCCTTAAATTTTAGCTGTATTCTATTTTGTAATTTTTATTATCTTTTAAGTGTAAATAGTTTTTAATTTTTAACTTAGGATAGAAGGCCACTGGTTCGTCAGTTTTTTACTGTTATGTGTTACCCTCTGTAAATAAAGTTGTTACTTACTTACTTACTATATTATGGTTACTGCCAGTAGTTTCCTAGAAACGACTGAGTCGGCAGTGATGACCAGAGAAGATACTAAACAACCATCTGCCTTAAACTTCCAGATTGGGAAATTCAATACAAAAAATGATACAGCTGAATAGTTTTATTCATTGGATTGTAACTATCCAGAGGTAATCAATGTAGAACCATATTTAGTGAGGTTTTACATGTATCACGTGCCATGAATAATATTAATTATTACATAAACAACGTTTTACTGGAAAATACACCACTCAAAAATTTCACACGAAACCACATCCGGGACGCTGGTGGCATATCTTCCATATCCTCACTAGTGAAGATATCGATGACTTCACTGATATCATGTCTGGCCCTTAAACTGTACTTAAATTTGCTGGGTGTATGATCAAAACATCTTCAGATCTCTTCTCGTGTTCTGGACACTCAAAGAGATTTTCCATATCTATGCGCACCCACATATTATCCTCTATTTATTAAAAATTATATAATAACCCAAGTTATTCTCCCATTTTGATTGGTTCTCGCCTATGACCTATTAGAGGACAGACGCACGATTGAAGTCATCATTACAAAGTTTTTCCCTCTGTGTTTTAAAATGGCGGAAAGTTTTGAGAATTTAAATAAAATTCTACTTGACTGGGCAAAAGATAAGGTACAAAAAATTCTTGTCCAGGCATTGAACAGGTACGAGAAGCAGGAGGAAGAAAGATAAAGCCCTTCCTTTTTTAGAAAATGACTCGGAAAAAATACTCAAGCAGTCTCGGTCGGCTAAACCAAGCACAAAATTGGTTTTGGTAAGCCGAGTACCATTGCCGCCTATCTCGAATTTAACAAACCCAATAAACAAAATGTGTATGAGATTAATTTATTTGAAAATTCAACTTTTCTCCGTCTCAAAATAATTGTTGACACACTGATTGATGTCAGGAATGACACACCAAAACCTTGCTTTCCAATGCGAATGTTCCAGTCCGTTTAATTTCAGGGCACAGCAGCGAGCAAAATATAGCTCACTACAGCTCACGGCCAACTGTATTGCAGCTAAAAGGTATCTCCGACACTATTTCAAACTGATTTGAGAATCACCAAGCACAAAGAACACAAATTTCCACTGTCACCAACGTTCCTTTCATTCAAACCTCGAATCGAATGGCCTCCAGGTTGACCACTACCGCAAGTTATCCGAGCGTATTTTTCCAAGTCCTGCAATATTCAAGGCAACGTCCAAACTTTTCGGCTCACAGGGCTGCTCTGATGACAAAAACTGACTTGACTTTTCCAGCATTTTCTTTAATGGCCCATTAACCGATTCATGCGCGCGTTGCTAAGGAGGTGAAATTTCACTTCCGGTTACTTACGTCAGCCTGACCGCGGAAAATAATAACTCAAAAGCTTGCAAATTCGCTCACATTTTAGATGTTTTTCTTTGTGTTTCACAAAATGCAGAGTAAAAAAAGTACAAGCAAAGACAAAATAAGAGAAAGACAGAAAAACAAGAGCAACAGAAAGAGAAAAACTAACTCTGTGTGGCTTTGTTTGATCTACCGAAGTACGCTGTAGTGTAAATTGCGCACGCGCTGATAGGGTAACTTCCAATAGATATCGGGCGCACTTCCGGTTTCTTTAAATGCTAAAGGAAACGCGGTTTTTCATTAAATCGAGCCTTTTTTGACGAATTTCGATTAAAGCTAACTTTGGAAACATAGCTATGCATTCCTTTTTCGAAATCATGCTTTTTTCAGAAAATTACGAATTTTTCAATATTTTGAAATGCCCTCAAAATCTGACCTTGTAGAAATGAAACAAAATCGATGCATAGCGTAATGAGGAGTTAAATTAAAATATTAAATCAATGAAAAAAGTCCTGATAAAGTAATTTGCCTGGGAGCCTTAGCATTTTTTCTGTATTAGTCACATGAACATGGGCGTAGCCTGATGACGTCATCACTAGTGTTACTGATCATGAAAAAGCGAAAACACATGAAATAACTCCGGACCAATCACAATTCTTTGCTACGCATAGCAACCAATGAGATTGCTTCATTTTGTATAGACAATAGATTACGCCAAATGGCTTTTTTCGTGTTCGCCAAAGTGGGCAAAGGCCGGCTTTCGAGTTATGTTGAAAGATTTTGAAATAAAAAAGCTTTGTCTGTAGTAGTTTGTTTCGTTATTATGTAAAACAAGTAGATTCTATGTTGCCGTGCGTCTGTTCAGTAATAGATCACAGATGACGTCAAAATGTGGTAAGAACATCAGTGACACACTCGGCTATCGCCTCGTGTGCCACTTTTTTGTTCTCATCACATTTTGACGTCATCTGTGATCTATTACTGAACAGACGCACGGCAACATGGAATCTATTTGTTCACTGGATCACTGGATGATGCAATTCAAGAATTTTTATTGCCTTAGCCATCATGGTATATGAACCATCAAAACATGCTCTACAAAGATGATGAGTGCTGATATGTTTTGGGGGCATTTTTATTTTAATTTCATTTTAGTTTCCTATATTTTAGAGGAGTTTTAAACAAAAATTATTTCAATCATGCTTGGTGGATAAGAGAGGATTATAGTCATTTCCTATTCCACACGCGCTTGTAGAATGATTGTTAAATACATGGTTCTACTGCTTGAATATATAAGTCCCAGGCCACCACCATCGTGATGATATCGATCACTTGCGTTGATAATAGAATCTGGAGTCTTTGGTAGCAGTGTTGCCCATGTCACTACATGTAAATTAACAAGTACGTAAGAACCCAAGATGATCAGTTATTAACTCTTATTTACCTGATGAGGAAGGTAACCTTGTTGCTGGGCAGCTACTGGGTATCCCTGCGACATGGTGGTCACTGCACCGCTTGGCTGAATGACAATCATACCTGCCTGTGTTCCTGGGTATGTTTGCTGAGGCTGTAAGTACACGACTTGCTGATTGGTCACACTCTAATAAACACAAAGTCAACAACAAAGAGGTTTCAAAGTTTCAACTGCAATAAATAACAAAGACTGCATTTTAACAGTTACAGTGTAGTGTTTTTTGGAAACATGAGGTCATTGAACAAAAGCTCTGGAGTGAGTGTCAAAATAGCCAGAAAGACTGGAGAGAGATGCTAAGGAATATGGTTGTCTGCTTTTCATGTCAGCCACCCTCTCAGTGCTTTGCACTGAACAAAAACCCAAATACAATGAAAAAAACTGTTGTGACCAGGCCTTCTGATAATGTGAGATGAAACAAAAAGCAGAAATCACGTTAAATTTTCAGGGCAGGACTATTCTGAGATAAATTATGTAAATTATGCAATTTTTTTTCCTGAAGTATTTTAAGCTTTTTTAGAAGGTTTAAGTGGGAGAACACCACTTTTGTGCTGCTCTAAAGAACAATAATGAACAATTATCATGGATCTATGTGTAAGTGTAAGCCTTGTTCACCATGGAATTCTGCTGCCTATTGTCCATTTGGAAGGGACAAATTTGGTGGGAGGTGCGATCTTGTCTTTTCAGTGTCAAAGAAACAGTGGGGGTTTCCACTACAAACTTTTCTGTGAGGATGTTTGTTTCATATTTGACTAAAGAAGCTAAATTTTGTCATCAAAATAACAATGCTTCCTTGAGTATAGAAGGATCACATGTCTTCAATATATATCAGCAATTCTGATTGGTCAAATCAATGAACTGGATTGTTTGTGTTGCACCAATAGGCAATTCTTTTACAATGAAAATTAGCACCAATCTCCAGACATGCAAAAAATGTCTTGAACTTCAATTGTTTACAAAATTGAAGGTTGCACAATGTTTCCCAGGGTTTTTCAGAGGATAATCGTCTTGAAATGAAGTGTAGATGCAGGATTTTTTCATATAAAGTATAAATTATCAGTTTATTTTGTTGAAATTGTGTGATTTTCATCATCATTTTGTATGAATTATATATGTGATTTTTCATGAATTTTGCAACCAGATGTGATCTGAGGTCGATTGAATGAAATTGCACCATATCAGAAGGCCTGACTGACCTAGACATGCAAATTCAAACCAATAACCTGACTATAGTTTTACTATTAACTATTAATACAATTTTGCTCCTCATCATTAATTTACTCATAATAAAGCTTAACTTGATATGGCAGTATTAAACAAATGTAGCCAATCACATGTCTTCGACTTATTGCACTACAGGTTTTTACATGGGTGATGACTGAATAAGTGCTTTGAACAATGTTATCTGTTCTTACAAAGCATTGGATGCTATTCCTTACTTGAAAGTAGGGTAACAGGATTTTGTTTCATCTTGTTGCTATTTAGCAGTAATTATCATTATCTTCATGTAATCCACTGTGTCAAAGGTTTCTTTAAATTTGATTTATATTCATTGTGAGAATTTCCATTACCAGAGAACTGAGTTCCAATTTACCTTAATTGACAAGTATAAAATGAAAATCAAATGGCAATGTTTACTGCCAACTTTGAGAGATTGCAAACATTTGATGTAAAGCAGCCAGTGCAACATGTAAGCTGAAATCAACTGTGACAGAAATTCAACTCTGCAGATCTGCAGATGAAACAAGTGTAAGGGTCACATTTTGCAGACTGATTCAAAAGAAAAGACTAAATTTTCAATTGAATGATATAAACAGCCATGTGCATGTACATGTAAATTTATAAATTTGTTTTTTCTTTACTCCAAGTTTCATTTTGAAC
This sequence comes from Orbicella faveolata, assembly GCF_042242905.1. Lineage (NCBI taxonomy): Eukaryota > Metazoa > Cnidaria > Anthozoa > Scleractinia > Merulinidae > Orbicella > Orbicella faveolata. The sequence continues at coordinate 20,038,588 of NW_028301563.1, forward strand.
AAACAGTAAGCCATTGCAAGAAATAACAAAAGCTAATGAAACCAAGTTTTACATGGCAATATCTAAATTGCTACAAAAAAAAGAACAAACAAAGCATATTAAGTACTTACAGTACCCACAGCACCTGCTGTAGTATTACAACAGATTCCAGTGCAGCAGTAGATGGATGAGGCAAGTGCCACGAAGAACTCCACCAAGGAGAAGATTAGTAGACAAGAACCCAGGCCTGCACCATTTCTAGCCATATATCTTTTACTGCTTGAGTAACAGTATGTGCCAGTACCATACCAGTAACTATTCCTACATCGAAGGATTCTGGCAAATTCACCCACGGCAAAGCAGTAGGAGATGAACATGACTCCAGTAATGACACAGGCAGTGATGGAGAAACCCATAAAACATCCAAGCTGTTGAGAGACAAATTAAGAAGGAAGGACACAAGAAAAGTTTCCACAACACATTTGCCACCAGAATCACAATCCATTAATATTAGAACACAGCTTTTAGTGGACATGCATGTAGTAAAATTATCATGAACTACTCATCGAAACAAAGGCTCTTCAAGTTAATTTCTTTTACACTGTAATGTCACCTAGCGGGCACTAAAATCACCTTGCACTGACACAGAAATTTATAGAGCGAACACCTTAGACTCACCAGACATTTGTTTGGAGTTGAGTTATCTTTAGCACCAATGAATCCCAAAATTCCTGTGGTGAGAATCTGTATGTACATGAAAACATAAGAATAAATTAGGTATCAAAATAATGTAAGATAAACAGAATGAGTGATGCTAATTTGAAAATCTTAGTAACCTGTGACTGCACAAAGACAGAATGGTGAACAGTGTGCATTTCCCATAAAAAAGGAGTGAAAAAAAAAAACTAGTGAGGACAATCTCACATAGTGCAGCATGTAATGTATAGCTTAGACTGTTCACAGCCTCTCTATTTACGCACGCGAAAGAAAAAGCGAGCAAAGCAAGCGCAAAGCATGTGGGGGTGGGGGGTGGGGTTTGCGAGCAAAGCGAGCAAGAAGATTAGAGAAGCTGTAGACATTTTTGGTAAAAAGTGGACTTATTAGGCTCCTCCCCCTGTTATTGCCTTGTTACTAACAGGTCCACCCCTTGACCAATTAATGAAATTGGACCAATAAAATTTGAGTGGTAATTTGCTTGTTTAATTGATTACAAGTATCAGTTTGCAAACAACATCGCGTACGTGTGTTTGTGTGTCGAGAATGTCGTCTGAGACGACTTCTTCAACTCCAAGAAAAGCTGCTAAAAGGGGCAGAAAGTCAAAATCAAGCGTTCCTTCCGGCTTGATGTTGATCTGATGACTAAGATGTAGGATATGCCCTAGCTCTTTTGGTATTTGCTTGGGGAATCTTAGCAAGACGTCATACGTATCTGCGAGGAATATATTCCGAAGGTGTTACACAGTGTGACACTCATCAACTACAATGAGATTGACACAATTGTTAATGGAGAATCTTCATTCTATAACATATTTTGGAATTTTGTATCCAAAAAGTCCTCTGCTGTCTTCCGAAAACAAGCTCACATTTCGCTTCACCAATCAGCAGAAGCACGTCCTCCATTGTCTCCTCTGTTGACAAAACGATGGATGGAATCCTAAGCTCTTTCGTCCCTCCTGATTTGTTTCAGCATTCGCACATTTGCATTTCTTTTGCCATTGCGTACAGTAGATATATCACACTTTCCTCAATGCTGGTCGGCAAAATTGCAACAATGTCTTCCGACCGAAGATGATCAGCAGCCTCTATCTGTTCATCCTTGAGCGAAGAAACGCTGAAATTTCTCTTAATGGGATTCTATTTTAAAAACAACCACTCTATTACGAATCACAGCACGTGTCAGTGATAACTGCTGCAAGCTGCAAAACGAACCTGGACGCAATCATGATCAGCTGTCGTCAAGGTGATGACACTTTCGTCACCTTTCAACCAATGGGAATTCACTTTTTTCCAAAGAAGGCATCAACAACGGCAAAGTCACTGACTAAATAGCCTGCGAATGCAGACGTATTTGCGGCTGTCAGTTGGTTCCGCCGAAAAATAACGTCTGTGAACCTGAGCCAGGAAACGATTTCTGTGACGTAATGAGTTTCGTTTCTCCTTGGCCAATCAGATTCCATGATAGAATGAAACTCAAGTGCTCCTCGCAGCGAATACCTTGCGCAGTAGTTCTAGGGTTATTTGAGCTAAACAGTGATTGGCTTAGAATTCCTGCGTCACAGAAGTCGTTTTCTGGCTTGGGTTCACAGACATTATTTTTTGGTGGAATCAAGTAACAGCCGGAAATATGTCTGCATTTGCAGGCTACTGAACAAAAGGTTAAATGAGGAGAACAATGGCTGTGGAGGGTGGCAAGGCGGGGGGGGGGGGGGGTACCAATCACGCATGACGCTGAATTTTTCTACTTATTTTTAAATCATGCATCACAGAGAATTTTTTTCACCAATCCTGCATCATTTAAAAGAAGTAAGTACGTCGCCAATTTCACTTTCTCGACCTTAAAAGAACTCTGCCAATTCAACCACAAAAATGTATTGGCAAATACTCCAATAATTTTCCCCCCAAAATAAAAGTGGTGACCCGTAGCTGATGTCGGACACCCACCGAAATCCCATACAAACTCAAGTAAACACGGCTGTTTGGACTGACGAATTTACAATCGTGCACGTGATTTTTTAACCTTGCGCCCATGGGCTGAGCGCGGTTCATGGTTTACCCGTTTTTTTTTTTTCATAGATTTGTCAGCAACCAGACCCAAGCTTCCACTCGGCCAAATTTTGAGTCACGCAACCTGTGATGTTTACTCGCCAAAAGCTGTTGAAACATTAATAAATCTCATCTCCAATACTGACTTTCACGGGAAAAAATTAAAAACCCAGCGCTTGTCAAAAATTATATTTTTTCACCAGAAATTTAGCTCAGAACATATACATATTTATATTCGTTTGAATCGTCGATGAAATGACCTTTTCTGGATATTTTTTCCTTCGGGGTCAACAAAAACCTCCGATTACAAAATCATGCCGAACCCACACGCTGCAAAAAAATCTCTTCAAAACCCTGACTTCGAAGCAATATAACACTTCAGCGTTAATAGCTACCACACATTGGCAGACGGTAAATCTATTCCTTAACAATCCAGCTTTATTGTGTTAAAATTTCAGTGAAATCGAACAAAACCAGAATTAATTAGAATTTTTTTGTGACCTCACTCCCCAGTCTTGACCTAACAAAGGAAGCAATGGTCGCCCATAGCAACCGAAAAACACGAACATAACAAAGCCGACATTTCGACCAAAAAACTCCAGAATTATCGGCTGAGAGCTTAAACTTGAATGGGAACATCTTTTTCGAACTTTTTTCAACTGATTTAGACGAAAGACTGGCCTCAGCGGGCTACAAAAAAGACCAAGAGAAAAACAGAACAAGGCAGCAGAACAAGCCGATAATATTTCATCGCATGGCACGAAAACGAAAATACAGCTTACTTCTGGATAAATTCAGCCTTAGAAGCCAGCAACCGGTCCCAAATTACTTTCTGTATCCTTACAAATGTCCTGACTTCCATCTCCGAAAGAGTTTGCCCCAATTTTGAGCAAATAAACATTTTGTCGACAGTGATAGACTGTTCACAGTCCCCTATTTTTCCGTGAGATCGTAGATGTCGATCGTTGAGTTCAATGGGCCGCCATCTTGGTCTCTTGATGCGAATGAAACTGGGGAGAGTACAAAATGCCCGTGGGTAGTGGCGGTGGGGTTAATAGCGTGGGGGTGACGGGGCAGAAAAAATAGGGAGACTGTAACAGCTTCACTCTGTCTGGTGTTCGTTGCGTTAGTTACTCCAGCAACAGCAACACCTGATTGGTTGATGGGACAATAGAGTTCATCAGAGCAGAGCACAGCATTGACAACTTGAGTGACAGAAAGTGACATTCATTACTTCGCGGCTCAGGCCAAAATGGCATCGATTTCAAGAGAATTTTCTGGAGAATGTTTTGATTTTGATCGTCTGTCTGCTTCTTGTCTTGGAGGATTGGTGTTAAAGCGCGAGCAAAAGGAGGCTGTTTCTCGTTTACTTGAAGGAAAAGATGTTTTGGCGGTTCTTCCAACTGGTTTTGGCAAGAGTTTAATATATCAAAGTTACGTTTTGGTGAAGGAAATGGCTGAAAGCTCCGTTTGTTGTTCTTATTTCCGACTGAAATTTTACAGTTAATGCCACAAAGATGGCACGCATCTGAATAATTGGAATTCTCTTTGGGCTTTGCCGCTTTTTTTGTAGTCAGAGAAGAGTTCTTCCGTCCCGCATTCATTCGACTCAACTTAGTAAACCTTCAAAATGTTTCGAAATACACAACACAGTAACATGTATTCATATCATCATCCCTGATTTGACAGGTTTTTTTTTTCTCAGGAGAGGAGATTGTTAACTGATTTGATTAACGGAGGTGCCAAACTGGCGGCTGCGCCCCTTGAACACGAGACAGAGTGAAGCTGTTACAGTCTCCCTATTTTTTCCGCCAGCCGTGCCCTCCACCACCCCTACCCACGGGCATTTTGTACTCTCTCCAGTTTCGCTCGCATCAAGAGATCAAGATGGCGGCCCGTCGAGCTCAACGATCAACATCTATGATCTTACGGAAAAATAGGGGACTGTGAACAGTCTACAATGGTGACCGCCATTACGGTGGCTTGCATTCTAAATTAGCTAACTTGACAAAATTCTCCTGAGGGGGGCATCTGACGAAAAGAGCTGAAAAATGGCCTGTAATTGGCTAATGATAAGATCATCCCACTGTCCAAATTTGGTGAGAATCGAAAGTAACACCAATTTTCTGTCATGTTTTCAATCTGTGGTCACTGAAGTGACCAAAATCGATACATCGGTCGGGATAGAGTTTTATTATTAAATTATATGACTTGTGTGACTACTTTGCTAGCCCTTTACTCGTGGAAAACACCAATTAAAATTAATCATGACTTTTAAGAAAGAAAGCTGTTGTTAATAGTGTTATTATTGTGTCATTCATATCGTTCATGCCCATACATATCCCGAAGAAGGTTCTACAAAGATTAAGACCATTATGTCATCGGAAATTTGTCAATGGCTACTGATGGTGCAATAATACAGTTTGTGTTGATCAAGTGATGTGATGTCTACAGTAAGAAAAGAATCATCAATGACTGTTTTGGAATGTGCACTGCGTTCCGGCAGTAGTGCTAAGCAAACAGTTAAATTTTAAAAGCAAGGTTATAAGATCTAACAGATCTTCTTGTTTAAGCTTTGAAATTGAACACTTATGGTAAAAACATTTCCATAAACTAACAAGCAACCACTTACCACTTTGTCAGATGAGCTAGTAAGCATTTTGTTGTTGTTATTTTTAGCATAAATAGGCCACTCACTAGACAAATGTTTAGGCGTCCGAGAATTAGCTTGATGTCCGACAATTGGACTTTTAAGCCAACTTGCCTTACCCGAATTTTCTCTTGAAAGATACCACTAAAATGAAATGAAACAGTGCAAGTGTGCACCTAATCAATACCTTAAACTTTAGCCGTAAGAAAAAGCGAAATAAAAGTGCTTCATATTCGGTAGAAATACTGTATGTGATGAAACTAAAGTGTCCGACAATAGGTACCAATACCTTAATGAGTAATGGTATGAAAGTTCGAGCAATTAAAGATTTACACTACTCGTGATATTTGAACATTCTTTTAAGAGTATACGCCAAAAGAGTCGTGATATCTCGAGAAAATTTACAAATATCACTCTTCGTGTAAATCCTTAATTGTACTCGCATTCATACGATGACCAAAATATTGTAATTTCTGCACTGCAAGTGTTAATTCGAATTCCTGGGTTAGAATGTCAACAATACGCCAGGGAACCTAAGACGTAGTCGCTGTCGCCGACAGATGATGGTTTATGTTTTGCTGATCTCGATCGGGAGTAACATTCAGCCAAGGCGAAAGCTACATTGCAAATACATGCTACATGTACATAACTTTGTCCCGATAAAATGTCACGTACGGACGGCAGCATGCACTTTGTTTTTGCTTACCCAAATGCCAACCCAGATTCCATAACCAACGTACGAACTCCAGTGATTCACGGCAAAAATGCTTGCCACTCCAAAGACGATCATTAAAGCACCAAATACCATCTGCGCGACGGCTAAACCTCGGAGTGCGGACGCTCGATACGCCATGATTACAAACAAAATGGAGGACAAGGAAGAAGTTTGAGAATAAATATGACGTCATTGAAATTTAGAGGCGTGGTAAGGTAGGGAGAAGGAGAATGGGAGGAGAGGGAGAGGAAGCCTTGCATGGAGGCGTGTTTTCGCCCCCCAAAACGTAAGCTCGTTTGAAAGTATTTGTACTCAGTGGGAAAATGTATGGATAGCGAAAACAACAATAGACTGATATCCATAAAATTCGCTCGATATTATGACAAATATTTTTACAAGGCTAAAAATGTTTTTAAAAATGGCTGAAAAGTAAATCAAAGGCCCTAAGCCTGGGCTGCCTCGTGTCACTTGTTTAGTGCGAAGAAATCCACTCTCAAACCAAACGAGTGTAATGCAAGCGTAACGCCAGCCAGATCAACTAGACAGGATACATTTTGACTTCCGTTAATTTTACGAATAAAATTCGATCTGCCTCGATCAGGCCCAATTCGACTCCTATTGACAATTGTTTTCTGTGATTTAGGCCTTGCTTAGTTCCTAGGCCTTCATACAAAGGAACCCCGCCTTTCACCTCGTTATTGTGACCACTTCTTTTTGTTCCGGCAATACGCCCATACATTTTACATATGAAAACTCAGCTCCGTTAATGCAGCCGCCCAATACGGCCAACGACCACATTCTGAAATCCCAATCTGTATAATCCTTTATAATTGTACTCCGTTTATATGGCCACTCAAATCAGTTATTTTCATCTGCCCTTTATTAATACTGTATGTACTGACTTAAGATCGCATTCCGGATGCTTGCTACAGAACATTTATATATCGATCCTTCAGACGTCACTCAGTTTAGACTAGTCATGAGATTTGACCCCAACCCGTTAGTACGGTCACCCCGCAAATACGGTCAAATTCTCATGACCCGTTGGTGACCGTGTTAAGGGGGTTCCACCGTATTTTGCCGCGTTCAATCGCTTCTGTTCACGTGATCCGGGTCGTTCCTTTCGGATATATCACCGAAATCAATTCAGCGTGAAGAACTGAGAGAAAGCAGTAAAGGTAGCCGAACTAGCCAAATTTATACCCGTTTGCTTAGTCTCTGATAGTTTCTAATCGGATCCTTAGATTTTTCCCATGTAAGGATTGCATTTACAGTTTTTTGGGACTTCAGTATTTACGTACGGGTGTCCTAAAACAGGCTGTCACACAATTTACAATTTAATTCCATGTAATTGTAATCCATTGGCTGGAACGTTTACGCAGCTGTACCAACAAATGGCTCTGGAATATTGATACTAAACACCTCAATGGAATGATATTTCTAAAAGCCTTTGACACCATGGACCATGCTAATCTATTAGAAAAGCTTAAACTCTATGGGGTCGATTGTCTGTCTCTTAAATGACTTCGGTCCTACTTATCTGACCGAAACACGGCAGCAAACCTTTATTGATAGAGCTCAATCTGATTTCTGTAATGTGATATGTGGTATTCCACAGGGCTCTATTTTAGGACCTCTGCTGTTTACTATTTACGTAAACGATCTTCCCTCATGTAATTTGTTTTCAAAATCCAGAATGTATGCAGATGATACGACTCTTACCTCATCTGCTGAAGACCCATATGTCCGTGAACACAAAATGAATTAAGATATGAATTTAATCCAGTCATGACTGACAGCAAACAAATTAACTTTAAATGTCAAGAAAACTAAGGACATGCTCATAGGGAGTAAATTCAGGTTATCCCAAATACATAATGATTTTACAGTTAAAATCCATAATACATCACTAGACAGAGTAACCAAACATAGGGTAATTCTAAAGGAGAGGAAACGATATGTATTATATGACACAGGTCTGCCACAAATATCTCGAGTAGGCTTAAAAAGCCTTTTGATTTAAAACGTAGAAGAGGCACAAGGTACTATTCTAACCTATTTAACCTCTTATCGCGCTGACTGTGTTAAGCACGTCACTATAATGAGTGAGATTCCTTCAATAAAGCCTTGACTAACATCACTCTTTCAACTGGTGATCCTGTGCCTGAACTCTTCCGCTAAATGTGCGTCAGCTACGATACGTGCATTAGCTCACCATTTCCAGATTACTAAATTCAACAGAGCAGTTTTGAGAAGCGATTTGCGTAATAATTTAATGAAATGTTAGGGTACAAAACTTGAAAAAAGGCTTGTCTGATAAAATGAAATAGAAAAGATGTCCTTGGATTTTAAAATTATGGGCATCAGCTCAAAAAAAAAAATGACATTTCAAATATATGCTGACATTTGAATTGTATTTACTCCTAGAGAAAAAGAAATAGACTGTTCTTAAATTTAAAACATTTTTCATTTGAGACGATAAAATTAAAAAAGATCTGTTAAATATTGTTTCCTTAAAATGTTATCAACGCGCTGATAAATAGTTAAGGTGGTTCGGGCCACTTAAAGGAATCCCCTCCTTAAGGACAATGACGATAAGATAAAAAAAAGCCTGTACCTTTCGCAATTTGACTTGCACTTTTATTTTCAATATTCTTGTTCGGCACGTCGCTTTCATGTTTGACAAATTTCCTGTCCATTAATTTCTCAGTATTCATTTTAGGAGATAACATGTACGTGAAAATTTTAAATTTTTATGGCTATTTATAATAATAACAGTAGTGGACTATTTAACACTTAATGACTGGTCCCGAGGGGAACAGTGAATTTTGTTTCCCGAGAATCTCAGTGCATGTTTACCGATAGCAAAACAAATGGGTCAAACCGGTGGAAAACAAATAATCACTTTATTGACAAATGACGTGCAACAGCGGTCACCATTTCACGGGTAACAGTGGACTGTTTCCCGTTTGACGTCATAGTTTTCGCAATGTTGCCCGCTCATGGCATTTGGCGGTAAACAGTTTCACTGTTAGATGTCATATGACCATGAACTAATCAATGAATGGGCGCGCTGTAGCGGGAGAAACGCCAGCTATATAACAAAACATTATTATCGCTGGACCTTAAGAAGGGGTGTTTCCCTCGAAACTCGATAAAATAGCCTGAGTCATCATCTTCATTGTCCCAAAGGAAGGATTCTTCTCTTGTTTTAGTGCCATTGACAATCTGAAATAGACGGATATCAGACTTGAGCAAAACGAAGGGCGTGTCAGTGGGAAGATTAATGACATTAGTGGCGTATCCATCATCCCGAGAGCAGAAAAAGATTTTTGTGTTCCTGTCATAAGAGCCGTCTGGTAGCTGACCGGTGACACTGTTTTCGTTATTGTCATCTTCGTCGTCCCACTGAACGTATCCGTTCCCGAAACCTGGTGGGCACAATACAGAACATTAATTAGACATAACTGGAAAAGATTCTGAAATTCTAACTGAGTACTGCTAGAATTACATTACATTACTAAGATGAGATCGGGGCCGGGTCAGATCTTTAACCGCAAATACAGTACAACGGCTTTTGCTAACCAGTTTAATACAAAAACTGCGTTTTTTCTTTCTTCGATAAAATCAGCTCCTTTTTTTGCCAGTTTGTTATAAATTTTCGAATTCCTTTTGTCGCCTTGAATGGCTTGCTTTCATTTTGCTGTACCAGTATTCTGGTGAGAAAAATGGGAAAGTTCTCTTATTACATTCCCAAACTTAGAACCACAATGAAAGTTTGTTAAGCAAGAGTGAATTCTGAGTTTAACTTCAGTAAGCAAAACTTGCCTGTTTAACTTTCTCAATTACACTGAGTGTGATTGTGGACATGTGTTGCAAGCATGCTTGTGTCGCATACGACAAACCAAAAATGATTCATCATTGAACTACAGCGCACTCGCAAGAAGAGCAATATACTGACCTTCAGGGTAATTCCCTTTCTTGTACATGCAGTATTGTCCTTTGGTTTTGCTCAGTGTCTTCATGCAAAACTTTTGTTCCATGTCTCTTTTAGCGACTCTTCCTGCGAAATCAAAAGTGCCAAAAGTCTCCATCTGAACATGCTGACTTTGACATGGGGAGACTATAGGTACCGAATGGCCAAGTAAGAGGAATGCGCCCCTCAGGATCTGAAAATTACACGAGTGACGTTTTTCTCATTCCCTATTCCACAGATCGCTGTAACAGTTGTTAGCATATACCACACAAGTGAATAGTACTTTTCGCGCACGCTGATTGGCTAGCTCGGAGGTGATTAGCCAAGTACTATTCACCTCCGAGCATCGCACGGCGGGCGAATTTTTTATTCTGACCATTTGTCGGTATATTGTCACAAATAAAGTTACTATTTGGTCCGCTAGTTATTCAGCTTGTGTGGTATATACAAAACAATTGTTCACCTCAGTGTCGGTGAAAGTGGTAGATATTTACCTCCACTTCGGTGAATAATTGTTAATTAGTAACAATGCTTTACTAGTAATGCTTTTAGTACAGTAAAACCCGCATGTAAGAACCTACATTTTTTGAAGTGTTGCAAAATAGGTTCTTGTATTTTGGGGTAGGTTCTTGGTTATTAATTTCGATGAAGTAGAAATGGTTGTTAATTACCAGTAAAAAAACTAAACCTGGGTTTGGTCCCTTTTCACAATTGTATTATGTATTTTCTTGTACTAAATTTGCAATCTCTAGGTCACTCTTACGTTTGTTAAAATGTTTATCATAGTTTAACTGTAACCCACATATATAAGAACCTGCTTGATCTTGCTTGGCTAAACAGGTTCTTATATTTTTGGGTTTTAAAATGGGAAATTTCTGCCAGCAGGTTCTTGGGTCACCAGGTTCTTACTGGCGGGTTTTTGCAGTATTGTAAGTATTTTTAGCGGTTAGTGTGAAATCATACCTTGAGGTTCAGAAACATGTTTTATCTGTGGGTATTCCCGCAAGATCCTTTTCAAGTTTCCTTTTCGCTCTGCCAAATTTTCACATCGATATTGGTGGTCAAGGATGCTGAAAACGCTATCTTCAACAGCGTTGTAAATGGGCATCAACTTCAATTTAATGGGCTCAGGCACGTCGGGTCTTCCAGATGAGAATACTACCTTGTTCTCGCTAAAGCTAGTTGTATCTGTAGGGGATTCCTTGAACTTACTGATATCAACTGACAAAGAGCCACTGAATCCTTCGTACTGACCGGACGCAGACTACCGATGATCCTATCTGCAGGCCAGAAGCATTAACATGACTCAGTTTCTATTGATTATATTGCAAAAAAGAAGCGAAAGTAATTAAAGTAGGACCTTTCGAAGTTATCCTACCTTCATTATGAGGTCAGGCTGGTCCAGGGGCTTGCATGGAGTATACGATATACAGGGGGATTTTAAATCGAGTATAAGGTGTTTTGACGCCAAAATTGGGCTTTTTATGGGTACAACGTATACCGTGTTTTTTCAATTTTTTTTAAAATTTTACATGAGTTTGAGAGGAAATTTATTTTGGGTATAATGAGTTTTTCTTTTCAGGTACAGTGGAACCTCGATTTAACGAACCTCTATTTAACGAAGTCCTCGATATAACGAACGATATTCTATGTCCCGGCCAAAATTACGGTAAAATGTATGGAATAGAACCTCGATATAACGAACCTCGATATGACGAATTCTTCGATATAACGAACATAATTCGGAAGCCCAAACGTAAAGTCTACCTCGATATAACGAATTACAATGTTTCCTTGTTTACATAGACAATTTTCTGAATAACCTCTATCTTGCAACATTTTTAAATCGCTACCCTGAAAGTGTCGTTCTTTTGTAAACAAAAGCTGCGCGTCTGCTCAGAAGTGAAAATAATTGATACTGAAAGAAACCATGCTTAATGAATTGCACCTCAAAACACGGCACTTCTGGGTGACGAAAATTGCATTGAATTACGTGACAGAAGTCACCTGTGTTACAAATCAATCATAAACTATGACCTCGATATAACGAACATTTTGGTCGTTTCCCCTCAAATTCGTTATACCGAGGTTTTCGATATAACGAACCCTCGATTTAACGAACAAATTTGGCCGGTCCCCAGCGACTTCGTTAAATCGAGGTTCCACTGTATATTGGTATAGCACTACCCCCTATGGCGGACTCTGTTGAGTAGAGAAAAGAAAAATACTGTCGAGATGTTCTATTTGTAGTGTGAAAGGTGGAAGTGTATATTAAAAGTATAGCTCTTCGAACGACGTAGTTTACTTTCGCTTGTTTTTCTAATCAATTGTATTTCAAAATGTTTTCTTACCAGTACTTATTGGCACAAAAACATTTTTGAGAATAACCAAATTTTTAAAGTCGAGGAAAATTTGAAAATTAGATGGAAAGATTTGACCTCGTCGAATTTACTTTGGCCAAAACCATTGTGCTTACAGATGATGAATTTTCATGATTTTGGCATTCCTATACCTATCACAAATTAAACAGAATTAAGAACCTAAACTTCCAACAAAGCAAGCAGTTTAATAAAAAGCGACAAAGAAAGAGAACAGCCAAGTTCGTCTTGGATTTTTAAACTGAAAAGTCGTACGTTTAATTCCTACATCTCTCTGCCTGTATTCGTTTCATTCATTTTGCTTATTTATACTTACCTTGTAAGACTTTAAGGACCCATTAACCGATTCATGCGCGCGCTCGCGCGCGTTGCTAAAGAGGTGAAATTTCACTTCCGGTTACTTACGTCAGCCTGACCGCGGAAAATACTAACAACTCAAAAACTTGCAAATTCGCTTACATTTTAAATGTTTTTCCTTGTGTTTCACAAAATGTAAAGTAGAAAAAGTACAAGCAAAGACAAAATAAGAGAAAGACAGAAAAACAAGAGCAATAGAAAGAGAAAAACTAACTCCGTGTGGCTTTGTTTGATCTTACCGAAGTGCTCTGGTAGTGTAAACTGCGCACGCACTGATAGGGTAACTTTCAATAGATATCGGGCGCACTTCCGGTTTCTTTAAATGCTAAAGGAAACGCGGTTTTTCCTTAAATCCAGCCTTTTTCGACGAATTTCGTTTAGAGCCAATGTTGGAAGCATAGCTATGCATTCCTTTTTCGAAATCATACTTTTTTCAGAAAATTACGAACTTTTCAATATTTTGAAATCCTCTCAAAACCGGACCTTTTAGAAATGAAACAAAATCGATGCATAGCGTAAAGAGGATTTAAATTGAAATATTAAATCAATGAGAAAAATCCTGATAAAGTAATTTGCCTGGGAGCCTTAGCATTTTTTCTGTATTAGTCAAATGACCATAGGCGTGGTCTGATGACGTCATCACTAGTGTTACTGATCATGAAAAAGTTAAAACACATGAAATAACTCTGAACTAACTAAAAATGATGAGGTTATATGAGAATAAATTTTCCTTAGCAACGGCTCGAAAAGATCGGTTAATGGGCCCTTAAGTTAAACCCTATAAAATCTATCAGGTAGTCATTAAAAAACATCTCCTGTCGTTAAATCATTGACATTACAAGTGGAATAAGCACCATGTTCCATCTGATCCCGTTTGCCTGGTTTAGCAGTCAATCTTTTAACGCCGATTGAAGGCCTAAAACTAATCGTCGGCACGTTATTATGTATGTTAAAAAATTTCACAATTCTTACGTTTTCCATGGCATACTTGGCAATTTTAGTGTACGAACTTTCGCGACGTTCTGTCTTCTTAGTTACCAATACCACCTTCGCTACAATGTCTTGGAAGAAAATAGCTTTTGTTACTAAAAATAGCGCAAAATGGCGGGAAAGACAGATTTTTAATTTTGATTGTTAGATACTTTGAATGGATAAACACATTAAAAAAATTATTTCAGTTTCGATATCCTTATCGTATAAGATTTTTTAGAAACCGTCGTTAGATATGCTATAATTAAAACACAATTTGGCGACAATCATTTTGGTGACGTCATTTTCGCATCAAAATGGCCAAAAACTCAAAATTGTTGCCAAATTTCAGGCCAATTGCTTGAAAACTCAAAAAGCAATTTGAACCTTTCCCATTTTTGCTCCATTTTTGAGTCCTACTTACGCTGACTGTGTAAGGTACGTCAACATCAAGTCACGTCAGACTACCGCGCCCGTTGACAAGTGACGTACATACAATTAACTTATCAGAGCCCGCACCTATTTCAGTAAACAGCAAAACATTTTTAATAATCCAAACAAGTTACAAATTCAGACACCAGTAAGTAAAACTGTGACCATCGCTAACAACACAAGCTTGTTCTCGAAATGAAGGTCTGCACTAGGCAAACGTTGTTGACGCGGTAACGCGAAAAGATAATTTAGGGACACAAAATAGGTCTGAGAAGAACATCTTAACAAAAAACTAAACTAAAAGCGTAATCAACATACTAACCGTTCCCCAGTTGTCAATGAATCCGCGGTAAGCTCCTTCATCGTACTCTTCGGGTAAGCGACATACAGCAGCTGCGAAGTCTTTTGTAACCGAATACTTCTCAGTCAACGCAAGCTAAGTCCAGTTGATATTGAGCCGCCCCATTATTGCAGACTTCTTTCTTTTCAAGAAAGACTGTGATTATAAGTTTTCTCTTTTATCATCTTGTTATGACCTACATTAATGAGAAAGCAAAGACAAAGACACGGGTTTCTTCAATAACGCAAGATTTTTTTTTTCCAAAAAAGCCGTGTAAGTCAAACGACAGTTGTTTCTAAAATAACAGGGAGACGTTCCGTAATATGTGTATTTTATTTTTCGCCGCTTCAAGATTTTAATATCTCGGGCCTGTCGACTGATAGCTGTCCTTGAGCGCTCAAACGTCGTTCTCGGGCTAATGCTTGCTTTTGACGTGTTTAAATTCAAATCTTCATCGAGCTTTTTTATTTACACTATACAGAGGCGTTGAGATACATTTTATAGGCAGAGTAATGAAAATAGTAAAAAAAAGTTAAGAAATATAAGGAAATAAAATTTATATGTAAGTGGTGGCCAAAGTTCTTCTCAAGTTCGCCTTATGGGCCAATTACATCGTAGATATCAAGAATTGCGGAAAACGTTAATCAATTTTTTGTGGATTGTAAAAAGCATTCATTTTGAGTTAAAGGTGAAGGTGAAGTTGAAAAAAAAAAATCCAAATTTGGCTAAACCCGCATGTTACAATGTAGTTGCCATAGAAATGTCTAAAATCATGGATACACAACTGGCCAGTCAAAAGTTCTCCAACCTATCAAAAGCTCATGAAGGCCTTTGTTTCAACGGTATACTTATGCCATAATTGTCCAGTTTCAAGTTCGCCATGACCGCTGATTAAAAGCACTGAGAACGCATTTGCACAGGGTTAGCCTCGACATTAAGTAAAATATTCACAAATTCCAGCGAGAAGATGACCTGTTTACAGCTCTGTGTTGTTTAATCTTCAAATTTGTGGCACCTTCCCGCCGGTATTTGTGAGTATTTTTTTTAGGTCGAGGCTAACCCTGTGCAAATGCGTTCTGAGTGCTTTTATTCAGCGGTCATGGCGAACTCGAAACTGGTCTATTCCAAAGAAACCTGGGGAGGTGGTCTCGATACAGTTTTTTCTGGACCATACCAAGCATTTTCAATTTTATTTCTTTGTCGGATCGATACGAAAATTACTTCAGCAATCAGAAATGGATCAAAGTTGCTATATTGTCTTTCTCAAGGCGGTCGATATTTCCATGGAAACAATAAACCAAAACATTGAAAATTGGTAAAGCACGAATTTTGCCAGAACCTGATGTAATCTGAAAAAGTTAATACCAGTGCCTTAAACTGTGTTACAATAAAGGTTCCATATAAGGCGCGCTCTGATTGGCTGAAACAGCGTGCTTTATCAGAGAATGCACGGGTTGATGACGGTAAGTTGGCTTTCAAATTTTTGCTTCGGATTTTTGACAAATTTGATCCAAATTAAACATCCCGTGTGACTCAGACAAACGCAATGGAAACGAGCTATTCGTCTGCAGTAAATATGGCTCACGGAGACCATTGCCAGGAACAGTAGTGTTAAAACTGTACTAAAATAACAAGTTTTGCTAGATTCCCGCCGACAAAACACGTAGCGAAATAAACAAATTCTCAACCTAACCAGTGCTTCAATAAAAAACATAATATTTGTTACGAAAACAGAAGTTATACTTAAGAAGTAAAACAACGACAGAAAACAGCAATTGAGCTGTCTCTGTTTATGATGATAATAGCATAGAGGGCAAAATTACTGAACGCTGATTGGTCAATGAAGAGGGTATTTTTTTCTTAATTTTGCTTGTGAAGAGGGCAAAATTACTTGCTCACGACTGGTCCTCAGGTTGCCTAGCAACAGCTTATGCTATCGAGAAGTTTTTGCTAAAAATTTTCTGTAACAATGACGTCTCGTTTCGAGATAGTTGACGAGGAATGTATAGAAGAATTAAAAGACAAGAACGAAAAACGAAAACACGAGGAAAAGCACGGATCGGAGTACCGGAAGAACGTTTTCAAAAAGTACGCGAACTTCCAAGAAAGTTTAGAAGAGTACGAGAGCGATGTCCTCAACCAAACACTGTCGCAGTTTTATGCCGAATTACGAAAAGAAAACGGGGATGACTGCGAGCCCGACTGATGAAGGCATCACTAGAGAGATATCTAAAATAGAAAACCTATCCAAAGTCCATTGTCCGAGATAGGGAGTTTCTTAACTCCAGAAAAGTCCTGGAAGGGAAGGCCAGGAAACTGCGAGAGCAGGCCAAAGGAAAGCAACCAAACCGATCGAGAAGTTTGACAAAAGAAGAGGAAGAAGCTTAAGTCCTCTGACAGAACGGCCAGCTTGGAGGAGGAACTCCACGAGCTCTACTTAACACCACGTGGTGGCTGCTCACTCAGCACTTTGGCCTACGAGGGCGACAAGAACACCACCAAATGAAAGATTTCACTTTACAACGCGACGACGGAAACGAATTTCTAACTTTTGCCGAAGGTCCAACTAAGACGAGACACGGAGGACTTAGCGTGAAAACCAGACTAGTCACCCCCAAAATGTTTGCCACAGGGAATGATGAAAGGTGTCCCGTCATGTTGTTCAAACGATATCTGGGGAAACGACCAAGCGAAATGAAGAAAGGCGTTCTGTTTTACCTCACTGTCATCGACAAGCCGGTTTCAAGCGTTTGGTACAAGAAAACCCCAATGGGGAAGAACACCATAAACACCATAAATCTGTACTTAGGGCTCAGAGCCACCTTAAAGTTTTGAAAATTTAAGGTGGCTCTGAGCCAGAATTTTTTAAAACTTTGCCAAAAAGTTGCGTCTTGTAATGCTTATTAAAATTTGATAATATAAAAAATTTCACCGAGCCGTTTTTGAATTATAAGCCCCTAAAGCTATACTTAAGGGTGTTTTTTTGCAGGTCAGACTGTTGCTATGGTAACCTATTGACTCTCCAAAATGATAACAACGTGTTCACCAATGATTAGGCAGTTTTTTTATACCATAATTGTAGCATCAAGTGATAACGAGTGGCTATAACGACCCATCAAAATCTAGTTGCTGTAAACTGTTGAAAACGCTGAAAAGGATCAGGGAGAAAAAGATTAGAAATTATAAATAGGAATTACAGTCTTCACTCTGAAAGAAAACTTAAATTCATTGGAATAATGAAATTGTAAACTAACAAAGAAGCCTGAAATGAAGAATTTTTTTTAACTTTAATTCACTCAAAATGAAATCACAGAGTCCCCAGAGGCACTGAACTCAGTGACCCTAGGTCTCCAGATAGCATTAGCAAATTTGCACGTTGTGGTCATGTGACTAAAACTACCACAATTCCTTTCGTTTTTCCTTATTAGCATAAGGAAAAGAAAAAGTGAAAGATTCTGGTGGTTGTAGTCAAATGACGCCATCAAGCAAATCGCATATTAGAGGTCATTCCCCAGTATTGCATTGCGCATCCCTACTGCGCATAATTTCACGCGTGATTAGCGCGCGCGCATTTAAGAATGGCGGCTCTTTCTTTACAGCTGGACCTCGCCATAGAGGTAAATCGTCATTTTCTCGCAAACCAGTGTGGTGACCTGTCATTTTTTTTCTGTTTTTTTGAATTGAGCAATAAATTTCTCTGTGTAAAATAAATATGGACCAATTCTCAGGGTAGAACAAAAAGCAATCGTCGGAAACGTGAATTTAGCAAGCAATCGTGACTGCAATCATGGTGCTATTATATGGGTATAAACAAGTTGCTGTTGTTCCTAAACGAACATGGGGACCCCTCATTTTTATTTCAAAATTTAAGTTCCTATAAAATGAACAACCAACAGGCAAAGTTTCACAAAAATCTCAGTGCAGGTTCTATTTCATTGCGCTATGAGAGACTTGCGGTGGGCAAGTGACTCATGTACGAGTGACTCATGTTCTACTACATAATTTACGATTAAATTATGAGCTCGAGATTTCCATCACTCATAGAAATTGATAGCGAATAATCTAATTATCTACATTCAAAACTTCATCTTAATTCTCTTCACAGACACTTCGTAAATGCAAAGAAGCGGCTGCCATTTTGTTAACAACCGCATACCGCAAGTTACTCACTGTCTAGAGAATTAATGGCATTCGTGGAAGCCTATTAGACTGAGCTACTATCAGAGACTAGTGGAGGGTCTGGATCGGCGTGTTTGGATCTCAGTTATGACTTAATTTTCTGGTGATTTTTCACCTAACTTTTAAGAGTGCGTCCATGAGAAAACCAGGCAAGAGGTGATACAGCTCAAATCACCGATTTCGCGCAAACTTGGCACAAATGTTGGGTTTGGTGAGCTAATGATTATGGCAAAAACTTAGGTCAAAATATTTTATTACCTTCAAGTTAGGAGGATCCCCTCCAAAAAAGGCCGTTTGTCACTACTTTATGCATATTTAATTAGTTGTCTTTGATTTAGTATTTAATTCTGCAACAAGAAAGGCCATGTGAAAATGAAATCCACTGGATCATGTTTTCCTATTATCAGTCTCAAAGCAAAGATATTCATTTGAACTAGACAATTTGATTTCTCTCCGTGGCCCCATCTTAGGTAAGGTGCATATTTCGTAGTGTTGTGAATAGCCTTTAATTGATGGCAAATATCTACACTGGGCAGCAGCAAATACACATTATTCTAACATAGATAGTGAGAGCAATCACTAAAGTTCTCAAAAAAGCCATAAAATGTTTTTCTGTGCTGGCATACTGTTTACATAGGACTTTATGATTTTATGTTTTTAGGCGTAAAATAAAATGGAAACAAGAAATAACTACTACGTACATGTCATTTAGGCGCGATTTTGCGCTCTCGTTGATTCTTGGATCGCAAAATGTCCAGTTTTGTGTCATCTGTTCCGTTGCTTCGACCCGAGGTTTAAAGAGAATATCCATTGCCATCCCGCTTTGTGCCAAGTTTGAGCGAAATCGGGGATTTGAGCTGTATCACCTCCTGCCTGGTTCTGCCTGGTTTTCTCATGGTCACACTCTTAAACATTTCAACCCATTCTCAGCGACCAGTAATTTTGCAGATCTTAGATGTTGGTCATCAGTTAAAAAGCGCGTTATTTCTTAGTTGGCAATCAAAATCAGTTTTGGCCAGTACCATTTCCCAGCGATCAGTTAAACCAGGAGAAGAAGGTGAAACCCCATCAAGTCCCTCCCGTTGAGAACAATTTTGTAAGCTAGTTAGCTGGAAATCATTGAAATTCAAAAAAGCCGTGAAAAGATCTATAAACCTGAACCTAATAAGTAGAATTAAAGACTCGAATGGGCTAATCTCAGAGAGATCTTCTGTTCGACTGAAAGTGCGGATACTTCATGTTTCATAAGTTATTACGTGGAGCCAGAGGTAAAAGTAACAACTTAAGCTATAAAATCACCTTGTTCGATAATAAATTTTGGTTTTCGATCTTTTATACAAAATTGACTGCCAAATCAATGAAGTGTTGTTAACGGCTTTTATTCACCTTATAATCGTATCTATAACAAAATTCTCGATCGTTATTGGTTCTTCGCGGGCGTATTTGTCACGTAATCAGCGTGCGATCACGTGGGTGTCCAGTTAGAGGTATCCAATCACAACTTGTTGTACCTTTTGTTGGACACTTTCGCCATTTGTACTTCAATAATGCGCATTTTAATGGCTTCCTTCTTAATATTTCCCACAATTCTTGAAACTTATGGAAAGCGTTACTCACTTTTCCACTCAACAGAAGTTCTCAAGACTCTTTAATTTCGAAATTTGTTTTCGATACGATTAATTAGTAATTGGACCTCCCTTTGCACAATTTATAATGGGACTGAGTAGAGTCCAGTTCGGTCTGTAATCATATGAGTGATCAACAAAATCGGACGACCGCGAAGCTGGAGTCTTATTTGTTAATCAAGAGTATGTAATGGTAATAGGACTGAGTGGAGTCCAATTCGGCCTGTAATCATACGAGTGATAAACAAAATCAGACGACCGCGAAGCGGGAGTCCGATTTGTTAATTACGAGTATGATTACAGACTGAATTGGATGACACGATGTCCTGTTACCAATTAATCAAAACTATGAGCAGTTTACTCAACAAAGAGCACCGCAACAGCCCGCGCAAAATGACGCGTTCTGTCCAATTACAAGCATGACGGATATACACTGTCCAATTAATGCTCAAATCGGGCTGCTGATAGCCAATCACGTTCGAGAATTTTGTTATAGTTTTGATTAGATTAGTAATAGTAATTAGTAATAGTAACTTACTTACTCAATTGGATCGAATGGACAACAATTCAGGGAGCAATTGCGCGAGGAATTTCAAAATAGGCCGATTTGAAATTAGGAGCGAGATTACTCCCTAAATTGTACAACGCGAGGTCCAATTACTAATTAATCGTATCTAAGACAAATTTCGGATTTAAAACTGCCTTTTGAGATCTTCTTTTGAGTGAAAACGTCTGTAGCGCTTTTCATACGTTTTGACAACCGTGGCAAACATTGCGTAGGAAGAAGCCATTAAAGCGCGCTTAATTGACGTGCGAATCACGTGGGTACTCAATTACAGGTATCCAATCACAAAAAATTCAAATTGGAAACCTGTAATTGGACACCCACGTGATCGCGTTCCGATTACGTGACAAATAGGCGCGCGGAGAACCAATCACGTTCGAGAATTTTGTTACAGATACGATTACTGACAAGATTTGATAACACGATATCCTGTTTCCACTTAATCATTACCATAACAATTTCCCCAAAATAGTAAGTGTCATTTGAAAAATAGCTTTTAGTCATTTTTAAATATGACAATTAAAAATATGGAGAATAGCTTGAAAATGGCTGTTAAGTTTCTTTGAAAACAGTCACCAGAGATAAACCTCTACAATTTTACAAAGTCACTAGCTTGAATTGGCTACTAGTGATTGTAATAAACTTTGTGACACGTGGATTTAGTTGAGAGGACTTAAAATGATTGGCTCAAGTAACTTTCCTATTACAGGTGTCCGAGTATTTCGTCTATAGAATGCTGGCGACAGCTTTTTGAGTTAATTATCTCTGAAAAATGCTCCGTTAGATCCAGTTTTCTCTTTGGATTCCAACAGCGCCCACGGAGATCTTTTTTTTACAAATTCCTAATTCGGGTAAAAAACTTTGTATTTAATAGGCATCGTCCTATACCATTTTTACTCGTGATTGCGAAGTATAAAGGAATTAAGACGAAGGCCGATAGGAAATCGAGCAATTTCAGTTTTCAGTGGACAAAAATCTGGTACCAGAATAATATTAAGTATAACAAAATCCTTTTTGCATTTTCTAAAGGCTAAAGATATAAATAATTGCCTGAAATAACAACAAAAACAATTTCCCATGGGAACTAGAGAAAATAAATTTCAAAGTACAGAGAAATTGTGCAAACTCAGGTAAATTTCATCTTCAGTATCAATTTTACCAGTGCTTTCAAATGTTCAATATGAACATCAAAATTTGTTTCGACACTTTGTGTTGTCAGGAATGATTTCTTTTGAGAAGATACGATGCAAATGATCTTGGTACAAAGTTTTTGTCCACTCGTACGTTAATCGAACTTCAGGTGGGTTCCTTCTTAAGCACTGGAGAAAAAAAAAATCTTGCTCAGTCGGTCGGCCGGGAATTGTGTATCAAATGTCAACATTTTTGCTAACTCATTAGCACTTTGCTTATATCTTGCCATATCACGCGTTACCATTTATAACGTTAATCAAATAGCGGGCTCTCGTCACTGACAATAAGAATCTCAGAAGCTATGTGCTCGATCTTCTGATCTGGAATCGCACAAGCTTCGAAAACTCTAAGCTATATGGTTTCCAACAGAGATGGTTGTGGGATACGATCTTGTCATCTTTGGACTGGAGCGTTACCTGAAAGATCATCTCCGTGCCTTCACAGGCGTGGTTTCAAAAGCTATTCAGATTCACAAGAAGTTTATTTGCGGAGCTAATGGCGTGAATAAATGTCCTCTGCGCATTGAGTATTCTTAGCTTAATTTATGCAAGAGCAGGCGAAGCACTTTTTAAGAGTCGTGAGTTGGGAGTGAGATGAGTACAGTAAATCGACTTGCTGCTATTTACATTCAAGTCGCATTCACGACTGGTCGAGCACAAGGCCTTTGATATTTGATACTTTGACCAGTTGGCTACATTATGCCAAGTTATCATTTGGGATATACGCACGTCTCTAGCCAGCAAAAAAGTACACTAATAACCTGCTTGAATATTGACAAGTGCACGGCAAAAAAAAAAAAATAAATAAAAAATAAATAAATAAATAAATAAATAAATAAAAACAGCAAACAGAAAAGAGGAGACAACAACAGAAGAAAAGAAAGAAATTTAGATAAATAAGAAAATAATAAAACCTTACTATAGTTGAAATATCAGCGCAAGAGGGGAGGGACACTAAGAAATATTATGAAAAAGCACAGTGCAAACCACGGTCACCCCGTTAATACGACCAATTTTGTTTTGTACGTCCCGGCGAAACGCCCAGGCATTCTCATATACGAAAAAAAAAAAAACCATTAATACGGCCAACGGTCATATTCTGAAATCCCAATCTGTATAATCCTTTATTATTTACTTCGTTAATACGGCCGATAGAACCAAATACGTATTCGTCATTGATCGGTCAAAACAAATATTGAGAAGCAATATTGAACAGTTTTTTTTATTCAAAGCGCATGTAACATTTCATGTCAATGAAATCTTTCCATGGTTATATTGTATATACTGATTGAAGTTTCAATTTTCTTAAAATCATATCTGCATTCCGAATGTTTATTCAGTTGTTTAGCAGTGTAATTGTGACATATCTGTCTAGACGTCACTTAGAAAAGACCAGTTATAAAAGTTGACCCCACCCCGCTAATACGGTCATTAACTAAGTTCCACTGTAATTTAAACCTGACTAAACTAATAAGATTAATAAAGAAATCAAGACGCTAGGATTCGCTTAACTATTTCCATTTCTCCACTGCAAAAAAGCATTGTACTAACCAAAAGGGGGATTTTTTTTAAACGCTCATTATCGTGTACATACCTCTTACTGAGTTCGAGGTACTGTAATAAGCTACGGACCGAGTTTTTTTCGCGCTTGGGCCGTAAATCGATGGGGAAAAACGAGGATCCGTAACTTATTGTACGGACCAAGAAGACGAGGTTAGTAAGACGTTTATTGTATCTCTACTGTGTGTCTGACGGGTTCGGGAACGATTTCTATTCACGCGGAATGGCTTCAAATTTCTGACGCATGTCGAAAGCAAAACCAGTCTATTTGAAATCGTTGTAAAATTGTGAACCGTTCTAGAGGGCTAGTAATTTTAGTTGGCCTTTTAATACCGACGATGGTCGAAGTCGGGAAATAACTGGTGCGGTTTTCAAACTACAGAATTAATTATTTAGTATAGTATAATCGTAGGGCGGTTTTTCTTCCTTAGGGTTATTCTATACACCACAAGGGATAGATCTTTCCGTTGTTGCGCGATCAACAAAAGCTTCTGCAATAAGCTTCTTTTCTTTCGCAGTTTCTTGCAAAGTAACAGCCATCATCCCAACGCGTCTTTCATTTGATTTTAAGAATTCTTCAATTTCTGTTTCTTCGTTCAGTTCAGCCAAGTAAGCTGCATCTTTTCCATCCAGTGTGGTCAAGTTGTCGTCAGTTCCAAGCTCGACAAGCTTTTTGACAACTTGTATCTTACCATGGATCGCTGCAAAGTGCAAAGGAGTGAAACTTTCAGCATCTCGGCAATTGATATCTGCTCCGTGTTCCACAAGTAGTTCCACAAGCTGGGTGTCGTTATTTTCACACGCTTGATGCAGCAGTGTTTTGCCTTGCACCTCTTTATACAAAGCACGTACTTTATGTCTCATTTCTTCCCTGGTGCTTTCAGAAGGATTCTCTCCCCACCCAGATTTAAGAACAGTTCCGAAGTCTGCTACGTCAAGGCTGCCCCCTTTAGTCCGTTTCAAAAATAAACCCAGTAAAGATTTCTCCACCATGACATAATACCAGGCTGGTTTTCCTTTGTCTTTCCCGCGAACAATGTAAAGTCTCTCTGCTGCAAGATCCTGCTTGTATCGCATATTGACATCAGCATTGCTTTCAAGCAAAAGTTTGACCACGTATTCATGTTTATTCTGGACTGCTAAATAGAGTGGTGTTTTGTTTTCGTTGTTTCGCAGGTTGATCTTGCATCCTGACTCAATAAGTAGCTTCGAAACACTGAAATTTCCCTCAAGTGTACTATAATGCAGTGGTGTGAATCCTCTGTCATCTTGAATGTTTGCATCAGCTCCATACTGTAAAAGGATGAGAGTGGCCATGTAGTTGTTCCAATCAGCCGCTAAGACCACAGGAGCAAATTTGTCATCAGGTCTTTGAACATTTACGTCAGCTCCAAGATCAACGAGGGTCTTGATAAGCTGACCTGATGATGATGCACTCGCCCACAACAAAGGCGTACGATTACTTTTTGCAGGGATATTGATATCCACACCATCAGTTAGAACAAGCTCCACAGCCTTTTCCGCATCATCATTGCGAGCACACAAGTGAAGCTCTGCTAATGAGTTGTATATTTCGACACTGTCTTGGAAAAATTTCTCAATATCAGCATGCCCTTTCCGTTTCTTGTCCAGACTCTTGAGGATATCAACTGCAGTCCTCCCAGGAAAACTCGCGTTGCTCCCCGTTTTCTCGAAGTTCAACCCTTTTACATAGTTACCGACAAGGCCGTGAACTTCAAACACCGTGTTATAATTTCCTTCAAGTACAGCCGCCTGTAAGAGATTGAATCCCGATTCTTTATCCATATACGAGAAAGCCTTCCGTGAAAGTGACTTCAGGCTGAGCTGCAATGAAAAGTTAAAACTTGTTAAGTTAACATAACAATGGTGATTTGAAATTACAAATGTTATTGGAATAATTTTCTGATATCCGAGGCGTTCCAACTGTGCACAACGGCATTTTAACGGTTACTAGCCACTGTGTTATTGTGTGGTAGTCATGCAGGTTATATATGTTAGGCCCGGTTCATACGTCGCGTTTCTGCCGTGTCGAATTCAATTCATTCAAAGAATTAAATTCAACAGAAATTCGACGTCTGAATCGGCTGCCGCATTTCTGCCGCACGTTCGACTGGCCTTGTCGCATTATCCGACAAAAATGCGACACCTATTCAGACGTCGATTTCTGCCGTGTCGAATCTAATTCATACATTATGTTAATGTACTGAGCATGCGTAAATTTGGTTCCGCCAAAGAAAAAGAAGAAACTTGGCAATTTTTGTCTCAATGCAACCTGAACATATTGCAACACATACTGATGCATTGTCAGCCTTCTCCTCCTCGTTCGCCGGTGGACAATTTTTTGGCAAAATTTAAGTCCTTCGTCGCTCAGTATGTTCGTCCGCCATATTGAATACTCTGCGTTTACCACATTTTCCGCTGGCCGACATACCCGACAGTATCAATTCTGAATTAAGTGCGACGCAAGTGCGACGTCTGAATCGACAGTCGCATTTCTGTCGCACTTAATTGAATTGAATTCGACACGGCAGAAATGCGACGTATGAACCGGACCTTATTTGCCGGCTTAGGCTTGTATAATTAGCAGCAATTAGCCGATCGTTCCCACGTTCGGTCGACATAGTTGCGTGGCCCGTGCAACGGCGATTTGCACATCGTGGAAAGTCTTAGAAGTTGTTCAACGCTCGAGGAGAAATAATAAGTAAGCTTGTGCACACGACTAGCTTTCCCCGCAACCAAACTGAAAACAACGGTGTAGAAATCGCGTACATCAGCTATAAAAATTTACGATATACCTTCGATAAAAACGCCGAGAAAATTGATGGAAGAGTATTGCTTCCTAGCCCCATGTTACGGTTTGCAATTTCCTCTGCTTCGATGAATCTTTTTTTCTGAAACTCTCCACAAGAATCTTCCCACTGTGCCGGCCAAGCAGGTCGATCGATGAAGAAAACCACTTCGTGTAAGAAGGCGACAGAGTTACCCGGCTGGACCTCTGTGGTGATTGACCAGAAAAATATTTTTCTGGCCAATCAGAGGGACGGAATTCGACCACTTCTCGAACTGGTTCGGTAAGAATAAGTTCCCAGGGGGCTCTTCAGCTCTTGAAGTAAACTTTCGCCCGAAAATATCGCTTCGTCCCGGCTAGTAGTTCCTGGGTCCCCGAGTATGCCAATACTCCTACATGCAACGGGGGATGGAGAGGGGCGCTTTCGCAAGGAAAGCGCCTTTTATAAAATTTGGCCGATAGGAGGAACGCTTAATTACTCGAAAGGGTCGCTTATCTGAGGGGAGGCGCTAATTCGAGGCCGGTTACCGTAACCTGACACTTTTCTCAGGGAGCTTAAGCAAACCACGACGACGACGGCAACGAGAACGTCGCCAAACGAAAGGTTTAATGAGCAGAACAATGGATGTGCACGTGCGTTATAATTCTTCGTACATTTCTTTGCCGTCCTCAGCAAAACAACAACGTGAAATAACCAAGTTCTGGGTTGTCTGAGGAACCTGAGCGGCAACGGCTAATTTTTCGTATTTCCATTTGGAATTGAACGCTGTCATTGCGTATTTAGCTAGAGCACCTTTTTAGAGCCATTGGCGTACTGAACAGATCTAGACAGTTGCGAATTTGCTGATGAAATATATAGAGGATATTACACGGTGGCGAGAAGATATGAGTTTTATGTTCGAGTGGCAAGAACAATATTTCACGAGTGAGCGAAGCGAACGAGTGAGATATTGTTCTTGCCACGAGAACATAAAATTCATATCTTCGAGCCAACGTGTAATGTTCTTTTTATTATATGGAGAAACCAATTCAACAAAAGCAAAAGGCGGGAATCGTGAGGTCATTGAACGATACGACATGTCCACTCACAAAGGTGACATACGGAAAATACGCCACTCGGGTCCCGGATGAAGTGGCGTATGGAATCTACGAGTGGTTTAGTTCCCAGTAACACACTCTTCTCCATATAATAAAAATTCATTTTTGACTAGGGATCGTCCCTAATAATTAAGGAGTTCAAGAAAACCACGACGGCAACTGCAACGGCAACGACAAGCGTTCAAAGCAGTTTGTCATAAAAGCCATATTCATGATTTATAACGTTTCGAATAAACCAGAGCTCGAGAATTTTTTTTTCTAGCAAGTGAATTGCAGTGAATGACTTTGTTAGATGGAAGCGCGCTTTTATTTTGAAAACACAATAGCTTCCTACTTTGTCAAGTAGCCCGCGATCAACGTGAGACGCGTGAGAGCTCCCGGAGAAAACACAGAACTAAAAAGCGGCGTTTATGGCGTTTATGGTGTTTTTGGAACTTGTGGCGTTTTTGGCTGTTTTTAAAATTACGAACAATTTCGCAGTACGAACAGGCTTCATTTAGCTGGTCATCTTTCGTCACGGTGTGTGGTTTTATTTTGATCAACATTATCCAAAAGTTCAACAAGCGTTAATTAAAATCAGTTTGCAGATCGTTCCAATTCAAAAAAGCCATTTTCAGGATTACAACGTTTCGAATAAATCAGAGCTTCTAGCAAGTGAATTGCAATGAATGACTCGGGTAGATCATGGATTCGCGCTTTTATTTTGAAAACACAATAGCTTCCTAATCTGTAGAGTATAGCCCGCGATCAACGCGAGAAACACCTTACAGTGAATTTCCTTGCCACTTCAAAGTGAACAGAGATAAACTTGTCCTGACTAATCGTCGATGGAAGTGTAAAAAAGGCAAAACATTGACGATTACCGCTAACTTTTACGGGCAAAATTTAAGAGCCGTAAGCGCTTCAGCGGAGAAAAAATCTGGCCCGTGGACCGTATCGTAAAAAGCTGGACCAGTCACGAAAGCATGATTAGCCAACCAAATTCGAGGATTTAGGATTCCGGCCCGCTCAGATGCTTGAGAAAAAAAATAAAATCCTTTTTTTTCCGTTCAGTTTTAAGAGTTTGAAACAATTACTTTAAGCTTGATATTCATCCCGGCCCCACTCCAATAAAAAAGACCAAGGAAGCAAGAACACAAATAAGAACACATGAAGAGACACTCATAATGAAGGGAACTTCTAACCGCATCTTGACTTAACCCATGGTGCTCTTATTTCAGCTAAACAACTAATACAAAATACCAACAGCTACGAATACTGACATAAAGAAGTATGTAACTTTCCAAAGGACGTGCCGCATTGAAAGGTTTATGTGCTTCACGTGAAAGTATCTTTACGTTAGCCGCAGAATCAGTTCCAGTCCAAGTCGGCTGGATGCTGAGAAAGTGAACCAACAGAAGCACTTGGCAAAAATGTCTACTAAAAAAATTAGAATAACAAAGTTCAGTCAGAATCGTACCGGTTGTTGATAGCTTGGTGTCGCATTATTCTTCAGGAGCAACTGCACTATGGATTGGTGATTGTGGCGTTCAGCTTTTTGTAAAGCTGTTTTCTGAAACTTCAAAACAAAAAGTTCACAAAGTTAACTTTGTACAGTAAGTACATCACCCACATACACAGAAATCACTGATTGGACGTGTTTTAAAACCATGAAACTGATCATAAAACAAAATGCGAGTGCTCAACTTTGTCGATTTTTCTAAAACCTCCACTGCTCAAATTCTTGGACGAAATCGGTAATGGAGATTTGACATTTTTGTAATTAATTTAGGGACATTTCATATGGTTTTACAAACACAAACACCAAGAGAAAACAAAACGAAACTGAACAACCTGGCAAGATTCCCGAAAAAGACACAGTGTTCAGGTCATGGTATTTCAACTCTGTTTCAGACAATTTTAACACTATCGTAAAAACAAAAGACAGGAAAATAGTATTCTATTCACCAACATTGATATTCATGCTCAGTTGTAATAAGGTGTGGACAAAATGATTGATCAGCAGACCAACCCAAGCTGGGACAGCTTGGCTTAGGTAGTGTTCAAGATACGACCCACGCGATTTTTGGGCGGGAGGGTGGGCCGGTCACCTCTTCGTGGCTCCGCTGAAAACTGAGCTAGAATGAATTATTTTCGCGCCAAACCAGAATTTATCATCAGCAATTACATTGCACGTGACACTACTCAACTAGCCACGAAATACCCATAACTAGATGTATTTGAACTTCACATATCGTTATGAGTGTTATGAATAGCATTCTATTCACCAACATTCATATTCATGCTCAGTTGTAATCAGGTGTGGAAAAAATATGATTCATCAGCACCCAACAGCCTTCACTATTCCTTTAGTAGTCGTTAATTGTTGCACTCTCAAATCTCTCTCATATATAGTTTAAAACTTCTAAGCACGGTTCAACACACCTATGCATTTTACAATTATAATCAACTAGATTATAATGTACTTCTGTAACAACATCTTTCTCAGAAAAGAAACGATGACGCAAAGGTTTATTCGTTACGAGCAACACTCTAAACCCATATTCGTACCAAACCCCGATGTATTCTCATTCTGCTGGGCGTTCCTTGGCTCACTGGCTAGAAAAGCGCACACAAAACGTTTCAACTGATTCACATCCTGCCAAGGAGCCACCGCATTCTCAGCAGGAGGCGTAGCAAGGCGTCCCGACGCACCATCATGGTTCAACACCTTGGCCAACTGAAGGTAATATAAAGCTGTATGCCTCCTGGCCGAGCCCACGTGTTCCATTATTTTAGATAGATCCGCCCCTGTGAGGGCCAACGATATCGCACAATCCGAACGGAAACCATGCCACGTATCACCATCATCAGCTTTCATCTGCTTGAGATATTCCTTAAGACGCCCATCCGCTGCTGAAGAGCGAAATGGAGAATCCTGGACACCGTTATTAGAGGTTGTCGGGCGAAACAGATATCTTTTTGTCAAATCAACGCCTAGTTCCCTCACTGACTCCACATATTGTTCAATGCCCTTTACAGGGCAGATGACTGACTGGGGGTTTCTACGGACCCCAAAGACATTACTCTCACCGTCCTGCAAAGTCTTACCCCACACAAGATTGAATAAGAGCCCGTCGTCGTTTGGAAAACGAAGAATCTCCGGAACTTTAACTTGGCCGAGATCTCCTGGACGGTCCCCACTAAAGAACGCCAATTTAAAGTACGTTTCGTCACGTCCAATAATAAAATGATCAAGTTTCGTCTTTGCCTTTGTCAACTCGCTTTCAAGATACTTCGATAAGTGTGTCAATTTATCCACAAAGAAGGCTGTGGCTTGTTTTGGAGTAACACGGGCCTGCAACTGTTCTGCTGTGACGAGACGAAGGTAGTCTTTCACCAGTTTATCAGAAGCTGGGTTACCAAGACCTAGCCGCTTATCCCACTCCCCATCTCAACCTATCGAAAGGAAAATCGATCTTAGCTTTCCTATGTACGAGTCCACCGTCTTTTAAGACAATCTCAGAGAGCAGCCACATGAGTGTTTACCACGCTGACCCAAAAATTCACAACTATTGCTGTGTACTTGTGTTTTGCCATGCTTGTCTTTAAAGATCAGGAAACGACGCAAGTCCCTGGGAATCACTGTCGCCAGGGTAACAAATCCCGGCAAAGCACTAAGAAAAGCCTCAAGTTCCCTCTAAAGAGAGTCTTAATGCTTTTTGTAACTGGTCGCCTGGTCATAATTAAGTGATTGTTGCAGTCTCGCTTCAATTTCATCAAGGTTAACTACAACATCAGAGTGGTGCTCAACAGGCGTTGTTTTAAACTTTCTTTTGTACCCAAAACGGAAATCAAAGTCTTTAGCGTGCCGACAGGTCGGGCATTTAACTGACTTAACAAACAACTTTGCCATGGCTGGAAGCTCCTTCGTACAAGAAAAGAAATACTGTATCATATACCACACACCGGCAACACAACATGTTAAAACGTATGTCAAGACACACCTAAAAACATACTGCAAAAGCCCACAGATCTCCAAGAATGCCTTTGTGAGGTAACCACGCCTTTCTGGACGGGACCAAGAGAGCGTTGCCATCGCCCCGTATAGCCAGGCGTTTGCTCTTTAAAGCTTTGCTTACAAGAATTGGCCACCAGTACCTTTTAGGAAACATGTCAAGCAACACCACAATGCACGACTGTCTGTAACTTTGCAGAAACTCTAAAACAGGCCCCGTTAAGGCCATAGGAGGAAAAACATATGTTCTGGTCATAAGCACTCCGTGAGAAACAAGATCCTGCATGAAGAGATTTACACCAGATGATCCTGGAGAGGGGATTGGCGTAAAATGATGAAGAGGATTCCCATGCGCGTCTCTCATAGCATTGGAATCCAAAGCCATAAGGTCCCCGCCAAACTCCCTCTGAACGATCTGCACAAGTCATCCGAAAATTTACTATCTAAGTGAGATAGGCGCCTAGATGGAGCATCAGTGGGATTCTGTCCATTCTCGTCCCTATAGCCCTCTTCGCTCCTCTTAGCTGGCGGGGCCTTGGTACGAGAATCGAAGGGCTCTGGGGACATAGGATTTTCGAATTAATTCGAATTTTTTTGATTGGCTGTTTGGAAACAAAGAAATCTTGAATGAAAGTCAGAATGTTCGCACGGATTGCTGGCGCGAAAATATGAAACAGCTGTGACCAGCGGTGTTTAAAATGGAGGACATGCAGGATTTGGGTGAAAATTCTCCCAATTCTCCACATTGTTTAACTCACGACTCAACACTTGTCGCTGTTGCAACAAAACGGTCTTTTTAGAAACCTCGGTTGATATTTTTGACGAGAAAAGCAGCAAAGAGTCGGGAATTTAAAAAGTGCTTGAGTTTTTCACTCGGTAAGAAATTAAGTTTGACGATGGTTTACCAACGAAACTGTGCGAACCATGTACAGACAGGTGAAGAATATAAATAATTCCGTTCTTTGTTGCTGGCATCACTTTCTTCGCAGGAATTGTCGATCGTAGGGTCTTGTGTGAAAAAAGTTTGTGGCTCGCAACAGGTTGGAGAATCACCTTCGTTGAGTCAGCACTCTACGGTGAGGCGAAAAAGAGTGAACCGCGAAAGTGTCGGAAGTGGTCGGATGTGTCTTTTCGTTGAGGACGATCAACATCACAACAAAAACCCCAATCAGTTTAGATCTATTGCTACCAAGAATAACACGACTGCACTACAACGCCTTCCATGATTTTAAAAAGTTGGAACCGTTTATAAATGCGGGCTTAGGGTTGGTGTTTCAGAAAATATATCCAAAATATATTTCTGTACTGCCCTTGAAGGAAAACGGTGTGTCAATGGTTTTGTTTCCTGGCGAATAATTGTTAGAATATTTTTTTGCTTTGGCATCAATGGAAGGAGCCATGGAAAGGCCAATAAGTGATTTCTACTTTTTTTTGCTGGCCCCACTCTCCAAACGGGGAAGTGGAACTGATGATAATGATGATGAGTGGATAATGTTTCAGCTATGTACTGATGCAAAAGGTTAGGAAGTGTTCCTTTTGCAGTCATGTATAATTAAGAGTAATTGCCACTAAAAATCAAAGAAATCGTGGCCACGGTCGAAAAATGGATTTTGCTCATAATTTGCCAGTTTGAAGGCCTAGGTAAATAACTGACGGAAATCAAGTTAGTTTTTTGAAATATCCAATATAACGGCAGAAATTCACGAAAAACGGTTATCGCACCGAAAGCTCAGATTTCACTTCGCGATAATCCGAAATTTTACATTTTTCAGCTTCTTGCTACACAGTCGTTTACATCGCTGTGAAAAGTTCTCAACGTTAGATGTGTACATTGATTCTTCCTTAATCAAGAGATAGTGATTATTTTTATTTCTTGTGTTTTCTAGCCGAACTGAGCCCCGATTAAGTAGACATACTTTTCTAATTAAAACAAAACTCAAAAGTTATGCAAATTCAGTGAGGAAAAAAGCTGACCGGTAGTGCTTCAAATCGTCTGATATTCTAGCAAAAGACAGTTCAGTCAATGAATTGTAGGCTTACGGATTCATTTTTGTGGGATCTACCAGCAATTTTGCATGAACGCCGATCAAAAGTCGAGAAAATTGCAATTCAACCCCTTTGAAATTTGTAATGTAACGCAACACGCTAAAATAGGTAAGACCATTTTTGTTGGCTTGAGACAGGACAATCAAAGTCTATTAATGTCTTTAACGTTTGAAACGCTTTAGAAATAGTATTTAACTTAGAAATTGCCTGTAATAGCGAAAAAACACAAGTAGAACCAAACTTAATCACTCCCTAACTCTCCCTGTTTTGTGTCACGCATGATACACTTGGCCCATGCTACAATCTTGGAAATGACAATCTGTGGCGAAGGTCAAGTAATTTATGCAGCTTCGGGATAAGTGACGGACTGTTTGAAGCGTTCAAAGTATTTCCCCACCAGTTGCTCTTAGATTCCCTTTGCGCTTAGATAACTCCTCCCAGAAGCAATTCAAATCTGCAGGAGCAAGGATATTCGGGACGGCTAAAACGCACTGTTCAGCTTTTTCAAATAACAACGCGTAGTAGAGCTTTACACTGCAGTCCGCGGTGCTACTATGCAGCGAGTACGTGACGGACTTGGCAGATGCGTCAAATCTGTAGAAGATGATGGAGCTTTCTCCAGAACTCAACCTTCAATCGCTTTTTCAAATTATGCGATATCCAGCTATCAGTTTGCTTTCTTTTGAAGCTTCGTCCAGTACAAAAAGCCTACCTTTGCATTCAGCTCATTGATCGGGTTGGAAAAAGAGACGTCAGTATCAGTTTCATGATCAACTTGCAGGGCGAGAAAGGAAGAGAAAAGAGTTGAATTGCATTGACAACGCTGGGGTGGGGATGAGAAAAAACTCCTGATAAAAATTGCCTTGTTTACAAACCAAATTTGTGACGCCACGGTTGGTTTTCATTGCTATTTAGCACTGAAGCATGAAGCATTTTTGTAGCCAATGACATGTCGGTATATCTACGTTGTGGTTTACACTTCTGAAAAAGTCAGTGCTACCTACTCTTTATCATGCTTTATCATGTAGTCTTTTGGATCGTTTTATATCACCAACTACTGCCTCATTCAGTTGACGAGCCTTTCTTCGACCCTGGTTTAACAAGCTTTTCAGTTCAAATAAGTTAACAAGAAATAATTCGAAAACACAAGTATCCTGTAAGATGTTGGATGTTGCAACAAGGTGGCCAAACGTAATTAAGCAAATTGCGTGTGTACAACATTGGTGATATTCTTGCGCGCGTCAATTATTTTTTCCCTTGCTTCTAGTCCAGTTCTGGCCCTTTCTCTGTCACGAAGCGTCGGGAGAGAGCCGAGAGCGAGGGACCCTCCCTCTCGACGTTGCATGACAAGGAGAGGGCCAGAACAGGACTACCTTGCTTCTGGCTAGTCATTGAGTGTGTGACCGTTAAAACTACGGAAATTATTTATTTATTTATCATTCCTAAAGTATTTGCTTACCTCGAAGGACTTTTAGTGGCTTTTGATATCCTTGTTACACTGTATGAGCGGTATGACCGTAACTGCGTGCCGGCACAAATTCCACCGTATTGAAGAACGAACTCGCGCGGGGCGTCTCTAACTCTTCCAGCTTACTCCGATTCTTCTTTGATAAGTGCGTTGTTTGCTTGGTTATCGATACGACTTTAACTTTTCGTGGGAATAGATAGCCTCCTACTGGCTAGCGACGGCATAAAGCTTGTAATCCCTAACATCGTTCCAATATGTATATACTATTGAGACCTTTTTTACTTCGTTCGGCGGGTTAACTGGGCAATCTTCTCTTATTAATGCACGATTTCGCACATCAACAACAAAGATCTTGTTATTAAAATTTGACTCATTTTGAACGGTGAAAAAATGGTTTCCAATTCGTTTCCCTTGAAAAATCGCTCGAGCGTGACACTGCGCAGCGAGAAGACGGAAAGTGCGATTTAAAAGTTTGGTGTTTCTTTTTCTCTTTTTTTAAACTCTTGTCGGCGATTTTTTAAGTTTAATACTACTTTTAAAGCTTTTCAAATGTAAAAGACATTAATAGACTTTGATTGTCCTGTCTCAAGCCAACAAAAATAGTCTTACCTATTTTAGCGTGTTGCGTTACATTACAAATTTCAAAGGGGTTGAATTGCAATTTTCTCGACTTTTGATCGGCGTTTATGCAAAATTGCTGGTAGATCCCACAAAAATGAATCCGTAAGCCTACAATTCATTGACTGAACTGTCTTTTGCTAGAATATCAGACGATTTGAAGCACTACCGGTCAGCTTTTTTCCTCACTGAATTTGCATAACTTTTGAGTTTTGTTTTAATTAGAAAAGTATGTCTACTTAATCGGGGCTCAGTTCGGCTAGAAAACACAAGAAATAAAAATAATCACTATCTCTTGATTAAGGAAGAATCAATGTACACATCTAACGTTGAGAACTTTTCACAGCGATGTAAACGACTGTGTAGCAAGAA
Source organism: Orbicella faveolata (assembly GCF_042242905.1). Classification (NCBI taxonomy): domain Eukaryota; kingdom Metazoa; phylum Cnidaria; class Anthozoa; order Scleractinia; family Merulinidae; genus Orbicella; species Orbicella faveolata. The sequence goes on from NW_028301563.1 coordinate 20,074,674, forward strand.
GCTGAAAAATGTAAAATTTCGGATTATCGCGAAGTGAAATCTGAGCTTTCGGTGCGATAACCGTTTTTCGTGAATTTCTGCCGTTATATTGGATATTTCAAAAAATTAACTTGATTTCCGTCAGTTATTTACCTAGGCCTTCAAACTGGCAAATTATGAGCAAAATCCATTTTTCGACCGTGGCCACATTTTTTGAATTTTCTTTGATTTTTACTGGCATTTACTCTTAAATGATTTAGGTGAAATTAAAGTTTTAAAAACCTGGGGCCTCAGCAAGGCATCAATTTCTAAACAAATCTGTCACTGCATAAAACTATACACATTAAATTCTCAACTCTGATACATGTGCACCTGAAAACAGACATTGAGATATTCTGTTTGTGTTTACCACCTGACAACTAATCAGTGAGAGACTTGCAATCAATCCCCCAAAATGAAGAGACCTTTTTTTACCAACATTGAGGGTAGAAAAATATATCCGTTTCTACAAGCCTCATGTAAGAAATTTGAAGCAATTTGAGTTTCACTAAATAAATGACTTGATTTTTCTTATTTCATGGATACTTAAAAAAAATAGTAACTGAGGAAACGTAAACAATAATGGTCTTATGGGATAAAGTTTAAAAGTTTACAGTGGATTAGAAAATATACAATGTGTTCATCACTTACAAATTAGGGGCTAAGCAATAAAATGTTCACTTTTCAAGAACAAGTGGTCAACCTATAATTTCTCTTTACTGTGGCAGTAATACATTCTCAAGTAGATAGGCCGAGTTAAGAAAATCATCAATCAAGGGATACTGTTTTGACGTCAAATTTTCCAATTATATTGTCAATTTATAACATAACTAAAGCAAAGCGCGCGCTCTGATTGGTTAATTTAGCGTCTACTATTTGCCCATGGGTGTACGCTGCTGACGTGTGTGCTAATGTTTACAAAGCAAATCTTTTGACAGACATTGTTTCCAAAGTATTGGCCGACGTTCTTCTGCCAGAAATGCGAAACTGTCTTCACAGTTGTCTGAAGATGAAACTTTATCGAGTTACTGGTGTGCAGTCGGTTGTCATGAATGAATTTTCGCGCGCTTGTTTTCTCTTGTCATGTAAGACTAAACGAACATTTTTTTTTTGTGATGTAGCTCAATAAAAGGACTTCTGTTGTTCCAATGTCTCAATGTTATGTTATATAACAAATGGTAAACGCCATAGCGTGCACTATTGAGTTATGGATGCACTTGGGAGGTTTGCTAAGCACTCAAGAAGCTAGAGTCGCACTCGGCTATCGCCTCGTACGACTCTTACGCTACTTTCGTGCTTAGCAACCTCCCGCGAGCATCCATAACTCAATAGTGCACGCTATGGCGTTTACCATTTGTTAAATACAATGTCCACAATAAGAGTATGTGAATTGGAGTAAATCACTGTAGGAGGCATCTCTCTCATAACTTGTGGTATTGCCATGAACAGAAGACACAGCACTTTGATTTTGTCATCACCAGTGTGTGGTCGTGTTGAACATGTGTAGAAAATCTTCTGCCTGTTGGGGTTTACTGCAATGATTTCTGGATCCTGACCATTCCAAGGGAACTTTGTATAACATGTATAACATAATAACAACAATAATATGTATAACATTTTGTTTGCTCAGTTACTGTTACAGTTAGTGCGACTACGGGCACCTTTGCAAGTATGGCACCTAGCATACCTAGTTGGGCATATGCAGGCCAAAAACTCGTCCTGTAAATACAATGTATGCGAATGTTTGTTGATTTAACAATGATCATTTATAATTAGTTTGTGATCAAAGATAGCATACAAGTAGCTCAGCCAATTAAATTCCTACATTTGCATTAGTATATACTAGTATATCAAATAGTCACAGACCAATGTTAGATTGAAAGCCACTCATACAGGATTGGGATTGTCCGAGTGTATAAATAAAATGATGATCAAACAAACAATGCCACCATTCAGTGTAATAATTTGTAACGTAATCAGAAAATTCCATCTTCAATTAGGGAAGGTGGGGCAAGACTAAATAAAGAAGCTAAATTAAATTTCTTGTACACAAAAAGCCATCTACAAAAAGATTGTTGACTATTTCAAAAAAGGTACAAAATTTTACTTGTCACATTCTTTGGCCCAATGCATATTTGGCAACCAAAATTCGTTCACTTACAAAGCCTTATATTATACTGTAGTAAATGGGAATAACTCAAGACAGATATTAAATACTTGCCATTCTACAACGAGATATGATTCATCAATTACGACAGCTCTCATATTGCGGTTCACATCTTCACAATCCAAAACTTCTTTAATTTTCCAACCAATGCCTCCGGATGACCATAAATTATTGGATACTTCGATTGCTTGACATCTTTAATTTTAACCTCGCTCAATGACTCAGTATTCCGAACCATTAGACAGCTGACCTACAAATCGCTTTGCTTCACGGTCTGATCTCGCGTTTAAAGGCGAAACAACGAAAATAAACGATTCAGTTGATCCATGCCAGGAGTCAAAAACAAAGGGTAATGACTGAAAAATCAATGACTTGCCAAAGCAGGTAAAAGATTAGTGTCTTTCTCTAAAACAGCAATGTTCCTTGTCACCTCTTTTTGTTCTACACTGACAGAAACATTCTCCAAATTGATACCATTTAAGGCCTGAAACAAAGATTCCTCGAATCCTGCCTCGACGGCTGCCACTGTCAATCCCATACAGTATATAGAAAAATCACGACTGCATACATGAAGACCGGAAGTCCTAAAATCTAGGACTCGGAAATCCTATGTCCCCAGAACCAGGGGGCAAGCAGCGAGGCCTGGAACCGAGTTTCTATGATGGCCCCAGTTAAGAAATTTGGCCGAGCGAGACTAAGTACTGGTTTGAGGAAAACAAACATGGAGGACCGTGAGCGGGATGCGTTTGTAAAGTTTTGTAAACGTCCTGCATATTTCACGGTCAAACATCTAAGAAAAAGCTCCAGTCGCCCTACATCTAAATCTTGGACATTTTGATCGAGGCATCGGGGATAAATATGCCAACGTAAACCAGCGAGCGGGAACTCCACAGTGTGAGCCAGATTGCAGGGATGAATATTTCATTCGAGCATTTGTTGTAGCGGTGTCCTATCAACGGGATAAACTGAAGTATTTCTATATTTCCGGACTCCCTGATTGCTTTTTTTGAACAGCTTAACAGCTTTGTGACCCTTTTTGTTTGCGTTTAACTGACAGGGTTAAAGCAGGTTTCACATGGCGCTTTTCTGTTACGTTACTACAAGAGTTGTTTCAGTTTCAGGCAAAGCATTTTGGCATTATTTATGAAAGTGAATACTGGATAGGTCTCTCGGCAGAATTGAGAATTCACCACCATCTCTTTGTTTACAACAATAACTGTGTCGTTGATTGTTTTTGTTTCTTCATAGGCATCTTAGACTTTTGTTTTAGTATTCTTGACTTAACGGCTCAAATAATGGGTCCAGTCAAGTCGTTGAAATGGAGAGTGTGCAGGAAGTTTGACTTTACCACCACATTTTGTTGCTCTTTCTGTAGCCCTTTCCCTGGCACTAATTTTTTATGCCACCTCTCAATTAGTTTTCAAAGGGTTCATACTCCGCTCTTGCACTAAGAATTGTCATTCGAGACAAGTACTATTAAAAACTTCATTCATCCGACTTTATATTAGTCTTCCTTATTGTCTTATTTAGCTATCCTTCCATTACAGGAACAAGCCACTGAACAATCAACACTTTAGACCAAATTTGATATATTAACATCCTTACTCATCTTTTTGCCTTAGGGGAATAAAACAAACCTGATCCTTCGGTTACTGGTCATTTGATTAGCCCCTAGCCAGTTAGCCCCCAACCACAAGTCGATTGGCCCGTTACTCACGCTTAAAAAACAAGAAATATACAGTTTTTTTAATTTCTGGATGGGGGCTTATCAACTTCTGGTTGGGGTTTAAATGGTTAGGGGCTAATAGACTTGGGGGCTAAATGACTGTTACCGATTCTTGCGCTTGATGTCTTTTCTTGTTATTCTCGAAAGCCTTAAAGCCAAGTCTCAAAATTGGCCTATGTCAAATGTTGTGGAGGTTCTGTTGACTCAGGTTTGCCCAAGTCAAAGTTAGTTGTCTGGATGAATGACCATTTTACCAACCTCCCTCATTAATGGCACTCAACTACAGGTAACATGGCTCATTTGCCTTCCCTGGGTCTATTTCATAAATTATCTCTTCTCAGCAGATGAGTATATGCCAGCCCGATTTTGATATCCAGAAGTATTACAGAGATTTCTCTCACCACACAAATAAAATTGATGCTTATCACCAGTACAAATTATGCCAAAGCATGTGAGCAGCTGCTTTCTTTATTTTCAATAACTTGTAAATGAACTACCTCAACCTAGTAAGGGTTCACAATGAGTCTGTGCCTAGCAAATAGACCATTTTGGACATTCCCATATGCAGAAGCAGAAAAGTGATTTCAAATTTGCGAGTTCACATTGGTACTGAACAGTAAAGGATGGAGGTTTCAAAACTTCTATAATTTATCACTGTGTTATCGAGACATGCAAAGCGGTAGCTATTTTCAACGTTGTTGACTGATCTGCAACTGCCTTCAAGTTTCATGATTTAAATTACTCGCAAAAAAGTGTTCATACTCAACATATTACAGGAAAATCATAAAGTAAATGCAGTCTTTCATAAGAGAGTAAGTTAAGACGGAGAAAACTTTAGACAGAAAAGCTTGTTTAATGTAAGCTCCAGTTTAAATGTACAACTCCGAATAGTTGAGAATATTTTAAAGACTTACGTTCGGAGGCTTCGTGATATATCATGAATGGCAGACATGAAACAGTTCGACATCGGTGCGAAGATGGAAGTTAATAAACCTTGAAACTTCCACAGCAAAATAAAAACTTCAGCTTCGTTCTCTTCCAGAGACGGGGAAACCTCTCCAGGCAACCAAGAATGCAACCACGCTCGCCAGGAAAATAGCACAAAGCTGGTCCTTCATTCCCTTAATCCTGATTGTCTCAGAGCTGTCGTGAAAATTGCTAACAGCGAATAAAAAGCTATCGAATCGAAGGCAAATCCTGAACAAAAATGGCGGCGAAACTTGTTTCGGTTTCCTCGCGTTATTTTCGCGTTATGCGCATGCTCGTTACGGTTCTCAAATGATTGACAGATTTCTTTACTGGGGCGATCATAGGAACCAGAAAAGCGGCGAGATCAAAGGTAGCTGCCAGTCCCCCCTGCCCAGAGCCCTTCGATTCTCGTGCCAAGGCCCCGCGGCTAAGAGAAGCGAAAAGGGCTATGGGGACGAGAATGGACTCTGTCCAGTTGGAACGTACGACATGTGCAAAGATAAATTAAGCTTCGATGTTGTGAAGAAAAGCCGTTTCATTGCCAAACTGAGTTCCAAGCTTCTACTTCCCTGGTTGTCCCAAGCCTCGACAACGGCCTTATTGTCATCAAAAGCATCGACTCTAGAGTTGAACAATTTGTCTCTGAAAGCCATTAACGCCCTGTCGACAGCAGTGGCTTCTTTAGCAGCGATCTTTCATAGCGGGGCTCCGGCGGCCGCCAAGCGGAGCCCCATACTCACATAGGAAAGAAAAGGAAACCCCTGAGTTGATTTTCTCATGGTTAATATGGCTAGCGGTATTGCTCGTGGGCGCGTACGCACGACGGCGACGACGACGGAGTCGCGCAACATGGCGGCCATACTCCAAATAATCGGTTGACAGAGACATGCAGCCTTGGTTTACCGTGTACTTCTTTGATATTGGACATCCATGTTATGATCAAATGACACCTGTCAAAACAAGGTATCCGCTGACCAGAATCGCGTGACCATATCGCGGGCTCAAGTTTACAGGTTATTGAGGTCACGTTTTTTTTTAAAGTTGACCGCTGACCAAGTGCTAGTCTTCGGTTGGATCGCAGGCTCATGTCAGCTTAACTTGTTGAAAACAGGGCAGAATTGTTCAGAAGCCGGTTAACGCTAACCCAGGATTAAAAGTTAACCGAATTATAACTTTTTCTGCTGTAAAAATGTTTTTTGCTGCTTTGCTTTGTGTATATGGTGATTAATAAAACTCAAAACAGAGGGCCAAACAATATACAGAAACCTCAAAATTCTACGTTTTCCTGGGTTAGCTTAATCGAGCTCTGAACAACCCGGTCCAGGAGCTACGCTTTTAGGCTGGCCTAAATCTATATATTACGAACTGTTCGTCAGTCCAATTATCAGATATTTCCTCACGACGAGGGGTTAACAAAATAGCACCCCAGCCTGTGGCAGAAGCATCGGTAGCAATAGACACGCGGACATGACGCTCATCCCGCCATGTCACCGGGTCATTCCAATCCTCCAAAAACAACCAATGAGAGATCTCCTCACGCAGCTCCCCCTTCATGACTATTAGTATCACCCAACTAGCGGACTAAAGCAAATCCTGCATTTTAATTGGCTACGCTACTAGAGGACTTTTAGTAATAGTCCTCGAGCAGCGAAATTGGCGCAATCGAGCGTGACGCTTTCTTTTGTTTTAGTCCCAAATAAATATTTCTTCAACTTGCATTTGCTAACTTTATTATTGCCTTATCTGTCCGACTAGTTGGGTGATACTAAAACAGTTAGAATCTTCGCCCTCAAGGGCCACGGGTCAATAGCCCATGAGGCGAAGCCGAATGGGCTATTGACCCGTAGCCCAGGCGGGCTACGGGTCTAATTGTTAATTAACCTATGGGGAATACGTCAGCCACCGGCAATGGCAGCATTCATCTACCTTCCAAACAGCTGGGCTGCAGGTATTGCTAAATCAGAGGAAACACATTTTCCAACCAAGTGCTACAAAGTTTTCACCGTAACCTTGGAATTCTTGAGTATTTCACGGACAAGTTGCAGAAACTTCTCTTCCTTTTCTAGCCTCAAGCAGAACACCTCCCGAGAGGAAGCCGCCAAGAAACCAAGATAGGGGATCACATTACTTGGAAACAATAGTGTCTTTTGCAAGCCAAGGATATAGCCCAACCTGACAAGACGGTAGGCGACAAGAAATATCGCTGACCTAGCCGCCGCCAGATGACGATCATTGGCGTTGTTCAAGGTAGCATATTCACCCTTATCGAGTGCCACCTGGAGTTCGCCATTACGGCGATCATCAGTCTAGAGCAAACAGGGAATTCCAGAAGCTCTAAAGAAATTACTAGCCAACAGACCAGTAGTATGGTAAACAAACGGGGAGATATTTCACCCAAAGGGAAGGGTATTATAAGTAAAAGTAATACCCGCCCGATTGAATCCCAAAGTACGTGCGGCTGTCTTCAGAAAGAAGAATGTGGTCATAGCCAGATTTATCGTCTAGGACCGTTTGGTAGGTGCCCTTGCTCACGTAACGCAGTACGTCTATCAGCCTGTCTAAAGAGAAAGGCATACCGCGCATCATGACATGGCCTTGTCTTTGTTGGCTCAACCGTAAGGGGAAGAACAATAAATGGAGGGTCAACCACACCTACTTTCCCCAACAACGAAATGGCCCCTGATTTCAATCGTGCAATGAGAGTGCCCTCCACAAAGGTCACAAAGGACTTGCATGATACATTGTTCTTAAACACCTTCATCGGAGGCTCATCTGAATCGTACGATTCTCCTTTAAAGCTACCTTTAAAATGCCTGAAAAACGGCTGAATCGAGACCTTGTCCCTCATCCATCAGAGAATTTGTGCTTGCTGCTGAGATGGGCTTTCCTGTGCGATGTACTGCTAATACTCGAAATGATTATGCAACTCCCCAGCTTGAAAGCAATTTGGGTCACGGAAAAACAACTCTAAATATCACCAATTAACACTCCCTTCTGTATTCTATGTAATCTATCATGGTCACAGGCTGTTATTGCTCCACCGACCTTGACGGGGTTACCATAACAATCAACCCAGGTCATTGGAATACAATTTCTTTGTCGTGTAACTCCTGAAGTCGAAGGTCAAAAGACTCAGATTTTCCCCAGCACTACATCTTTCCCTAGAAAAAGGGCAGTGAAATACACCTTAAAACACTTATTCGGCCAAAATCTAGGACCATCATGATTCAAAACCACCCCCGTCAAAGTCAGCAGAGAGATAACAGCTTTGACCAGCGAGGCTGGAGGGCCCTTGAATCAAGGATACCCCTTTTTCAAAATCGTGATAACTATGTTGACAAATTAGACGGAGTAAAATATACACTAGATTGATTTCAACACCAAAAATGCCTGTTTATTATTGCGAAAAAGTATTATTACGGCACGCAGTCTTACCAAGGTGCCTAACAACCCTTATAACACCGGTGCGATCTGAACACAACCTACTTGTCTGATTTGGAAGACGGTTTGGTATGACTGGACTTTCTATCAGGGCAGTTAGCCTTCTATGACCCCGCTTATTACAAAAATAGAATCGCATGTTGAAAGGACGTGAAGAACGTGCCACACCGGCACCTCTATCCTCCCTCTCCCGAGATTTCTTAAGATTTGATTTATCTACTTCACACAGAATGTTCAGGACCTTTTTGTGGTCCTTATCTCCTAGTCAGCGCATAACAAGATCTTTGAAGTGGTGTTTCCACGAATCCACCTTCTCCCTAACTGTCTGATAAAGGAGCCGATAGTAATTCTTAACATGGTTGCCGTCAGCGGCTTTGTTATGCAGTCTCCAGCCTCTCCAGAATTTCATACTTGTTACATTCTGACAACGGGCGGGTCGCATAGGTCAAAATCCGTTCTACGAGATTTTCAGGCGTCGCATTGGTAACCAACTCCACTGATTGCTTTAATTGTCTAACCTCCTCACGCTATCTCCGTAAAGAGACAAAGAGACTCTAAATCATCTCACAACTTGATGTGTAAAGCACTTAGTATTGTGCAGAGAAAACCTCATTGCTGGCCTCATGTATAACAGAGGAACCCGCTTCCCTCTCGCTTTCCCTCGTATAAACATCCTACGGCAAGTACACCCGAAAAGAGAAAATACAAATAAGAGGGTCCAGCGGCTTTCAACTAGTTCAACTAGACGCCAATAGCTAGTTCACCAACCAGCCCCATTAAATAAATCGGGTACCCCGCTTTTATCATTTGTAAACATCCAACAGCCACACCAGCCGAAGGAAATAACACAAACAAGCGAGTCTGCGACGTTCCCCTAGTTTATAACTAGACGCGAACCGCTAGTTCACTAACTAGCCACCGTCGAAATAAGTCGGCCACCTGGCTTCTACCATTTGTAAACATCCAAGGAACACATTAGTCGACGAAATAATACAAATAAGCAAGTCCTCGGCGTTCCCCTAGCTAAAATAGACGCCGACCGCTAGTTCACCAACTAGCCACCGCCGAAGTAAATCGGCTATCTCACTTGCACCATTTGTAAACATCCAACGACCACATAAGCCGAAGGAAATCATACAAATAAGCGAGTCCGCGGCGTTTCCCTAGTTAAACCAGACACCGACCGCTAGTTCACTAACTAACCACGTCGAATAAATCGACGACCCTTGCAACAAGTTTCGATAACAAATTGTTTCCCGTCCCAAATCCTTCCAGCAGTCTCTCAACTTCGTTGTATGAGAAAAACCTAAAAGAGTCGACAGACAAAGAAGTATACCTCGAAGCGTCAAATAACGACTGAAAGACCACTACCTTCAGTTCCCGAGGTTGAGCCACGTTCTCATTATCATTTTGGCCCACTGGCGGATTCACGACTGGTACCACAGGATCACCGAGTGGCTGAACTTCAGGTTCTGCAGGTTGATCAACGCCCATAACGAACTTGTACAAGAAAAGAAAAATCGCGTGTGTAGTATCTCAATACGAAAAGAGTTCACCTATTCGTGGCTCCGCTGAAAACTGAGCTAGAATAAATTATTTTCGCGCCAAACCAGAATTTATCATCAGCAATTACATAATTGCACGTGAGACTGCTCAAATAGCCATGAAATACCCATTATTATGTGTATTTCAACTTCACATATCATTATGAGTAGCGTTCAATGTCATTACAGTCGTTATCGGTGCAAGCTAAATTTTGGGATCTAAGTCGGTTTGTTCTGAAGGAGCATTAGGTACAACAAACAACCTACCTTGAATTAAACTATAGTAACTGTAATTGTTTAGAAACACTTTTATTTTGCAATGACCCGTGACCCACAATGCTGATGTCGAATATATATGTGGGACAAATATTGTACAGCAAACAGCTAGCTTAAGCGGAACTTGAGCAGAACTTCCTTTCTTTTCAACTTCTCAATTTCACAAGAGATGAATGGCGCAAGAAATCAATAGGTTTTGGTTTATCTTTAGGCAAACTGGATTCTTCCCGTTTTACTTTCCCGCCAGAAAACTCATAAACATGCTTTGATTTAAAATAAACTTGGGTTTTGAACTTGGGACAAACTGTGAGTTAGTTAAAGTAAGACGATTAAAAAACGTGTATGCTTTATATCAACTTACTCTGTCCACAGTGTTGACACCTGCACCGTGTTGTAACAACAGTTTGACAACAGACTCGCGTCCATACCAGGCTGCTAAGTGCAGAGGCGTCAATGAAAACTGCAGAAATACAAACAAAAAAATCAATGTCACGAAGGCAACTTGATTTTTGCAAACCTGGTCGTTCCTAGCCCTCGCTTGAAAAGAGAGTTGCACCACTTAAGGTTACGGTATACCTTTAGGTATCTCACGTTCAAGCGATATAGCACGTCCGGTTTAAACTGTAGATACAGTTTGAACCGGACGCGCTATAGCGCTTGGACGCGAGACTCTTCTGAAGGTGCTCTAAAGCCGGTATACGATGACCATAAATGTACAGGTGGTGAGTACTGGACAACCCTAAAGAATATTGATCATAAAGGGTTAATTTATCTTAATTAATCAACTTCAAAATTAAGGATCAGTTGTGTTTCACTTGGCCACCAACGCACAACAGCAATTTTCTTTATAAACTAAAGGCAAAGTTCGGTTAGACACGAAGATTTTCAAAATGGCAGTGACACAAAACTAGCCGATTGTGTTAGGTCATCAGGCAGTGGTATCGGCTTTTAATTAAATTCACCTTCCTTTCAAATCTGATAATATATCTAAAGTACTTTAGATTTGGGATATTTCAGAATTGTTTTGAACGCTGTTTGCGTATCCAGAATTAATAAAACAAATGGACTGCGAACTTCATAGCATTATCGGCCTTTTTTACTGTCTTGACGCTATGATTTCTTTCCTCCTCGCGTTTTGGCTTCTATCTTGACGATTTCAGTGCCGCTATTTTGTTTTCGAAAAACAAATCATATATTGCAAAGGAAATTATCTCCACTTCTAATGTCAAGACCCTCTGGATTTTTCGGCTATCTTTAACTGGTATACGTATAAACCGCATCAAACGAATCCCGCAGGATTTCATAAATGAAAACAAAATAAAGTACATTTACCATGTCTGCTTGGTCAACATCTTCCCCGTTTTCAAGCAGCATTCTAACAGTCTCGCATTGTCCTCTGATTGAGGCTTTGTGCAAAGGACTTCTTGATGCCTTTACAGTAGTTTAAAAGAGAAACATGTTATAAAAATGCAAGATTTGAATCATAAATACCTCTTATTAAGGGCCCATTTATTTTTTTAACCCGTTGCTAAGGAAAATTTATTCTCATACAAGTAACCTCGTCATTTTTACTTAGTTCAGACCTACATCATGTGTTTCAACTTTTTCATGATCAATAACACCAGTGATGACGTCATCAGTCCACGCCCTTGGTCATGTGACTACTTCTGAAAAAAATGCAAAGGCTCCTGGGCAAATTACTTTATCAGGATTTTTTCATTGATCTAATATTTTAATTTTAATCCTCGTTACGCTATGCATAGATTTTGTTTCATTTCTTAACGTCAGATTTTGAGATTTTCTGTGTGAAACACACACAGAAAAATAATCTAAAACGTAACTGAATTGGCAAGTTATGAGTTTTTTTTTTATTTTCTAGGCTCAGGCTTTCGAGCGCGAAACGCTTGGGCGATAACTCAAACGAGGATCCGTATAACTTACAGCACGGGCCGAGAGGTATTCTCGCAATTTCAAAACCTTTTGGTTTAATTTTTGGCAGTTTTATGAAAACAAATTTGCCGCCTTTGCCGGGTCGGTTCGTCTCAAGAAATACTTTACCCCTGGCCTTGAAAAGGCTTAAGACTTCGGACAAAGTTTTTGTTCTTCGCTGATTACAATTCGATAATTAAAAACAGCGTAACCAGACTTGCTTTTCAGTAATAAGCACTTTTAACTTTTAAAGGGTTATGCTGTTGCTATGGTAACCTTTTTGCGTCACGAAACTCGCCATAATTTGCTTAGCAATGATTAGGCAATTGTTTTATACCATCAACTGATAAAGGGTAGTAACATTGATCCATGAAAGAAGAAGCGCTGAAATGCTGGAAAGCGTTGTGAGCCACTTTAAATCTTGAGCATAGGTAGACATTTGTTAATATCCTCGCAATCTGACGCTATGTTTACATTTAACGTGTTCATTTTGATTTACACCTTACTTACTTTTGCATTTTGAGCTCTAATCATCCAGTTCATATCGTGGGTCTTGTTCTAAAACCATAAAAAGAAGAGACGTAGGTACATTTTGGTCACTGCCTGCTCTAATTATTGAAAACCTGCAAAGAACTATCAAGTTTTGTTGCTAAAACCTGACGAAAACAATAACTTCTGAAAATCAGAACAATGGGGATATGACCTTTTCTTTTACGAATGATTAATTTTATATGATAACTGCATGTAGCTAAAGCTGATTGAATCATTTTTGCTTGAATTCTGTACATGCTTAATACATGTGGTCAAGGCTTGCACTTAAAGCTAGGAAGGTCTTCCTTGGTTTTAAATGTTATCCATGTTTGAGATGAATTTCTGACCTTTTGGCCTAGACTTGGAAGGTGACCTTTGTAGTAATAACCACCACTGTTTGCAGTTACACACTTCAAATCCACCTACGATGCAACAAAAATAATGTTATTTAAAATAAGAGGTATGATACAATTCATCATTTAATACAAATTACGTGCTTTTCCGTTCGAGAGAACGCAGTTCTAATTGGGTAATGCGGAAAAATGTGAGTTTTTGTGCATGTATCTTTCTATGGACACCAATTTGTGCAATATTGCGGACTTTCGAGTGTCGAGGTAGCTTATTGTGGACTGTAGCGGATACGTTGTTTATTTAAAGATGGAAGTCAGTGTTAATGACATTTTCATTTTGAAAACCTTGCACACATGTCTTCACGAAATGTGTACGACTTTTCGTACGAACAGAAAACTGTAGTTTGGCTGCGTGTTGTGTACCCTCTTCTCTTCGACCAAAACCAACGCTGCTTTCTGCTGAATAAAATTAAAGGAAATGTGCAGCTTCACTTCGCTGGCCTAGATTTCTGTACGCAAATTATGTAAACCCAACGAAACTATTTACAAAGGAAAAGAGTTCAAACTCCCACAGGATTGCTTTGGTACACCAACATGTCCTCCGTTTCATTGTTTTGGAAGTGAAAATGCCCCGGAGCTGTTCCCCCAAAGCCAAGGCGATTCAAAGTCGCGTTCGTAAACAGAATAATTCTCCTAGTTTTGGTAATAAAAGCACGTCGTCTCGCATACCGACGGAACAGGCATCGTTTGTGTCGATTTACACAGTCAGTTCAAAACATGGACTGCGGACTACCAACTTGGTATAAAACACGTACTTAGGTATAAAACGCGAACTAAGCATTACGGACTGGGTATAAAACACAGAGTCATTTATAAAACGCGGACTGCAGACTAAATGCTGCCCACCAACTGTAGTCCGTGTTTTTTAATTGACCGGTCGTAACTAATATTTAGCGCTTATTAACTGAGCTTAGTCGGTCTGTATGGGAGAATCTTAACCGAGGTCGCGACTACAGACCGAACACAGGGAGGTCTGTACGCACGACCGAGGTCAAGATTCTGTCATACAGACCGACTGAGCTCGGTTAATAAGTGGTCTATTATATGGCAAACAAGAAAAATTAAATTCGTTTAATGTAACTGGTTTGTACTAACTGACGTTTTGCTTGCGAACGGTGATGAGCTGAATTTAATTCTGCCAAAATTTGCTTGTCCTCTTTAATTTTTTGCTCATCAGGCTTTTTGGCACTTCCATAAATAAATATTGTCAGATGAAATAATCAATGATCTTGCATTTTAGTTTGCAACTTTTTCAATGCAAAACATTACCGATCTGGATGCCGGTCTAGATTGGAAAGTCTACACCGCTTTCAATATCGATTTAAGCCAATCAAATTCGTGAATTTGATAGTTCTCAGTCCTTGTGAAACAGAGCCATATAATAATATGTGATTTCATGTATAAACCAGAAAAGCCTCTCGTATGCACGTACTTTGCGATCAATTCATTTGTTTTCGCTCCTGCTGGAGGAAGGCCAATTTCACGCCTACCTAAGAGCTCACGCACGAAATGCTGCTCCTAGAATTTTTGCCTTTTTAACATACCAAACCTACTAAAACTCGAACGCACTCTTTAATCTACGATTACTACTAGTACTAAAAGCAATTACGTCATACATGATATCAACAGCTGGCCTATGCTTCAACCTTAGTCCTGCTAGAGGGGGTTCATACCAAAACAAAAGTACATTGTAAATACATAATCAATCACAAGAAATACAAGTAACTCAATAAGCCAGTCTTACTTTGAATATTGAACTCTTTATTTCACGACTGGAAGTTTGATGTGAAAAAATCAAATCAAATTAACAATCACAGTTTGTACTTACTTTGCCATGGTAACCAAGCCTGTAAGTACCTTTAGTACCATTCTCCCATGAGACAGTCGCGGCACTTGCTGGGTTTTCCTTCCAATTCATGATTTTCTTCACGGTACCAAATGTCCCTATTCCGCCATCTTGGTTGTCATATTCCCAGTCTGGACCTCTTGTAACTTTAGCACCAGTATAAATGCCTCTTGCTTGAATTTTAATTTCCTTGCTTCTTCTTCCAACAGAAATTCTGCATCAATGTGACAAAATATAGGGTATGAAACATTTGAAAATAAAACTGACTGCTTCAATTCTATAAAAATATACTTCAGACCTGATTGATTTTGATCAAGATCACAATGCTAGGGACACTTACTGTTACGAGGTGGAAGATGCTCAGCTATCGTCTTCACTCCCATTCCCATATGTGACATACACGTATTTTTAAAAATCATTCCTAAAATGTACTTATACAGTCGAACCTCCGGCTGCGACCACCTCTTGCAAGCGAAAGTTTTCCAAAATCCCAAAAGTTTCCAAGTCAAATCACTATATTTGGAACCTCTTGTTAGCGACCACCTCTCGTAAGCGACCGCGACCACTTTCAGAGCTAGAAGATCCAAATTTTCTTTTGTTTCTAACCTAACGTAAACGATCATTTAACAGATAACAGAGCGGAAATTGGATAATAAGGTGTTGTAACATTTCCGCATTTCTGGATGGTACAAGAGACGCAAATCTCTCAATGGGAAGTACAAAATTTTCTCAAAATTGACTTTTCATTTGAATAAAACATTTAAAACACGGGGCAGGTCGCAGCAGTTACCATATGCTAATGAGACAAAATTTCCTTCCAATATGGTCAAAGCTCTCGTAACCGACCACATAGGCTTGACATTTTGGGTGATCGCTCACGAGAGGATCGACTGTATTTGAATGATGATATTATCATTCACTTTCCTCTTGGCTATGAGTAGTATTGTATAGAAATGTGTATTACCATTGTCACTACAAAAACAATAAAGAGAAATATATGTACATCTGTATGTGGTCTGAACCCATCTCGTTTAACTGTAGCACTATCGGAACTTTGTTTTGTCAGAAACAAAACACTCTATATTATATCTAAGTTTTATCAAAAAGTGACTAAGCAATGATATTTAGTTGTGGCTACTAAGCATCACGTAGTAACTTACCCATGGACTCTTGGAGAATCTTTCCTCTGAAAGACATGTTGTATGTCATGCTCATCTGCCATGTAACATGATGTACATAGGTTCACTGCATGATCCTCGCAGTCTAAACAGCTCCAACGTGTTCCTAAAATAGGAGTCTGCTTGCAGGCAACGCAAGCTAAACCCACATGTTTTACACCTGCATTGATGATGATGAACAATACCAAGTCAGGTAAAACTACTAACAATTCCCAAGAGATTATAACCTTTACAGTCAAGCCCATTGAAAAGTTCCAAGAAACACAAATCAGTATCATAAGACCTCAACATTTACTATCTTTGTTTGAATGTTACTATTAACACACATACTTGATGCTTTATACATTACTGATCCCATTGCTGTAGCAGGATGCAGGATGACAGTGAACATGACATTAATTTCATCACACTTTCACTAAAAGTGAGGCTGTAATATATATAGACAGCAATGTCACCAAAATACAGCAAATGGTACAATCTTAGTTTTTGGATATTTAGAACGGCCATCATAGACATGAGCTTAACCATGTCATAATTATCTCGAACCCACAGCAAACAACAACACCAGCAACAAGAACAACAAAAACTACAGCTGCAACAACTAAAACAGAATGTTGACTCTAACATAATTTAATCTTAATTTTAAAAAGTTTTTATCACGCAAGATCCCCTCAATGTAATTATTTATGCAAAAAATGGCCTTACCCGCAGGAGAACTATCCAACACACATAGATCAAAAGCGCCATCATGTCCTGCTCTATACAGCTGACATAGTCCTATGTCCCACTGAACTAATGCCATGTTATCTGGTACACTGGAAGAATCCCCTCCGAGTTCAACAACTGTTCCAACAAAACCTTCTTTGCCATCAGTTTCATCTACATTCCAGCTGGGACCACAGACAACACGAAGCCCTGCACTGTAAGACTTGGTACCTTCTGCATACAGGGACAAAATAATTCAACAACAAAAGTGACAACACTAACTTCACTATAGTTTCAATAAACAGTTAATAAGTAAGCTGGGATAACTGATTACATGAATTGAAGAATAATTTAGATGTTCAATAATATTTAACTTACATGTACTGTACTCAGCTGCCAGTTTGGTGGTTTAAGCCAATTTTGAGTGTCGGTTTGCAAGTACTTTAACATTTATCTGGCAGTTTACGGTTAAGAACTTATTGCACAGTTGTGGGAAATCAAAACTTTAGCTCGGCATAAATTTAGGCACAGACAAGTTACTTGATTGGCAGGAAAATTTACTTGTCCCGGACAACTAAATGGCCCTTTTCTCAAGCCCTGTGCCATCTGTGGATGTGGTTTTTCTAAAGCTTGCAGCAGTAAAATGAATAAAATTACAAAAAAAGAAAAACAACTTAAGAAATCAACTCACGCAAGTGTTTTGTAAAATAGCGTCTGCATGCCAAGTAGTCCTCTTTGTCAATAGTTGTTTTCAAAGTTAAGGACTCGATGTCAAATTTTCTTCTGATTTTCTCAGTCACAAGGCAACTCTCTGCTACTTCATTCAGCTGACCTGATTGGTAAACAGCCCATAGTCTTTCTAGAATGTCCAATGTACAGCACTGTACCACGAAAATCAGACTGCTTGACTTAATCAGTTTTACGTGCAGACCGGTAAAAGCCCCTAATAAAAAAGAAGAGAAGGCTTTCAGCCCTTCTTGCGTGGAAATGTCATTGGTTTCAAGATAATCCATAGCTATTTTCCTCATAATTTGTGGAAACTCCTGTTGTCTCTTAGAATGGTTCTGTGGGTTTCTGGTAGTAACACTTTCTACATTGATTTCCATGGGCAAACTTCCTGTAGAAGTAGGCAAAGAAATAATTTTATGTCAATGCTAATCATCTCGTATTTGTATGTGTTTTCTGTGTTAGAGGCTTAATTGATGCATGTAGCCTCTTCCAGGCATTCAGTTAGTTGGGGCCAGCGCAGAAAATGGCAAGTGAAAAATAGGGGAGAAGTGTGGCGATAAAATTTCTCTCCCTGCACTACTCCCCTATTTTTTTCTCTGGCCGTTTTTCGTGCTGCAACCAAACAACTGAACGCTTGGAAGAAGCTAGAGGGCATAGACACACAGAGTGGCTTAGCAGGTAATTTTCTTTTTAACAAAGCAGACAGGAATTGTATACTAGTTGACCACAACAAAAACCAACCAATCATTTTATTTTGCCAGATTTACAAGAAAAGAAAAAAAACTTCATCAAAGCAATAAAGCTCTCTGCACGCATTGCAGGCCTATGATGTGGGAGCATAAAGCTCGCTGCACGCATTGCAGGCCTATGATGAGGGAGCATTGAAGGGGTGAGTGCAAAACCATGCTAAGTGACGATTTGGGTGAAAAAAAAAAATTTCGCGAAAGGGCTTGAATTTTTGCATGTGGTCTTCAATGTAATAGAAAAACGTGGTCCTGTATTTTTGTCGCTGGTTTTTGCTTCGTTTATAAAGACGCCGCTAGGAAAACCGAGTGGTTTTTCTGCATACGCAATATCTCGAAAACGAAGCGAAGCTTAGCGGAAAAACTACGGGACATTGTTAAACATACCTAAACAAAACTGCATGCGAAATTTGGAGCGTTTTCGACAAAGTTCACTTTTGATTAAAATACCTAGCGCCCTTTTCCCGCCGAGGTCTTCAAATAAACGAAGCCGGGCCTTTGTTATGATAAACAGAGCCGACCCTTTGTTATAATAGCCAAGCCAAGCCTTTGTTATAAGTCGAAGTCTCGCCTCGGTTTATTATAACAAAGGATCGGCCCGCTGCAACCGCAAGGACTAGTGTTAACATCTGGAACTTACTTTGGTTATCTGGGACAATGGCTATCTGCACTGAACAAATAAACATCAAATAAGCACTTTTCCAAATACAGCAGCGTCTTAAATGGCTAAAAAATCATGAGATAAATACATATTTTTCGACCAACGCGATCGTAGCTTTATGTCACGCACCGCCTAACAGATTAACAAATTAACCCTTCTGCGCAACGCACGGGTCTCCATACATCTGCATGTCTGCTGGTCCCAGAAGTTCAAATCACTACAAATCATGCCGATATGAAATAAAATCAACGCAACCTGGATCACAGATCTATGTTACAATCGATCGCTACTTGTTGGCCATTATTATCTTTAAATGAAAAAAGCCGAAACAATCTAGTTACCAGTTCGAGAAACGCGAGCAGAACGTGATGGCAATGCACGCCGGGAAGGGTCTTTACACCTCGTGCGCGGGAAAACATGGCGGTCGATATAAGACAAATTTTATAAGTCAAAAACCAGTTCTCGCTCTCCAAACTTTGACACTAGCAACGCTTGGCAAATGGGCCACAACTCACGAGAGGGTATTTTTCTTGGGCAAGGACTGCTCTTGGACTTTGCTGCCTGGCTCGATCTGACTTCGAACGCCGATAACACGATAACGGTATATCAGCTACCTTCGAAGTTTCAGAACACATTTTGATTCTTTACAACATGCTGACGACTTACGGGTTTATCGAGGCTTTATGATGCCTCTCAACCACCAGGCAGGCATACAAGGTACTTTAACACAATGCTTAAGATATTAGTTGACAGAGCTCTAATGCGGCACATCTCTTTTTTGTTCGATGGTATTTCGTTTGCCGCTCGATCGATTCACGTGTTGTGCTCACGTCACAATAACCGATGTAAACAATCTGTTCCCAGATTTCCGCTCTATATATGCTGTGAGATTTGATTTTGACTTCACACACTATAAACAGTCTGCCTGTTTGCTGTTCAACAAATAAACTCCTAAAGACATGGCTAGGAAAAGCCAAGTATTTTTGCATACGTTATAACTCGAAAACGAAGCAAAAACCAGCGACAAAAATACAGGGCCGCGGTTTTCTATTACATTGAAGACCACATGCAAAAATTCAAGCCCTTTCGCGAAAATTTTTTTTTTTCACCCAAATCGTCACTTAGCATGGTTTTGGACTCACCCCTTCAATTAACTTAATTGGGCAAGAAAACTACACAGAACAGTAAGAAAACTAAACAAGCTGAATTTCAAGCTCAGAAGATAGAAAAAAATTAATACACTTTTACTAAGTCAGCATTAAGCATTATAATAAAAAAAGTACTAATTTTAAGAAATGTTTAGTCATAGCTAATACTTAAAGGAACAGAAGGATAAACTTTTTTAATTCTTCGTCCAAATTATTCCAAACAGAAGGACCAAAGAAGTGCGAGCTAAATTTGCCATTGTTAGTTCTTACACGATCGATACAGTAAGTTGATTTTGATGCTAGCCTCTGGTATACTAATAATTAGTGTTTAGATGATATACGTGAGAAGAAAATTAATTGTCAAAGGTCTTAGTAGTAAATGATGACCTTTTACGTCTCCTTGCCTTTAAAATTACCCTAGCGAGTCAAGGGCGTATTCTGATTGATGGTTCTGTCCTTAAGACTTGGGTCACAAGAAGGATTAAAGTCAAACCTCCCCACAATGGCCACCTTAGGGACAGAGGAAAGTGGCTGTTGCAGAGAGGTGCCCATTATGGGGAGGTAGGGGTGTGATATGACACTATTTTTGGGGGGTGCAAAATTTTGTACCTTTAAAAATGCTTGTTTTAGCATGTAAATACATAACACTATCAAAATTTATCTATAAAACAGAAACTAAACAGAAACAGAGACTAAAGACGTGCTAAAAAGAAGGTTTTGTATACACCACTCTTCAGTTGTTAAACTGGCTGTTGGCAAAAGGTTATTTTTGGCAGTTGGGACGTGCCTTAATGGCCATTGCCGTTGTGGAGAACTGGTCGTTGATTAAATGTATGGACTGTCCACCAGGATAAAAAAGTTGCAGTGGCCAACGTAGAGAGGTAGCCGTTAGAGAAAATTTGACTGTATTAACGTAAACACCAATAGACACACTACTCTGGAAGACCCATCTTTCGTTTGCTTGCTTTTTTTCTTTCGCTGACACAAATAATGTACAATGAAATATAGCACTAGCTCTGAAACAAATTTTCCTTTGAAGTGTAATCAGCTGGACAAAATGTCCAGTCATCCAAAGATTTGACTGGACAAAACCAATTTTTGACCAGACACTGTCCGTTGACCGGCCATTATTTCAAACCCTGATTTAACACCAAAGATCGCATCATTACTCTTTGACAGCCTTTGGTTTGAAAAAATTGTTTACGACCCATCGACTGACTGACTGACCGAGTGAATTTCATGTCTTCCCTAATCAACTGCCATAACTCATTCTCACTACGCTATCACTCGTTAAAATGGGCAGTACAGTGTATGAAAAGACACCAGATCCATGATTTCAATTAGTCCTAATTGAGAAAATATAGGACTGGAGTGTGGATCAAGTTTGAAAAATGTAATTATTCGTACTGCCTTTGACAGGTGTGGAATAAAAATTTTGATTGGCTTCTTTGCTTCTTGCTTATTGTAATTTAACACAATGGCATGGTGCAGTCGGTGGAACATATTTTTGACTCACTCACAATCACTCATCCTTATCGTCCCGGCTGGGATGATGACTAGCATGAGTTGACTAGTAGATAGTTCAGAGGGCCAGTAACTAAAATCAACCAAACAGATTGCTTCATTGCCAGTCCATTGTTTTCTAAGTATTGGATTGCATATGTGTACACGTACTACTAACAATAGTTGAATTAATTTATATTTAGTGCATGTGTGTAGTAAGTAGTTTCCCTATACATAATTATGTACATTCAAAAAATTTTAACATTCAGTGTTATTGGCATTGTTACAATACACACCCACACACATACATACATACTTTATTGGCTCGTCCCCAAGGGGCTTTTCAGAGTCAATTTTACATTACAAAATTAAAAACTAAGTACATGACAATGATAAAAGAAGATAAAGGTTAATAAAATTAAATAAAGCAGTCATTAAGAAGCTTTTGCCTGAGAAAGCGGTTGAAATCAGTCACGGATGGACTAAGTTTGAGAACAGACTGCAACTCATTCCACAGAGAGGTCGCTCTATATTGAAAGGTCCTTTGGCCGCTAGCAGTGCGAAAGAGTGGTATGTTCAAAAGTTGAGAGTTTCTGGTATTCCTTGTTGAGACGGCAGATCTTCTGACGAGCTTACATGTCAAATACTCTGGAGCACAACTTGCCAGAACAGCAAAAACGAAAATAAAGTTGTCTGATTGGTAGCTAGCGCAAGTCTTTTAGCAAAGGAGTTATGTGATTGAATTTTTTAGTGCCGCACAAAATGCGACAAGCAAAATTCTGTAGCTTGTCCAGATTAGCTTGGGTAGTATTGCTCCAAACAGAAGAGCAATAGAATAATAGACCTAAAACAATAGACCTAAAACAATAGACCTAAAACAATAGACCTAAAACAAGAGACCTAAAACAAGAGACCCCAGTATGAGGCTCCGGGGAATAACTACAGAGTTTGTGGGGTTTATTCCCCAGAGCCTCGTGCTGAGGTCTATTGTGTTAGGCTGAATTTTAATATATCGAAATTGGTCTATTTACTAAACACTAGGGCATTTATAATAATAATTAAGGCGCGCTTATCAAAAATATGCTTAACGCGGTTAATTTGGCCTAATCGTGACATGCATGAGGATACAGAGGAAATCTGACACCAATTAGATGCAAAGTAGTTTTCAGCATAAAAATAAGGCTAGCCTGTCATCTTTCAATTAATTAACATGATCAGAATTCAGTAATTTTACAGCATGGGTCACATGTGTGAATGGTAACTAGTACAATTTTTGATAATATTTTACCATAATTATTGCTATTTTTTTTCTGTTAGCATTAAAGAACTCGTACAACATTGGCATTAAATGAGCTCAATTCGTCCATCAGAATTCTTCACAGAAAACTGGCCACTAGTTTAGCACAATAGTGAGTGGTTTCCCTAGGTTGACTGCCACAAGGCGAAGGGTAAATACTGAGTGAAGTGCTGGACAAAAAAGGTACTTGTTATATATGCATGAGTAAGTAATTTCCAGAATGGACTGGAACAGACCGGATATTATTCACAGTATTCACACTTGAATCAAGTGTCTGCCCTCTAAAATGTACAAGGTTACTACAGTAACTACGTACGATAATCACTCAGGTAAACCTTACTGTAGCCTGCAGAACAGGCGTAATTTTTTTGCGTATTTTAGACGAACAGAGGCGAAAGCGAGGCTAGCACGAAAAAAAAAAAAGCCTGTATGCCTACCATTGTTCAAGCTATTCCGACCCCAGACACACCCTAAATGACCAGCCACTCACAGTTACAAAAACAGTGGTAATCATGCTGCGTTGTAGGCCAAATCTACAAACTTCCAAGGCCTTGTTTTCATCCCTAAAATGGAGAAATTACTTCTTTGGGACTTAAAATGGAAAGAAAAACACAAATCAATGTTTAGGTGGCCTCAGAGTGGAATATCAAGGTGTATAGAGTCCTCAAACCTTTCTGGTGAAGAATTTTTCCTTCAACCGCTGCGAAAGCATGACGACGGTGCGCTTTCAAGTGAGTTTTGCTAACAGATCGCGGATTTGAAGCAGCTTCCTGGTCTTTAGAAAGCAAAAATGGTAATGTGCAGTATTACTTTGAAGTTGAAATCAACTTCTGGAACCATTGGTAAGGCCACAGCTGATAAAATGACTGCAAAAGTCGTCGGTAAAAACTCAAGCTTTTGCTTTAGCATGAAAATTTATTGGAACATGCGGTTCATGTAGCGAAGCATGTCTGCAAAATTTTGAACATTTTTTTGGCTTTTAGACAGGCTTCTTTGTCTCATCAATGTCTTCAATGAATATTTGTTACTGAACTTCCTGTCATGTTTCTTTCCTTTGGTTGTCTTTATATGGGAATTTTAGATTTTAAAAGTGAACAATATATTTGCATGCTGGATTTCTGCATAATTAATTTACAGAGACCTCTGAGGTTTGTTTGTTTAGTTTATTCGCTTCGTTCAAATATATTTGTTTGAGTTTTATTCAGCTATTACAGAACTCCTGAGGAAAGAACTAAGTGGGCACTAATTTAACACAGTTGAAATTTGATTTACCTCAATAAAATTGGCTTGTTTTCCCATCTTTTGATTTTCATTCGCTGCACTGTATTATTTTCATCGCGTGGCCAAGAAACTGTCTGATTTCTTGTTTTTCAATTGGGTTTCACTTGTTTTCTTTGCTTTTATTTTTCCGATGTTTTCTCAAGTGTCATTTGTCATAGTAAAAGAATGGAAAATTCAGTTTTATTTGGTTTCAATTTGTTGTCCAAATTTAATAACTCATTTTTGCACATTCAATTTTCTCGGCTTTTGTCACCTGGCAAAGAAAAAATATTATTTCTTGCAGTTTAATACTGCGCATATGATTTATTTTTGTGCTTCCTCTCGCTCTGAAATATTCCAAAAAATGACAGGGAATTAGGGTGGGTCGCAAGCAATTTCATGTAGGTGTCAATGGGTCAAAAGGCAGGGAGGATGGAGGTACATTCAGAAATAAACGAAGGGCTTTTGGAATACCTTCATCCACAGAACAAGGTGAATAGATGATGTGACTGCCACGTTGTATTTGAAAAACATTCGAGGATCATGGGATGTAAAGTAACCAATTGGGTAGCTGCATTCATATTTGAATACCGGAGCGGCTTGAACAATGGAAGTCTTCATTAGAACTTCATTGTTAACACATACCTGTGGCTGCATTTTTTAAACAATACAAGACACATTGAAAGGGCTGAATTTTTGAGGTTATCTTATTTCACAAACATGACAAAAATCCATGATTGAGTACAAAAAACAGTCAATTTGTAATAATGGTATGTAGTTAATTGCTTGAACTAAAATGATATTTGAAAAAAGTCTAACTTTTGCAGGCTCATAGAAAGATTTATTAGTGCATAAATTAACTTTCTTTCATTACACAATTTGCACCTCGCCCATCCTGGTATATCTGTTAAAGTGCCACTAGCCCCCAACTTTTTTCCTTAATAAAATCTATTAGTTTCCCTGATGACTTCAGCGAAAAAATTTTCTCACTTGATAAAATCCCTGCATTTCTACAGGCATTTGAACTTGTAATTTCTATGTTCATGACCACGCAAAGTGGGATCTGGGTCAGGCTACCAGAGATGTCACTTCGGAAACTGGGCCAAGACACTCAAGAGAATTTTGACTGAGCTTCAAGGGCTGTCAAAACATTTTTGGGTTACTTGTGATTCATATTTTATCAAAAATGGACAAGAACTGGAAAAGAACTGTATCACCAAGCATTACAATTCAATTCCATTTCGAAGTGCAGGTCACCAGTCGAGATCGCTGCATGGTAAGTCAGGCCAGGATCGACAATTTGCTGGTCCATTTGGGTTATAAAGGTGCAAATGATGGCTGAAGAGTTAACTTACAACTCTCAAAGAGTTATAAAGATGTCAATGGACATGAGGGGTTGGTAATAATTATTTAACTTTACGGAACATGCAGATTTCGGAGTGTCAAAACAGTCATTCTTAGATTCAAACTTAATTTCCCCCAAAATACAAGCTTAAAGTGGGATGGAGTCAAGGTCCAATTCTGCCTAATTCTCCAGATCAATGATTGAAAATAGTTTTAACATAAGAAATAAGCAGAGATGTTGGCAAACAATATCCAAAGGTGAGGTAACTTTTCACTTTGTTTAAAATTGTTGACTGACCGTAGTATTTATATTCATAGTCAATTACTGTGTATGAACAGAAACATCGCAAGCTTGCGATGTTTAATTGCATCGCAAATTTGCATATTTCGTACAAGTAAATCCTGGAAAATCCTTCGACAAAATCTTGAAAAGAGGTTCAGTATAGTATCAGTTAAATGAATACATTTCTACTTTGAACAGTGTTATTTTGAAAAGTCTATTTTATGTACGCTAATAACCTGGGAGTTCTCGACTTCTTAGTTTGCGTTTCGGTTGACTGACAAGCGCATTCTTCTTTCACAACAACAACCTCTGTTGGTAGCAATAGAGTCGAATCTTAATCATTTGTTTTACTTTCCTCATATATTTATTAATCAATGCTTGATCCATTCTAAGTTTGTAATTTAGATATATTTCATGCCTCACTCAAAGACGAAGCTCAAAGAACAAACAATTGACAAATGTGTATTCTGGAATGGCCATTAAGAAACATGTGTGGATTACCACCTCTGGTGTGCATGTGTTTTATTAAAATCCACAGTACATAGCTACATGTAGTTCAGCAGTTTGAAACCTCGACAATCGTAATTGCCAGTCTGTATCAGAAATGTTTCATTTTTTAACTGCGCGGCCATGGGCCGAGCGCGGTTCATGTTCTACCTGTGGTTCATTTTATTTTATTTTTTTTGTTGGAGACCAGACCCAAACTCTCTCTCCACCAAATTTTGAATAACGCAACCTGTGATGTTTATTCGCCAAAAGCTGTTCAAAAATTAATACATGGACAATGTTACGGACATTGTTTTCTTTATTGTGTGTAAAATATTTTTTCTTTCGGTTTTATCAAAGCATTGGATTCCGAGGGAATAATAAATACGCTAAAAAACGGTATTACGTCAGCCATGGAATGCGCTGACATTGCAGCTTTCACTTTCGCTATGTGACAAATAAGATCGTCTTTACTTTGCAAGTTTATTTCACCAGGAGCGACATTCTTAGTTTTCCGTGTGTTTTTCGTATTTTTAGACAAGAGAAGTGAATTGTCGTGCTGTTTTATTAAAGCGAGTTCATAGATTAAAAGGAAAATTAAATATTTGCAAGCCAAGCAAAGAACGTGTCAGAACATGCAAGGATTACGTCATTGGTAGGGAAAACCACCGTACTAAAGAAAGCCGTGGATAATGCAATTCTTGAATTATGTGACTCGTGTGGTTACTTTGCTAGCTCTTTACTTATTGAAAAACCAATTAAATTTAATCATGACTTTTAAGAAAGAAAGCTGTCGTTAATAGCGCATTATCGAATCGTTCGTATTGTTCATGCCCATACATATCCCGAAGAAAGTTCCAGATTAAGACCATTACGTTATCAGAGATTTCACAAGGGCTACGACTGATGGTGCGGAGGGACTAAAACACAGGGGTCATTGTTTTACCAGTACTGGAACAACCCTAGCCCCTTCCTAATGCTAACCTTAGACCTAAGTACTACACTAAGACAATGTTTTAGGCCTAAATACTACACTAAGACAATGTTTAGGCGTAAGGTTAGTATTAGTAAAGGTTTAAGGTTGTTCCTGTATAGGTATAACAATGACCTGACCTGTGTTTTAGACCCGCCACTGATGGTGCAATAATACAGTTTGTGTTGATGAAGTGATGTGGTGTCTACAGTAATAAATGAATCATCAAGGATTGCCTTGCAATGTGAACTGCGTTGCGACTGAAGTGCTAAGAAAACAGTTAAATTTTAAAAGCGCGCTTATATGATCTAACAGATCTTCTAATTTCAACAGGATTCTACTAAATGTGCTCCACAGTAACGGACAGTTTTGTTACCATGGCAACATACTGGGTTCCAGATCTCCCCAATATTAAAGGCTTTTCTGGCCACATTTGGCCTTTCATTTTGAGATTTGCTAATCGTGTCTCATTTGCATGATCCAGCAAGCATATAAATATGTTAGCTTGAGTTTGTGGCCTCATTTAATGTTTTTTGAGCTGAAAATCATTAACATATTGAAATCAAGTGGGTGGGGACTGGAAAAGAGTGAGTTACCATGGGGACAGAATCTTTTATAGCCGTAGGCGTGTTTCCTGTAGAACTATTAGCCTATCAAGTTTCAATGCTCTGTGCTGCAAATTGGCCAAGATAGCTCTATTTATCTAAAAATGATAGATTTGGAAAGCATGGTGAAATCTTTAAGGTTGGCCTGGTTAAAACGACTATTTAATGATTCAAATGCAACATGGAAGACGTAGTTACTTCATCTGTTAGAGCCCGCAGGAGGGCTGTTCTTTCTAAATTGTAATTGTGAAGTTTCTGACTACATGATATCTTCTCAATTTCACCACGCACTTTTGTTATGGTGGTTGGAGTTCCGCGAATCTTTTGCTTCAGAAAGTGATTGGAAAAATATTGTTTGGAATAATAAAGAGATTCAAATAGACCACAAGCCGGTTTATTATAAAAATTACTTTAAGTCGGGAATCATTTACATACACAATCTTCTATTTAACTTAAATACAATAGACTCCTATAACTATTTTTTGAACAAAATTGACAAATTAAAAGCAATTTTCTACAATGGGCGGGCCTCTGTCATTCTATACATTCACATTTAAAAGAAATCAGCCTGGATACACCAATCATACCTCCATCACTTATAACTGAAAATAAAATATTCAATATTAAAGACAAAAAATCAAAAGATTATTACTCGCTGCTAGTTTCAAAAAAAACAGCTCAACCTACTAATATTATCCACAAATTAAAGGGTGATTTTAATTTCACAACCCAACAATTTAGAGAAATCTTCTCGTTACCACATTTAGTTGCACTGGAGTCATATGTCAAGGCTTTCCAATACAAAGTGATTAATTCTATTCTCTACACTAACAGCAAACTATACAAAATTGGATCTAGAATTAATGGTGTATGTACTTTTTGTAATTATGAACCTGAGAATTTATTCAGCTTTTCTGTGAATGCCCTCACTCCAAAACGTTCTGGACTGATTTCGAATCGTACTGGTACCATCTATCGGATCAGCCAATCCACCTTTCTGCACAAAACGTTTTATTTGGAGTTTTATCCAAACAATGCCCTTTATCAAATTTATTTAACTATTTCATTGTACTTGGAAAATTATTTTTGTGGGACTGCAGAAGAAGCCAAACACTTCCTAAAATTCATGGACTGCAATCAAAACTTAAGATTAAATATGAAACTGAAAAAATATTAACAAGAAAAACTTCTTTGAAAAGAAACGGGTGCTCTGGCACTCCAATTTAATTGCATGCCCAACCTCGAGCAGAAAATCGATGGTAACAATAAATCAACCTTACAGAAAACGACTACACCACCAATTTTGAAAGCATGCTGGCTGGAAATTACCTGAAATCATCCGTGGTTTACCAGGCAACAGTGACAACAGAAGACAGCAGGCCAGCTCAGACTTATGTCGGACTCACTGAGAACTCTTTTAAAAAAAGATTTGACAATCACAAATCTTCTTTTAACGACCCCGACAAGATACTCAGTAGAGAGCTCACTAAGCATGTTTGGTATTTGAAGGAAGCAAAGTTGAAATTCAAAATCACCTGGAAAATTTTACAACAAACCTCTTCTTATAGCCCTGCCTCAAACCGATGTAATTTGTGCCTGTGGGAGAAATATTTTATCATTTGTAGACCTGAACTAGCGACCTTGAACAAGCGTAATGAACTGGTAACTTCCTGTAGGCACGCAAACAAATTACTCCCGAAGAACTTTAAGCCTCCCATCAGTGCCACGAGCAACAAAGTGACGGCCGCTTCTTGGCGTTTTCCAAGTGTCTGTGAAGGGGATTTAGATGAAGTTTTGAACAACTAGTAGATTTGTACTAAAACAATTAATTAGATTATTCGCCATCGATTTCTATGCGTGATAGCTAATAATCTAATTGTTTAATCTGCACATACACCAGCCACACATAAACGATCTCCATGAACTAATATATACTGTCACGAATGAAGACAAACTACATAATTTGGTAGAACACCTATATTTCGACTGCCTACAGTACATCAGGGTAAATGAGCTGCTACAACCGCACGCATCATTCTACTTTTAAAAGTAACAACCTTGACAAACGCGCGCGAGCGACTAATCTACCGCGCGCGCTAACACAAGTACACGATAAGTTACGTGCATCCTAAACGCTAGACTTTCTAAAAGTCCTTCCAATAATTCTTCCTTGGCCTGTTGGTTTCGCCGTTGGAAAGGACTTTTCCCACTTGCAGCGCGCCAAATTTTACCGGTGGATTTTTCCACCGGTGACGTAAATACACATTAACCAATGAACTATACGTCATGACGTCGCGCGCCATCAACGACACAACTCTCAGAGCAAATGTCTGCTGAGTTCAAGTACTGTAAAAATCTTTTTCATTTAGCTTTAGCTTTTGTTCTCGGATATACTTAAGGATATGAATTTTATGGAAGCAATTGAATATGGTCTATCCAACTTAATTTCAAGTCTTCGAAAGAAGGACAGGGAAAAGCAATAGAAGGCTATTTATCCGACCAATACGTGTTTGTTTACTTAATACGGGCACGATCTGAGCTCCTGCGTGATCCGAATCGTTTGAAAGAATTGAGTTTGGACCTTTGAAGAAGAACAGAGCCGTTCTTGCAATTTGTGCAATTGCTGCACTTTTAGTTGATTTAATGAATGACCAAGTTTCGGCATCGCAGCAAATTTGCATCGGCCGTTTTACCGTGCTGAAAGCAGTCGTCGATCGATGAAGGACTTTTGGGAATAGTGCATCTATTCTCTCCCGTTCGTTGCGACTTCGATACTCAACGTTATTAAATCAAGAGAGCTTTACAGAATTAAAATTCTCCCGACTAATTTCGTCTTCTTTAGTTTATTCGGATTCTTGTCGATAAAAGCTAGATCTACATAAGTTTATAACATTTGTCAGGCAGCTCTCTGGTCGATGGCTGGTTAATCTAGACTAAAACAAATAATTCTTGATCGGTTTAAACAACGTTTTGCCTTTTCAGGAGGCGTTACTCAACGGAACAGCTTTCGCCGTTTGTCTGCTGACTACATACTGCACTGTACACAAATATATTCATTTGAGTTAGGGAACAGTACTCGTAAACGTTTTGATGGCAATCATTTTCTGCTTTCGCGACGACCGCGCGCGGAGCACATGAGAAGTGCGAAATGTCAATCATGTTTTTCGAGCCAAAAATTTACATTCTGATTCACATTCCTGCAAGTAAAACAAGTCGACCTCTCGCTCGAGCTCACCCTCGCGACTTCGTCACACGAAGATTACCTTCTCGCTTCGCTCGAGGGAGATAACTAAGTCGAGGTTTAAGAAAAGGTCGACTTGTGGCAAGTCCACCTGAACGCCTGTTCTGAACAAAGAAAACGTCATTGTCATTAAGCCAGTAAGGGCGCAAAGTGTTCAGTTTATGGGCCCATTGGTCTTCATTGTCCCTAAGTTCTTCCTCACGGTTAAAGCTTGCAATTGACCTCCCTCGGGGACTCAGAGGTTTTCTTTCGAGTAAATTCACTTTTTCTCTGCGTGTTATACAATTTCATTGTCCCAAAGAATTTAACAGAGCCAAGGCTGTAATTCCCAAATTTTTTCTCTCTCATCCCGGCCCTTTAACGTTTTAGCACGGGTGAACTTAACAGTTTTGTATTTATTCAAACGCTCCATGAAATAAATTGAAGGAATAATAAAGTTACATTTTGAAACTTTACCGACAAAGAAAATTTTAACCAAAAAAGAGAATAAATTCGATCACCCGCCTCAACCTACGTGTATTGGGCGGTGGTCACACGTTCAATCGCAATGCAATTTTGAAACAGCCTGTCATCCGCTTGCACAAATTGATTATGCTTACAGTATCTGTGATCTTTAGATAAGAATAAAAAATTAAGATTAATATGTTCTTTGAAAGAATCTCGTTTTCCATTTTAACACTAAACGAATCCATGAGATCAGGGATAACGGAGGCATCTAACGAAAACTCTAAAGGTTGGTAGAAAACGAGACTTTACAATGTTACCATTGATTATAACCTTTTAATTTAAATAGATACATTGCAGGAATCTTAGATGTCTTAACTCACTATTCTTAGTACTATTAACTTGAGTTGGCGATTAGAGAAATGCGTTCGAGCCAAAGGGGTAAAGTACCTGGTAAGGGTTGAAATCTGTGGTTTGGTAAGACGAAATGTGTTGATGTGAAGTATATATGAAATAATTCATATTTGAACTGCGGTGTTAGATGAAAGTGAAGAATGATCATCGCAGTAAATTTCCAATTTAAGCAATTAGAAAGAAGAAGCCTGAAAAAAATCAGGGCGTCAACGGGATTCGAACCCGTGACCTCAGGGTTACAGCTCGTATTGACGGTGGCCTATCGCAAAAAATCGATTAAGAATGGTGTTTTATCAATAAAAAAAGTCTCTTTAATTTTCGAAATCGTTCATTTTAACCTTTAATGCTCTTTATGATAAGTATTATACGAAAGCAGCAAGACAGCTGAACTTGTCGCTTTGAATCTACAAGTAGCTTCCTTGTTGATTACCAATTCTTGTTAATTTTCACACGCAACTGGCCGATAATTTCGGCTGAAACATTAACAGCCTGTAAAATAATAATGTCGTATAAGTCGTATAAGTCGTAAATTCTCATAAGTATAAAAGGATATATATTCACATTCGAAATGTCACTGAGTAGAACATCCCAACCCTTCTGCGATGGATTTTTCTTCGCCTCCAGTCAGGTGCCTGAAATGTAAGAATACCAACGCCAATTTGCAGTCGTAAGCGAGCTTGTACCGTGTAATCGGACTGCTCTTCTGATTTTCTACTTTCTCCGTTAAAAGTGAGACGTTTCCCAACTGGCCATGAAATTTGCGAGACAGACGTGATGGGCTCAGATTTTATGACTAGTCTGTTTTAAGTGACGTTTTGACAAATATATCACAATAGACCTTTCCCGCATTCCACTTCAGTGTGTTCGAACAATAACACCAGAGCGAGGTTGGGGTGGACATCTTCATACATTTGCTGTATTTTTTGTCCACCCTGACCTCGACCTCGGCGCCATAGTTTATTGGAATTCGGGAAAGCTCTATTGCATTTCTATCCATGGAAAGATGTCAACGACATGACATATTACAGGCGCTGTGAGTAAAGCAAGAGTATATTTCAACATTGTTTCTCCATATTTGTTTTTTTGGTCAGCAACGAATGCTTATCTGGTTAGATTATCCGAATTAATGGGGGAAAATTATAATGGATTATACAGGTTGGGATTTCAGAACGTGGCCATTGGCCGTATATCAATTGAGTTTGAGTAAAAGAAAACTAACGCACGGGCGTTTTCGCCAGAATAACAAAATCTAATATTGGCCGTAATAAGGAGGTGACCGTAAGGCTAACCTGCGATCAGGCTTTTTCTTTTTCTTGTTGTTGTTTTTTTTTTGAAATGGGAGAAGGAAAGGAGAGGTAGGGAGAGAGGGTATGATCGCAGGTTACCGTAAGGTGAGCTTCTACAGTAATTACATGCCAGTCACACGGGAAAACTGTCAAACAAATTTTGGAGCACTCATCCATTACCTGCTTAGTGTTTAAGGCCATCAGAACCTTCACCTTAAACGGGGTGCATTATAATCCTTTCGTAGGCTGGTAACTGCACTGAGCAGTAGCCTTGTGTACTCTTGGGGTACCTGTTTTTCTCTTCACAGGGAAGCCATGTGTCTCACTGCTTTTCTCATCGCTCTTGGTGTCGCCGTTGTCACCCATGCTACTGAGGATGTGGCCACGGCCAAAGGTCTTAGATTTGTAGGTGTCGGCTATAATATTCTGAAAGGAAATCCTGACGCCGGCGAATTGGCACACGGTGGTGTCGACCCAGGACTGCTCGCCGATAGAAAAATATTCAAACTGACATGGGATAGAAATAAAACTTCTGTTGATGGACTGTACCGAGTACCAGACCAGGTCATCTTTGTTCATCGCTCATCCTGCGTCGAAACTACCACAAACGAAGTATTTTCCGGGACCAAGTCTTATCAAGATAAACTTAAGGTTGATGTGGAAGCCAGCGGTGAGCTAAGACGTTTTATGATTTAAATCGATTGCATATCAAATATACAAACAGAGTTGATGCAGAGACCATTGAAATTTGGAAAACCAATAGTTCTACAAGCAACACACTAAATCCTGTTATAAATTCCGTTCCCATGACAACTCACTCTTTTCCAGTCCCAAACAGCCTGTTTTCAGTATTTTAGTGATTTTCAGCTCGGGGAAATTGAACCAGGCCAAAAGCTTGGCCTAACATATTTATAGGCTTGCTGGATTGCACAGATGAGGCAGCAGCGGCAAATATTAAAATGGAACGCCAAAGATGACCAGAAAGCCTTGAACATCGGGGAGGTCTGCAACCTAGTATGTTGCCATGGTAATAAAATTGTCAACCTCAAATTGTGGAACACATCTAGTAGAGTCTTACTGCGAGGAATCAAACACTTCTCAGACAAATCGATTGAGGTATCTTCTCCTTCATATTTGATCAAAATTTGGCTTGGTTTGTGACGTTAAAACTTCGCTTATTTGCTTATTTTGAAAGGAACAAAAAGACATCTTTGAAAATAGTAAACAGAATTTTTCGTCATGTGTAGACTAAATGTTAATGTTTTAAAACGGCTTAGATAGGACAGAGGAGAGGGCGTGGTGGATTCAAACCTCTCCGATATTTTCAGTTTTGTGAAGCTAAGGATTACATGAGCTTTTCATTAATAGACTGCTGAAATTCTGATGTGCCAGTTGTATATCCATGATTTTATATCTTTTTATAGCAAATGCATTGTGACATACAGTTTTAGTCAAAAATAGTTTTTTTGACATAATTCTCTGTTTGATTTCAATTTTTTTAACTTCGCACGCGCAAAAGTTCAGAATGGCTGGCTTTTTATGATCCATTATCATTTGATTATATTTTTCGTCAATTGCCCAAAGGTCTGGATAGTAGCAGACATGTTGCTATTTTTAGAAACAACACAACGTTTTTTAGGAACATTTAAAAATTGAGTAAATGTAGTCAGGAGATGACATGGTTGATAAAAGTACTGTTTTCTGTCACTGACTTGTAGACTTCTGAGATGACCTTGTGCATGGTCATTCCCAGCGTTCTTGTCTTTCACAGACACCCAAACTTCTAGGAAAAGCCGTTGATTGTAATGTGCCTCATGTCCGACGACTTCAACGTTTTCAAAATCCATGTGATGATGACATTCGTGAACATGGCACGCAAGTTTGGAGTTGTGATCGAACATCATTTAAAAACATGTTTCAACAGAATCTTCTGTCATCTTCAATTTAAATTACAAAGTACAGAGTTGAATATATGGTGTGCGCAAAATGCTAATTGACTATAAGCACAAAAGGAAACATGACAATGTAAAATACTACAAGAAAAATTTAGATTAACATGGTAAAGTTGATGATTTACTATAGGTTTTTCCCATTGAATATGAATAGTTTCTTTTATCTTAAGCTGGAAGGTGGTAGAAAATGTCATCTCAGGGCTATTTACTTCATACCAAATACTTGAGATTTTTTTTCTTTAGGAGAAAATGTTTGTGTGGGTTAGGTGGGAAAGGGACCGCGCGGCAGCAAGTTTTTGAGAAGTGGGGGCGCTAAAGAAGAACGCGTGGACGAAATTTGGCGGGGGGGGGGGGGTGGCATGCTTGGGAATTTTTATTTAATTTCTCTAAAGTGACGGAGAATGCTCTTATAACGATAAAGCTATTAATTTTTCTCCACATCTTCAGTGATGTTGCTATCTGCTGCACTGGTGGAGTTAATTGTTTCGCACATTTTTTTGGGTGGAGGCTCTTTTAAAGAATGTAAATGAGACATTATTAGATCAATATTTTAAAAACTATGTCACATGAAAAAGTGACTGGAATTCATAAATTTTATAAATAATTCAATTAGAACAGATTCAGAAAAAAATTGCAGAAATTATGCGGAGTTTACCAACCAAATAAAGAAGGTTTTCCACTTCTTTTGGAAAAGTAATCAGAAATTTTAAGAGATCTCTTCTTTGCATTACTAGTGGTATGTGAAGCCTCGTCGTCCTTATTTATGTTGCCGTGTACCATGTACACTTCTTTGCTCGTAATAACCACCGGATTGACTGTTCCATGATGACCTGAGCTATACACAATTCTGCGGTTTAAGTACTTACCATGACAAAATGTTTTTATAAAGAGACGTTCAACAAAACTTGTAATTGGAACGCTCGACGAGCCGTGAAACGTGATATCAAAAGACGGACTTCGCGCTGATTGAGATAAAATCAGGACGCACAATAACAGGGAAACAATAGCTTCATGATCTTCCAAAGATCAAGGTGAAACTAATTAACAATTTGTTTGAGAATCGCCTAGTAAACTAAACCCAGTTATTAGTTTGGATCGAAATTGATCAATTACGAAACTACGCGTTTTCCTGAGAGGTCCGCATGAAAAAAAAGCCATTTAAAAGAAGTTTACCCCTGCTAGCACAAGGTTAGAAGCGAAAAAATATTTCATAATTGTAACGACTAATACTTAATTCTGTCTATTTATCTGCGCGTTTGTCTTTGCCAGTAACTCTGGTCACTTTGGAATTACCGATTTTTTGCTATTTTTGGCTCCAGTATTTTTGTTAAATTATTTCTTGTTTAATTTATTTTTATTTTTTGCAAAAAAGTGGGGGGGGGGGGGGGGGCTAAGTCCCCTCCAGCCCCTCCCTCTGCGTGTAGTGGAATCATGGGACAATAATGTCACGTGATCACGGAACACGAGTAGCGAACGAGTCTTGTTTTCATGTCAGCACTTTCTACTGAGATTACTGTTTATTTACTTGAGTTTGCGTTACAACAATTTCGTGTCTACCTTGTGCTAATTTCCCGCAATCCGTCGACATGCGCGGTCCCCGTGGGAGAGGGCTCCTCCACACCCTCGATTAAGATTCGAATTCAAACACAGCACAAAATGTTTATTGTTTTTATCATTATTTATTTTGCATAGCTGATTACGACGCAGGATTATGGAGTGTTGCCTTCAGTCTCAGTGCAAGTAAGAACTTGTATCAATTTGTCTTAGTATTACCAAACCTCATCAAAACAGTTATCGAACCCAACTTCGATAATAAGTAAGCCTTAAAGATACTTAAAGTAGGTTATTTACCATAGGGACTTTTAACATCGTCCATTTTAGTTCCTAAACCAATATTAGATTAGTAATATCGTAATTTAAAGAACATGAATTTCTCGCAATGATAGCTATCAGCCAACAATATAGTGTTTTGTCGAGGGCCTATGACCAAATAGTTTTCAGTCGAAATTGTGAATTTTAAAATGCAAGTATTATCCCGAAAACGACGTTCGAGGGCTTATACATATATGTACAATCCACGACAAAAGTCCTTGGCACACCTGGATCAGATAGCAGGATAATGCGTTGACAAGGTATTTTGGGGACAATACCTAATGACATCATTGGATTAGCGAAGCCCCTTCCCCCCCCCCCTCCCCCCCTCCTCGACAATGTTGTAAACCGGCAATGACGACTTCATCACGATAAACAACATTGAATTGGGGGCAAGGGGACGAACTGATAAATTTCCCTGACAGATATTGCAAAAGTGGGAAGGTGTGCCAAGACTTTTGTCGAAGATTGTAGTTTATTTTAACATAAAGTTTCCAAGGACAACTATCACGCCACAGGCTCGAGACATAAACACTGTGACCTGCAGACTGATGTTTCTTTTAACATTTTAGGACAAGTTCTTATGAAATTAAAATCTTAAAGCAGAGAAAAATACAATATATCTTATTTGGACGTGCAAATGTACTCTTCAGGAAAGGAAAAGTGGAAACTGACAAGGAATTCGTTCTGTTCGTCTTCGTTCTCGATTTCTTTTGATGTTATCTTTACTTAGATATTTACATTATGTCTCTCTTTTATCTGGGTAGCAACTGTCGTTTGACCGACACGGCTTCCTTGAAAACAAATCTTATGTAATAAAAGAAACTCCGTTGATAAATTAACTGTGTGTCTGTCTCTACCCCCTTTCTCTGTCTCTGCTTTCTCGCTATTGTAGGTTATGAGAAGATGGAAAAAGAGACATCAAATAATCACAAAGTCTTTTTTGAAAAAAAAAGTCTACAATAATGGGGCAGCTCGATATCAACTGGATTTAGCTCGGGTTGAGAAGTATTCGGTCACAAAAGACTTCGCAGCTTCTGTGTGTCGCTTACCCGAAGAGTACGATCAAGGAGGTTATCGCAGATTCATTGACAACTGGGGAACGGTTAGTGTGCTGACTACGTTTGTAGTTTAGCTTTTTGTTAAGATGATCTTCTTAGGCCTACTTTGTGTCCCTAAATTATCTTTTCGCCTTACGTCAGCAAATGTTTAGCCTAGTGCAAAGATTTCGGGTTCAAGACCTTTATTTCGGGACCAAGCTGGTGTTGTTGGCGATTTGGATTATCAAGAATGTTTTGTTGTGCACTGAAATAAGCGAGCTACGTGAGCGCTCTGACAGGTTGGTTCTACCTACGTCACTTGTCAAAGGGCGCGGCGCTCTGATGTTACTTGTTTGTTTACTGGTCCAAAGCTTCAAGCTAAAGAAGAGCCTTCCTAGAGAAGAGCCTTGTTCTAACGACTGAGGAGATTGAGTTTTCTTGCCAGCTTAGAAGACGCGCATTAGAACAAGTTAATTTAATGCTGAATCCTATGTTACAAGCAGCTAGGTCATTACTTCTTAAGCGCGATGAAATGGACTTGATGTTGACGAACCTTAGGCCCCAGTTATAAGGTCTCGGGTACCCGAGACAACCCCCCCCCCCCCCCGAGTTAAATTTATCGAGCGTTTATATGGGAAAACGTTTTCTCTGTAGGCTGAGTCAAAGTTGACCCCGCATGATTATTCATAACCCTTATTGAATAATCAAATGTACAAATATCCCTCTTTCTTTGAGTTTCCCTCGGTCATTCGATCAAAGTGGGCTTTGCTGAGTTAATTTTCACTTCTTTGATACGAATCAAATCCTAAATCCTAAATCTAGACATTTCGTGACACTCACTAGCCGAGTACTGCTCCGGTCAAGCGAGTCGAAGTATTTATATGAAGAAAAGTTGTCCCCCCTGGCAGGGTTACCCTACCTGCCGAGGCAATACAACTCAACAATTTTGCAAAGAAATAAGTGAAAAGTTACCTCGGCTAGGGTAACTTTGGGGAAGGTTTGTCTACCGAGGCATATCTAAGGCGGTTTCTAAAAGATCTTATGATAAGGATATCGAAACTGAAAGAATTTGTCTATCCATTCAAAATATATAACAATATAAAATTTGATTTCTCGCCATTTTGTGTTATGTTTAGTAAAAAAAGTTATTTTCTTCCAGGATATTGTATTGAAGGTGGTACTGGGAACTAAGAAGACAGAGCGTCGCGAAAGTTCTTACACTAAAATTGCCAAGTATGCCATGGAAAACGTAAGAATTGTGAAAATTTCTTAACATGCATAATAACTTACCCACGATCAGCTAAAGATTTGCAAACTGAAGCCTTCAATCGACCTTATGAAACGATTGACTGCTAAACAGCAGACAAAACGGCGGGCGATGGTTCTTATTCCAATTGCAATGTCAACAATTTAACAACAGGAGATGTTTTTAATGATCAGCTGATAGATAAGGGTTAAAGCCTTTCAAAGTAAATAAACGAATTAAGCCTACAATTTTTCGCTGCGAAAATCCAAGACGAACTTGGCTGCTCTCTTCCTTTAACACTATATGCCAAAAATGCTTACTTAGCTCGAGGTTTAGGC
This sequence comes from Orbicella faveolata, assembly GCF_042242905.1. NCBI lineage: Eukaryota > Metazoa > Cnidaria > Anthozoa > Scleractinia > Merulinidae > Orbicella > Orbicella faveolata. The sequence continues at coordinate 20,114,279 of NW_028301563.1, forward strand.
GGACACGTTTCCAAAGCACCCAATGTAGAATGAGGGGTTCCTACTAAAAGAAAGAATGAAAAAGAGGAAGAATGAATATGAATGAATGAATGGATGAATGAATGACTCGAATGAAAGCAAGAGAAGATCACGGTAGATACATTGATTGACATTGATCTGAGTACATGAAATATGTAAACCCACATAATTGCCCTGTCATAATGCATGAACGTGTGGCATGCTGATCATAAATTGATCAGTATGGTGACCACGGCAAAAGGACGTATGTATGCATGTCAGAATTGTTAAAATTAGGCGACACCCCAATACCGTTTAAATTCTGTTTAATTTGTGATCAGTATATTAATTGTCCAACTTCGATACGATCGTATGATGTAAGCGCTATGGCTTTAATCAAAGTAAATATAAAATTCGACGAGGTTAAATCTTTTCCACCTAAATTTCCCTTGCCTTGCAAAAAACTGAGTTACCCTGACAAAAAGTTTGTCTAGCCAATAGAAACTGGATCATGTTAATGCTTTGGGCTTGCAGATAGCATCATCGTTGTCAGCGTCCGGTGGGTTCGGCGGATTCAGTGCCTCTTTGAAAGTTGATATAACTAAGTTCAAGGAATCCACCACAGATACGAGTAAGTTTACCGAGAACACGGTGGAATTCACATCTGGAGGAGCAGACATGCCTGAACCCATTAAATTAAAGCTGATGCCTATTGACAACGCTGTTGAAGACAGTTTCTTCAGCGTCCTTGACCAGCAATATCGATGTGAAAATTTGGCTCAGCGAAAAGACAACTTGAAAAGGATCTTGCGGGAATACCCACAGATAAAAGATGTTTCTGAACCTCAAGGTATGATTTCACACTAGCCGTTAAAAAATATTTACCGGTAACGTACTAAAACAAAACAGCCAGGAAAGCATTATAACTCACGGTTACCAGGAGCCCATAACCTTGTCCTTGTCATGGGCCATCGGCTCCTGATGTTACAGCGACCTGCAGAACAAGAAATTAAAGTGTCAGTCGTGTAATTTCAGATCCTGAGGTGCGCATTCCTCTTACTTGGCCTTTCGGTACCTATGGTCTCCCCATGACAAAGTCAGGATGTCCAGATGGAGACTTTTGGCACGAGGGGACTCGTTACCAAGACACCGAGGATGAGGATCCAAACAACTATTGGTCTGATCCTTATGATTTAGCAGGAGGAGTCACTAAATCAAACATGGAACAAAAGTTTTGCATGAAGACACTGAGCAAAACTTCTAAGTACGATCTCCCTTGGCCCAAAGGACAATACTGCATCTACAAAAAAGGACATTGCCCTGAAGGTCAGTATGCATGTATTGCTTTTCTTGACGTGCCTTTTTTCAATGATGAATCATTTTTGGTTTATCGTACCGACTCAACAACGTAACACACGAAAAAATACCCAGTGCTGCGGTACGAGCACGCTTGCGATACACATTCGCTCAGTGTATTTGAAAAAGTTGAACAGGCAAGTTTTGTTCATCGAGTTAAGACTCAAAATTCACTGTTGCCTAACAAACTTGCATTGTGGCTCTCAGTTTGGGAACGAAATAAGAGAACTTTCGCATTTTTTCTTACCCAGAAAGGCGGGACAGCAAAATGAAAGCACGCAATTGTCGGCGAAAGAGTGGAATTCGACACCTCATGACAAACTTGCAAAAAGGAACCTTTTTACCTGGGAAGAAAATACGCAATGCTTGTACCAAATAGGTTAGCCAAAGCCTTTGTATTGGTGGTTAAAGATTTGACCTGCCACCCGGTCACTTCTTAGTAATGCTGGCATGTAATTCTAGCAGTTCTTAGAATTTCAGAATCTTTTCCAGTTATATATGTTTAATTAATGTTCTGTACTGTGCCTACCAGGTTTCGGGAACGGATACGTTCAGTGGGACGACGAAGATGACGATAACAAAAACAGTGTCGCCGGTCAGCTACCAGACGGCGTTTATGGCAGGAACACAAAAATCTTTTTCTGCTGTCGGGATGATGGATACGCTACTAATGTCATTAATCTTCCCACTGACACGCCCTTCGTTTTGCTCAAGTCAGATAGCCATCTATGTCAGATTGTCAATGGTACTAAAACGAGAGAAGAATTCTTCCGTTGGGACAATGAAGATGACTCAGGCTATATTACTGAGTTTAAAAGAAAACACCCCTTTTTGGAGTACAGCAATAATAATCTTAAAATCCACTACTGTTATTACCATAAATAGCCATAAAAATATAACGTTTGCTCATACATGTTATCTCGTGAAATGTAAACTGAGAAATTAATATACTGGATATTAGAGGTTGTCACCCATTAAATCCACCTGCCGAGTAAGAATATTAAAAATAAAAGTGCAAATCAAATTGCGGAAGGTGCAGGCTTATTTGATTTTATCGCCATTGTCCTTTAGGAGGGCATTCAGTAATTTCGGACGTTCGTACCCATTATATTGTTTCCGTGTATCCTAAGTACGCACGTAATTCACCTTGCAACGTCACGCCAAGTCATACATCAGGCGCGTGTGCTAAGAAAAAGTATAAGCAAGAACAGGGCCTGGTACCGGTTGCGTTAACTTCACCCGCAGTTTAATCTTCTCTTTTCTTTTCATAGATCATTTCTTTTCTGATTTTCTCCTTTTTAGCAAAAAATATATATACCTGATCTTTTGAAAACCAGGTCCGAACAGCCCAATGACACCTAGTGCCTAATAGAGTCATGCAAGCAGTGCTTACCAAGTTCCGCACTCCACACTTCATCTAGTGCAAAAAGGAAATGACACTAGAATCTCTGGGCCACCTGTGGATGAATTTAGGCTTTACTGTCATCACATCAGATAAAAGCTCTTTGCAAGCATAACCTAATGACAGCAAACTAAAGTGTCTTGAAATCTCCCCCTCCCCCCCGGGGTTCAGGTACCACTTCGCACATATCAGCCCCCTTCACGACAATAATGCAACCTTCTGCCAAGGCAATAAACCCACTCAGCTCTGGGAAATTCCATGCACTTTAAGGATTATGTCACGTTGGACAGCTAAGTACATACCCTGAACTCCACTCAGCAGCTGTCAGAGTGACTTGAGACTATGGACACAAGTTTAAACCGACCCCTTCCCCCTGGATTAAGGGCCAGGGACCCCAAAGAGGTATCCACAATTAGCCCCACTCCTGTAGATGTCTCCAGACTTTCCGGTAACGGAGGCCCCCCTGGAAAATAATGTTTTTCAAAACTTCAAGGAAAAGTGCAATTGTAATGGCTCTATGTTTTGAGGTCATACATTTTCTGTAAAACAACATGTCCTTTTGCACTCAGATTAAGTCACTGTCTGAGCCCATGTAAGGTTGACCTGCCCGTCGGCTTGGAGAGGTAAGATCAGTACATTATAACAACCCCGTTGTGCTTACAAAATTTACCTTTGGCTTCAACTTTATAACAAACCAGTTTGATTTTGACACTGGAACCTTTTAGTCCACACCTTCCATGAGGAGAACTACTTTCTATACTGGTCTTCCTTCCCCTTTGCGTCTTCGGTTAGAACTATCTTGGGATTTGTGACTCATTTAGGTGTAGAACATCACATTTCCATCGCTCCCACCTTGACCGGGGCTCTTCGGGCAGAGGCCTATCCCAACTGACACCTGTGTTGCATATTTCTTTTGTGAATTTGATGGAATCTTCTTCATACCTCGAATCTTTCAGACATTTTCGCTTGAGATGTGCAAGACGAATTTTCGTCATCAAATGACTGCCAGAAGCCTTTTTATCATCTTTGTCGTTTGTTGTTACATTTGGGTAGCTCCCTTAAGGCAACCTTGCGGCCTCATAAGGACCTTCAACTCCTTAGGGACGGACCATTAGAAAAGTGATGGGGGGGGGGGGGGGGTGGGACTTTTTCAACTTCCAGGAATTTTGTTTTTTCGTCCACTGACTGCCTCCGCAGGACTTTTTGTTTTCTCGGGGTCAAGTCCCCTTCACCCTGCACGATTTTTTTTTGGGTGTGTGTGTGTGGGGGGGGGGGGGGAGGGGAGGGGAGGGGAGGGGGATATTCTACTGCCGCAATGTTAATCTAGACACTCTCCTGAAACAGCCTTCAAACAAATATTTTTTTCATCTTTCACACAGCCATCTTGCTTTCCTGTCAAAATTATACTCCGGGGAAAACATAACCAAAAATCAGACACATCCAAGTGCTATTGCCTAGAGTGGGGCTGCATTCATTTTGCATTTTTTGTTTGATGTTTAGGGAAATATCAATTTCATTTATTCATTATCCTTGGGATAAAATTCATTCTTGGCATGCAGGGAATCAAGGTTTTAGCTAGCATTCCGTGACTGATCGTCCAGTAACAATTATTGAGCTGAAGGGCCTATTCTGCTAGGGGGGTGTGGGGGTATGCACCCCAGAAAATTTTGTAACATTGGAGCGTTTTTGGTGCGTTTTCCGCGATTTTCAGCCGATGAATTTAATTTTCGATTGGACTTGAATGATAATGTATCGTTTACTTTGCCAAAAAACTTCAAATGGATTGAAACGGCCCATATTAGTGAACGAGCCAGTTATGTTAACAGCTCCATGATTTTATTTGATTACAACGTTTGTCCAACGTTGATCTGGTGGTTTTGGTGGTTTTTTCCCTATCCCCCATCACTTTTCTGATGGTCCGTCCCTTACATCGCTAACACCTGCTGTAAGACGCAACGCGTCAAAATGGTGTTAATATGCGTTCGGTTAATTAGAATGTATATTTCGTATTGTATCGTGCAACGTGTTGGAATGTGGCGCTTGTATCGTTACGTAATTTATTCAAATAGCTTTTGGGCAGTACTTTTTTTTTTAGTTCTCGCAGTGCGGATCGGAGTGCAGTAGTCAAATCGAAGCATCTAGTGCAGTTGTTGCCTTATCTCAGCTGCATCTCAGCCATTTATAGCCCAGCATCGCATTACAAATGTAAGTCTGTTACTTTCACGGGTTTTAGTTTGCGCCATTTTCGCTTTGTTTATGTTTGTTCTGTTCGTGTCTATTTCAGTTTTAACCACAATGAGCCACAGTTGTTGATCGCCAGTAAATTAAGTGTGCGTTCAATTATTATTGCATGCTGGAGATAATGTCACGTCCTGTTGGTAGCTTCACCTACGATACTCTAACGCTCCAATACCGTACGGTTCATTTTCAGGAGAAAGAGAAAACAAACAGCAGTAACAAATAGATTACGCGTGGTATATTCAACTTGCCGTTTCGTATGTTACAACACACGTCTTCAGAAGTGACGGTTACAAAATCTGACAAAATTTAAAAAGACTAAAACTAAAGCGAAGTATTGGTAACTAGCTAGATAACAATGAACGAAAGAAACTACATCCGGTGTAAATTAATGAAGAAAGAGTTTTTCAGTAGCAGCGTTTTCATTTAGACTGTGATTTTACACTGTAAATCACATTGCCCACTTGCTAGGATCTCGAAATGGTTCCATTTGACTTTGTGACCAGTAGAAGTTGAATGATCAGTAACAGCGGAAGCGTGACCTTCTTTTGGTTTTACCAATGTAGAAAACATCATGGTCCCGGCAACTGGCTTTGTAGACAATCTTCGATTTCTGCGAGCGGTTGAAACGATCTTTGTCAGGAAAGAAAGACTTTATTCTGCAAGTGTTCTGAAAAATAACCCTGAGATTGAGGAAACCATAGAACCTATTGACATAAGATAATTTGTTCCACCAGGGAGAACTTCTCTTTGGGTTAACGCTCAAGGACAGTCGAATCCGGTGAGCATTCCAACATTACAGTCGAATAGGTCGTGCATGTTGCCTTCAATTGTTTGCAAGTGTTCCCAGTTCTTAGCTATGGCCTTAGTAGGGATATGCTCCTCATCGGCAGGAATAGATTTACTTGTGAAGGCGACTTGTATTTGAATCTTGAGGTCGAATGGCTGTCGACGAGTGACTCTCGACCCTCTCGACTTGTGATGGTACTCAGCCGGAGCTTCGTTGACTTGTCGCAGGTTTCTTTAAGGATAAAGGTAGCATCGCTTTGGGTGTCCACCATTGCATAAAACAGTACTTCTTTATCGGGCTTCGAGGATGATGATAGCCACATAGGAAATATCATAATGGTGCTTGCACTTCAGGCTCCTTGTGATGTACAAGACGTAGTCTTGCGAACATTTTTGTTTTTGATATTCTTCACCGCTGTCTTCTTTGAATCTTTCATGGCTTCATTTTCTTTACTTCTGTCTTTTGAATCTCTTCTTTCTTCATGACCGAAATTAGCGAAATTCATTCTGTTCTGGAGTGCCTCATTATTAAACCTTAAGCGGGCACTTTCTCCTCCGCAGAGGCTCAAAGGGTTTGTTTTCGAGTGGGGAGAATCTGCTGAACGATGAGTGCAGGCTCAGGGTTAGGTGAAGAGCGACAGCGAAAGGCGCGAAAGGCGCGGGAGCCGATGTTCGCCGCGGTTCTGGTACTTGACGAGTGTTGTCTAAAGCCATTTCTACCTCCTTCACTGGATAAAAAGACGAAATGGGATTGCATAAGAAAGATCTGCTTCGGCATTGATGAAGTCATGTAGGTCTTGAAATCTGGTTACCTCGTTTCTTCTTTCATGCTTCTTGTGGGTTCTCTGTTCCACCGTGAAACAAGTTAGTCTAGTAACTTGGTAAATTTCTTCTGGTTTTCCATATAGGTATTCAAGTCGTTTAGATCCTCGATAGTTTGACCCTAGTGATCTTTAGTACTGATCTTGGGTCATTTTCGTAACTTGTCTCTGTATACTTTTGTTACCATGGACGGGTGACTAAACCTCTGGTCTAGAATGTTCGTTCGTAGGCTTCTGATGAATTTTACAGGAAAAGTCTATTCATTTGATAGCTTCTTTGGCAGATCCACGACGTATCGTTTCAAATAATACATGTTATCACTTGATGGTAGGTTCTTGCGCAGTATGAGCGGCTTTAAAGGACGACTTCCAATCCGGGTAATGGATGAACTCCCCTCTGAGGATGGTCGCGCACGGTTGAACTTGATCGCATATATAAGGATGACTGGTTTCACTCTTTATTAAATCCATTTTGAAATCACTGGTTATCCATGTAATCTGATTGGCTCTCAGTGGAGCGATTTATTCACGAATCGCACTATTTTTTGCTCCCAGTAAATCGCATCTTTTTCCCAGCCAATGAGAATGGGACAGTAAAACAAAACAACCAATCAGATTTCAAGATTAGTTTAAAGTAATCAATAAAATTTCAGGAAAATGAAAGGCAAAAAGCCATTGTCTGGAGAATTTTGCAACTGCTATTGCCAAAACTTTGTTGTTATTGTAGTTTTTTCCAAAAAAATTGACGAATTTAATTAATTACAGTTTCTGAATGACGATTATGGGCTCCTTCAGGCTGAAGACATACTTTAATGGAAGTTTCCAACTTTCAGTGTCCATTTTGACGAATATTTTGGCGATTTTTCTTCAACATCTGCTCAAGATCCGTATGATATCGAGTCCAGTAAAACATAAACAAACGAAAACCACACAACAACAAATTCAGAGCCATCTCAAGAAGGTAGATGTTTCCAGGTTTCCGGTAGTTTCAAACGAAGCAACAAAAGAGCTCAACTCTGTCGCTGTGAATAAACACTGCACAAAATAGTGAATGAACGAACGTCTTACGAAGCCCGTGCCAGTGCCGCCATCTTGGAAATATCTTAAAACAAATGGCGCCGCAAGAACTTGACAAGGTCCTGAGTATTGAGTCCTACGCCGAGGTCACAAAAAGAAACGGAGATGATAACAAGCTGGACTCCCTTAAAATCGTGCCATTGAATGGTATTTAAAAGGAAAAAAAACGTACTATCCACTGGGCATCGTGCACTCGAGGGAGTTTCACAACTCAAAAGAAATCGATCGCAGAATTACATAAGATATGCATCTTTAAATTCCTTCTCCAAAGACAATGAGTCTCAGTCTCAACCACAGAAGAAAGGAAGGCCTTCCATAATTGATTCAGGCGACGAGAACTGAACTTTTATCCCTGAAGTACACTATTTTCGTTCTGACTTCAGAATTGCTTGTTTCTTTGTCATGCTCGAATGAGTTTTCGTCACATGACATCGTTTTGCATACTAAATGAGACGTAAAGGCGCTTCCGGTTCCGCCCTTTTTTAACAAACCGGCTACTGGAACAATACACCAAAAATCTAAATTTAAGGCGATAAAATTGTGTGATTTCAAAACGGATTTAATAAAGTGGCAATTGAACTGAGTGGAGTGCGATTTTTGGTCTGAAATCATACTTCTGATTTCAAATCGAACGAGCGCTGCGCGGTCGTTCGATTTTGAAACACGGGACTCCTTTCTTCCTTCCGTCCATCCTTCCTTCGATTCCTGTGAACTTTTTCTACATCCCCTGACCAGTATATAAGCGTTGGCAGTCACTTGCGCCCAAGGCGGAAACTATTTATTCACCAAGTGATTTGTTTCTGAGGCAATGTTCCTTATACGTGGATCGTTTCTACACGGTCGACAGGGTGTGTTTTATTAGCTTGAAGTCCTCACTGTTAAACCAGTTCAGTGCTGTCCAGTGCAAGTAGCGCCCTGTATGATTGACCTGAACGTACCACCAGGACACAAGCCGCAGTTATAACTATAAAGCTTATATACGGTTGTAAGGACGGCAAGGGAAAGACTTCAAGGTTCATTCTCCTCGATTCGATTGTAAGGGAATTTTCCTTCACAATCCTATCTGACACCAGTGATAACTTAGGGCTCTAATAAGGCTGGCATATTTTAAGTTCGAAATCGATCGATGTGCTGGACGAATTCTCGAATGATCAAAAGCTCCAGATGATTAATTTTTCATCGGCAAACTAACGCTGTGTTTCGGTAAATGTTTATTTTTTTTCATATAATATATATATGTCTGGATTTATGAAAACGGTGTTAAAGACTGAATCAGGTGTTTTTTGATTTATTTGTTTTTTTCATTTCTTTGTTTGTTTGTTTGTTTTTTTTTCTGCTTTCGCTATAACAGCAGCTTGTAAATCTTACCTAGCATGAAATGTAGAAACTCCTTGCCGCATGTTTCATTTATTTAGGTATTTTTTTCATTAGTTATCGACCCCCCACCCCCCCCCCCCTTTTTCAATTTGCGTTAAGTTTAGTCCAGGCTACACTCGTCTGAATTCAGTTCGCGCCGTGACTCTGACAAGGAGCGACCGATTAGCGTTCTGTATTTGCTGTCTGTATTTGCATCATTAAGTCCAATGAAGGCCCAAGTCTAACGATTTGCTAGTAAGCGTCGTCCATTATCGTACCTGAGACGGGCCTGAGGAGATGTGTAAACTGTACGGGTCACATTTAGTCCGGTAACAGTAGGGCGTTTGCCCTGTGGCGATAATGTTGTGCTTGCTTTAGACAGCAAAACAGCCACATCGATTTAGGGCTTAGACGTGCAATGGACTAGACATCTGTAGCTGCTGTTGGCGTCATTTGCTCCGAACTTTGATGTAGCTAAAGACTTAGAAAAAAATCTGTTGAAATCTGGATGTGCCATTCCGCGCTCGACAAAATTGAAGTACATCCGGGACATTGCTATTTGCGAGCAAAACATGGCCACGAGGAGAGAGAAGAACATGAGTTCAAGCGCTGATCGTGAGTAGAATTTCCTTGTTTTATCAATTTTAGGCGTTCTCGGCTTAGCTAAGTATCAGAACTGTCTGTGATTCGCTAGCGCGGAAGAAATTTATTTGCGTGGCTTCCGGGCGATAATTGACGTAACGACAACATGTTGAGTGTTCGCTTACTGCTAACTATGGCCTAGTTTGTTTGAAGTTCAATCGATTCTCGATGTAGGAAGCTCTTGTTCAGTCCATTTAGGACGATGCAGGCCTTTAGAAAGCGATAGATTAGCTCTCCGCCGCGGTTTTGATATCTGTACGTTCGTCTTGATCTAGACTCCAATTTCATGTTGAAAGCACTCTTAATTAAATTGTACAATTCATGTTTCAACGAAAAGACGCTGAATTTAGTCTTCCTGGCCTCAAAAGGCATACAGGGGGGTTATTTGCTGTTATTTGAGCTACGATAAGCTTCGTGGAAAGCTAGCTCTAGGACAGAATTGTATCAAGGTTATCAGTGACAAGTCAAATTCTGTGGCTATATTTTTGCGAATCCGGTCAGATATTGAAATGAAATGTCACGCAACGGCTACTTTTTGGCTGAAATATAGAGGTAAATAACCGATTCCACTGCTTACCATGCTCTTGTTAGCGTGACTGGCTAATTTAACCTACAGTAAAGACATAGTGAGGTCATTTAGGTGAAATCGCAGAGGTTAAGCCTGTCTAAATTAGTGCCGCGGCGAACCAAATGATCGATGTAAGCTCTAATTTAGCTTTGATTGGCTCGTTCGACTCATTTGCAGCGACTTCAAAGGCTTGTATAGGCATGGTATGGACTCTATTAAGAGTACACGAGGTAGATAGCACTCTCGGTACGACATGGGCATATTTATGTACATTTTCTAACCGATTTTCCAAAACATGCCCGCTATTTTGGTGTAAAGTCTTTAACACGGTTTTCATAAATTCAGACATATATACATAGAAACAAATCCGTTAGTGAGAAAAAAAAGTTTAAAAAAATGAAGTGACCCGTAGGAAAAAATGATGTGCCCCCCCGCGTTTCGGGCGACCATCTACTTTTTGCGCCACATCGGCATCTAAACAAAAATGGTGAAACATATTCATCATATTGGTTTCTACAGAAACGCTGGGTTGTTAGAACAGCACGCTCATGAGTCGCGCGAAAGTCGTACGAGTCGATGGCTGATTCCATCTTATCCTTCAAATAAGTTAGTTGCTGAGCTCGTTCAAGTGAAGGTGAATTATTGTTTCTCGGGAAAATATTTCTCATTCGTGCATTCCTGGATCTGTTTAGATGTTTGCAATGGCGTCATTCGTCACGAATTCAATGGAGCTGGGGTAGCGGGAGACTGTACAATTGAACGACTACGTGTGAATGGACCCGCGTTATTTAATTAATACAAAAACTCCATTCTCAGTCTTTCATAAATCATTATCGGAGATCAGTGGTTGATTATCAAGAACAGTGCCCATAATTTCGAAATCTAACGACCTAAAACTATATTCTCTTTTTCAATTTAAGCCTAGCTTCTACCAAGTTTTGTATCTGCACTTTTCATTGCAATCATGACAATGCAAATCGCTCCTCAAAATGTTCTGTTAAGTTCAGTGATCTGAAAATGGTAAGCTAATGCATGTATGTTAGCCAACGCACATTTAGCGGAGGAGTTCAGGCACAGGATCACCAGTTGAAAGAGTGACGCTAGTCAAGGCTTTATTGAAGGAATCTCACTGATTATAAGTGACAAACACAGTCAGCGCGATAAGAAGTTGAATTTTATGCTGCATGCACGGTGAAATTAAATACCTTATGTTCATCTGACCTACTGTCTTTCTGTCTCTTTCTGTTCCAAAAGATCTTTGTAGGAGAAAATTCTGCATCTACGGAAAACCCTCACCAGGTTTTAGCACTGTAGGAGAAATGAAGCCACGAAATCTAGATTTTCTAACTATCCTTTTTCCAACTGCAATCTTTATCGCTTTTATTATATCCCTCAGTTACTAAGCGCACTGGGATTAGTCCATTTAGCGGACCGTATTTCTGCCAAAATGTTTCGTGATTTATCGCGTAGTGTTCTCAACGTTGATGCAAGTTAAAGTTTCAGACTTCCTTTTATCTTAAATGGTGTATTCAAACGTGCGTACGACTTAGCAATGATTTGAAATTGACTCGTTTTAAAGCACACAGTAGAGATATAATGAATATCTTACCAACCTCGTCATCTCGGTCCGTATTGTAACTTACGGATCCTCCATAACTTACAGTACGGACCTCGAACTCGGTTAGTAAGAGGTATATGCGTTGGGTAATATAATCATTCAAGATCTTTGCCGTAATATTCTTTACGGACAGTTTGCCAGTTGGCGAGAAGGCTTTATAATTGTCACCCGCCCTCACTGGGCCATGGGACGCATAAGGACCTCTATAATAAATATAAATGAAACTCACGTTAAAATCCTCATAAATTTTGCCCTCACAAAACAAATAAATACACTTTCAAAAAATTTGAAAGCTGTTGACTTAGAAGGCCAAAACCGATAGCAATTGGTTAAATCTTTTCTTCCCATCATGTTAAATCCACGCAGTGATTTCGAAAGATTACAGCTTATAACTTGCAATGGGTTCTTGGCGGAAGGGCAATGGCACAATATTTTCTATAGTTGGTTGATACCTTGTATTTTTATGTTTAATCCTATTTAAACCGGGCAAGGGCCATAATCCCGACCCGTAAATTAGGCCAACTCGTCAATACTGCCAATAACGAGCTTCCACTGTAATTTAAACCTGACTAAAATACTAAGATTAATCAAGAAGGCAAGACGCTTAGATTCACTACAGCATTTCCAATTGTACACTGCCAATACACATTGTACTACAGTAACTAAGAGGGGATTTGTCTTCAAAAAATACTAATTATTGTGTACAATGCCTTATTCTCTGCTAACGTAATCTTCTCCAATTCCCTGCTCGTTATGTCGTGCAGCAGTCGCTCGTACATTTTGCTGGCGACGCATGCGTAAAATTGTGTACCGTTCTAGAGAGCTAGAAATTTTAGTTGGCTTTTTAATACCGACGACGACCGAAGTCAGGAATAAACTGCAGGGTTCTCAAACTGCAGAATTATTTAATTCGGTGTAATTGCAGGGCGGTTTTTCTTCCTTAGGATTATGTTACAAACCGCTAGGAATAAATCTTTCTGCCGTTGCGCGATCAACAGAAGCGTCTGTACTGAACTTCTTTTCTTTCGCAGTCTCTTGCAAAGTAACAGCCTTCAACCTAACGCGTCTTTCATTTGATTTGAGGAATTCTTCAATTTCTGTTTCTTCGTTCAATTCAGCCAAGTGAGCTGCATCTTTTCCATCCAGTGTGGTCAAGTTGTCGTCAGCTCCAAGCTCGACAAACTTTTTGACAATTTGCATGTTACCATGGATCGCTGCAACGTGCAAAGGAGTGAAACCTTCAGTATCTCGGCAATTGATATCTGCTCCGTGTTCCACAAGTAGTTTCACAAGTTGGGTGTCGTTATTTTCACACGCTTGATGCAGCAGTGCATTGCCTTGCACCTCTTTATACAGAGCACGTGCTTTATTACTCATTTCCTCTCTGGTGCTGTCAGAAGGATTTTCTCCCCACCCAGATTTAAGAACAGTTCCGAAGTCTGCTACGTCAAGCCTGCCCCCGCTAGTCCGTTTCAAAAATGAACCCAGTAAAGATTTCTCCACCATGACACAATACCAGGTTGGTCTTCCCTTGTCTTTCCCGCGAACAATGTAAACTCTCTCTTTTGGATCCTGAATGTATCGCATATTGACATCAGCATTGCTTTCAAGCAAAAGTTTGACCACGTGTTCATGTTTATTCTGAACTGCTAAATAAAGTGGCGTTTTGTCTTCGTTGTCCCGCATGTTGACCTTGCATCCTGACTCAATAAGTAGCTTCGAAACACTGAAATTTCCCTCAAGTGCACTATAATGCAGTGGTGTGAGTCTTCTGTCATCTTGAATGTTTGCATCAGCTCCATACTGTAAAAGGATGAGAGTGGCCATGTAGTCGTTCCAATTAGCCGCTAACACCACAGGAGCAAATTTGTGATCAGTTCTTTGAACGTTTACGTGAGCTCCAAGATCAACGAGGGTCTTTATAAACTGACTTGACGATGAGGGACACGCCACCAACAAAGGCGTACGATTGCTTTTTGCAGGGATATTGATATCGACACCATCATTTAGAACAAGCTCCACAGCCTTTTCCGCATCATCATTGCGACCACACAAGTGTAGCTCTGCTCGTGAGTTGTATTTCTCGACCATGTTCTTGTAAAGTTTCTTTATATCAGCATCCCCTTTCCGATTCTTGTCCAAACTCGCCAGAATATCAACTGCGGTCTTTCCAGGAAATCTTTTGGCGTTGTTTCCCGTTTTCTCGAAGTTCATCTCTTTTACAAAGTTACCGAGGAGGGCGTGAACTTTGAAAACCGTGCTATAGTTTCCTTCAAGTACAAACCCCTGTAACAGATTGAAGCCCGATTCTTTATGCAAATACAAGAAAGCCTTCCTTGAAAGTGACTTCAGGCTGAGCTGCAATGAAAAGGTAAAACTTAAGAAGTTAATATAACAAAGGTGAGTTTAAATTACCAATGTTTTTGTTGATTTAGAGTAATGGTTAATTGCCTTGTGTCTACTACCTCGTCCCCAGTCGCCCGCGCGATAGTAAAAAATATAATAATTAACAAGTGAGAAGAAAATAGGAAAAGCCTGTGGAGGAGGAAGTGTCTCTAAGACATTTTGAGTACCAGATCGGTACGCATTCACCTGAGAGTAAAACTTACCATCATTCAATCATTTTTCTTTAAATTTAGTTTTAAATTTGATTTCAACTGTGCTAAAGGACATTTTGGATAAACTTCACAACAGTTACCAGCCTCTCTGGTATCGCTTGGGATGTCAGGATCATTGATCCTTTATTTTTCTTTCTGTTTTATGAAATTTAAAATAACTTGAGCTTGATATTCTTTGCGAAAAACTGACTTGGAGAAGTATTCCAATTTTCCAAAGGATGTGCTGGGTTGCAATGGTTTACGAACTTCAGCTGAAAGTATCTTTACGTTAACCATAGGATCAATTCTATTTTAGGTCGGCTGGATGTTGATAAAGTGAACCAAGAGAAACACTAGGCAACAATATGTCCTAAAATAATAATCAATAAGAATAGTTAATATAGCGTACCGGTTGTTGATAGCTTGGCGTCGCATTATTCTTCAGGAGCAACTGCACTATGGATTGGTGATTGTGGCGTTCTGCTTTTTGTAGAGCTGTTTTCTGAAACTTCAAAACAAAAAGTTCACAGCGTTTTAAAATTGTGTGGAGTAAGTTAACCACCCATACATAAAGAGCCCCAAAAGAAAAACACTGACTAGACGTTTTATTCATGAAACTTATCGCAAAACAACGTCGGAATGCTCAATAGTCTGTCAATTTTTCTGAAACCTACACAGCTTAAATTTTTTTATGAAATGGTTAATGGGAATTTTCCATTTCGCAATATATTTTTTTAAGGACATTGACAAAAGGAGACTAACTTCAACGTCATCGAGATCAGTTGGATAACATCACAAAATTTCCGAAAAAAGAAACAGAGTTGAGATAACTTTACTTTAACTCTGTTTCAAACAGTTTTAATACTACTGTAGAAACAAAGGACAGGAAAATAGTGTTCAATGTCATTGAAGTCGCTATGCTGTGCAAGTTACAGTGTGGACGTGATAACACAATGGAGGTTCTTCATATCAACAAAACTATTTAGCGTTATTACAATGCAAAAACGCTAATCTTTTGCATTACACGAAGAACCCTCATTCTCTAGTCACCAAAGCTATGTACAAAAGAATGTCAAGTGTTCATGACTCGAGTGTCCTTACAGTAATTACTTGAAAATGTGTGTGTTATCTAAGTCGCTTTGTTAGGAAGGAATAAAAGATATAACGAACAACCTACCCTAAATTAAATTATATCATCTGTAGTAGTTAAGAAGCATTTATATTTTACAATGACCCGTGGCCCACAATGCTGATGTCGAATATGTGGCACAAATATTCTGCAACACACAGCTACTGCTTAATTTTCAGAGGACTCAGTATTGAACAGGCCTGGGTTGTTCAAAAGATGGATAACGTTATCCTCCGGATAAATCA
This sequence comes from Orbicella faveolata, assembly GCF_042242905.1. Lineage (NCBI taxonomy): Eukaryota > Metazoa > Cnidaria > Anthozoa > Scleractinia > Merulinidae > Orbicella > Orbicella faveolata. The sequence goes on from NW_028301563.1 coordinate 20,130,114, forward strand.
CTATCCAGTGGATAGCACGGTTTGTTTTGTTAACATTTATCCACACCAAGCTGAAGTTGTCTGCCAATTCACTGCCAATTCGCCATCTGCCAATTCGACGGGCTGAAACTGTCTGCCAATTCGAATTAAAATTCAGTAGTGGAAATTAGAACATAAAATCATTTACCGGTAAATGTTTTTACCAATTGTTCAAAAACATTTTCTAGCTGCATTCAAAGCTATTATTTTGCGCCAAACGCTCACGTAAATTTGTAAAAAGATGCTGTAAATATCCTTTGTTCAGAAGTGAATAACTCGCTGTGTGACTTCTCAATTGATACCAACGTGGTATCATTTTAAAGCTTACCGTCTTATTAGTCCATCTCAACGGCTTCTACACCCATCTCAACGCAATTACTATCGAAAAATTCCACTTGAACATCGTGCTTTAATAACATACACACTTGTACTGGCTTTTCAGGAAGTGAATAACTCGTCACGTGGCTTTTCAATTGACAGCAACTTGGTATCACTTTAAAGCTTACCGTATTGTAAGTCCATCTCAACGGCTTCTACACCCATCTCAACGCAATTACTATCGAAAAATTCCACCTGAACATCGTGCTTTAATAACATATACACCTGTACTGGCTTTTCCGGAAGTGAACAACTCGTCACGTGACTTTTCAATTGACACCAACTTGGTATCATTTTAAAGCTCACCGTCTCATTAGTCCATCTCAACGGCTTCTAAACCCATCTCAACGAAATTACTATGGAAAACTTTCACCCGAACATCGTGCTTTAATAACATACACACTTGTACTGGCTTTTCCAGAAGTGAATAAATCGTCACGTGACTTTTCAATTGACAGCAACTTGGTATCATTTTAAAGCTTACCGTCTCATTAGTCCATCTCAACGGCTTCTACTCCCATCTCACCGAAATTACTATGGAAACCTTTCACCCAAACATCGTGCTCTACTAACATACACACTTGTAAAGGCTTTTCGGGAAGTGAATAAGTCTTCACGTGACTTTTCAATTGACAGCAACTTGGTATCATTTTAAAGCTTACCGTATTGTAAGTCCATCTCAGCGATTTCTACAACCATCTCAACGAAATTACTATCGAAAAAGTTCACCTGAATATCGTGCTTTAATAACATACACGCTTGTACTGGCTTTTCCGGAAGTGAATAACTCATCACGTGACTTTTCAATTGACACCAATTTGGCATCATTTTAAAGCTTACCGTATTGCAAGTCCATCTCAATGGCTTTTACACCCATCTCAACGCAATTACTATCGAAAAATTTCACCTGAACATCGTGCTTTCATATAACATACACACGTACTGGCTTTTCTTGAAGTAAATAACTCGTCACATGACTTTTCAATTGACAGCAACTTAAAGCAGACTTTGAACATGAAAGCATGTCTCGGCATTTTATATAACATGCATTTGAAATTCAGGGTATATTTATATTTGTATAGGTATATTTGGTTCATTTTTTGTTCCTAGAGATTAGACAACTAATGGCAAAAGATTAGGCCGGTGGCAGTGTAACTTGTCTAATGACGATAGGGGAAATATGACTGCCAAGGCCTAGTGGTGAGAGTAAGATCGAGTCAATGAGACTTCCAAAAAGGAACAATTTTTTTTCTTAAACACGACAACTTGACCAAGGTACTATATTTTCTGTGATGCAAAGTAATATGCAACTGAACTTACATACGAGTTAGCTTCCTCGAAACAGTATGCATCAAATGACTTCTGAAGAGATGTATTATTCCTTTTTGAAGATCATCTCCCCGCGCCTGAAAATGAACAATCCTCCAGCTTCGATCAAAATACTGCTCCAGGTTTTCATCAAAAAGACCTCTCAGGCAACTATGGAGGCTTACCCAACTCAAGTCTATTTCCAGGTGAGCTGGATTTGCAGGTCTTCCACGATGAAGTTTCATGACATCACGGCGAAAGTTCATTAAGAAGTTGGTGAGCGTTGGGACTGCATGGCTACTAGGAAACATTTCGGCAACAGCTTTTCCCAGTAATTACTTGAAAATGTGTATGTTATCTAAGTCGCTTTGATGGGAAGACATAGAAGATATAACGAACAACCTACCCTAAATTAAATTATATCACCTGTAATAGTTAAGAAGCATTTGTATTTTGCAATGACCCGTGGCCCACAATGCTGATGACGAATATGCGGGACAAATATTCTGCAACACACAGCTACTGTTTAATTTTCAGAGGGCTACTGAACAGGCCTGGGTTGTTCAAAAGGTGGATAACGCTATCCTCCGGAAACATCATTATCCAGTGGATAGCACGGTTTGTTTTGTTAGCATTTATCCACTGGATAGTGATTTATCCTGTGGATAGCGCTATCCACCTTTTGAACAACCCAAGCCTCATTTCTACATTTCTCTTCAACGTAACAATTTCACAAGAGATGAATACCGCCAGAAATCAATAGGTTTTGGTTTTTCGGTTTCCAATTTCACATTCCCGCCAGGAAACGCATAAACATGCTTTGATTTAAAATAAACTTGAGTTTTGAACTTCACAGGGACAAACTGTAAGTTAGTTAAAGTAAAGACGATTCATTAAGTGTTGGCTTATCAACTTACTCTGTCCACAGCATTGACATCTGCACCGTGCTGTAACAACAGCTTAACAACAGACTCGTGCCCATACCAGACTGCTAGGTGAAGGGACGTCAATGCAAACTGCAGAAATACAAACAAAGAGTCAACCCCGCGAAGGCCACATAATTTTTGTTGACCCAGTCCCAACTAGCCCTCGTTTGAAAAGAAAGTAGTCTTTCATTACTAGTAGTAATCGTAGATTAAAGAGTGCGTTCGAGTTTTGGTAGGCCTGGTATGTTAAAAAAAAAAAAAAAATTCTAGGGACAGCATTTTGTGCCTGAGCTGTTAGGTAGGCGTGAAATTGGTCTCCCTTCAGCAGGGACGAGAACAAATGAATTGATCGCAAAGCACGTTCATACGAGAGGGTTTGTTCTCGTATATAAATGTATTGTGTAATATTAGTTACGACTGGTCAGTAAAAAACATGGACTGCAGTCGGGAGGCCGCATTTAGTCCGCAGTCCCCATTTTATACCTGAGTCCGCGCGCGTTTTATGCCCAGTCCGTAATGCTTAGTCCGCGTCTTATACATAAGTCTGTGTTTTATACCCAGTCCGTAGTCCGTAGTCTGCAGTCCGCAGTCCGCAGTGCATATTTTATACTGACCGTGTTAATCGACACCAACCATGTTTGTTCCGTCGGTATGCGAGACGACGTGGTTTTATTGCCAAAACTAGGACAATTATTTTGTTTACAAACACGACTTCGAATCGCCTTGGCTTTGGGGTGACAGCTACAGGGCATTTTCACTTCCGCAACAATGAAACGGAGGACATGTTGGTGTACCAAAGTAACCCTTTGGGAGTTGAACTCATTTCCTAAGTAAACACTTTCGTTGGGTTTACGTTACATAGTTTGCGCAAAGAAATCTAGGCCAGCGAAGTGAAAATCATTTCCTCCTTTGATTTATTCAGCAGAAAGCAGCATTGGTTTCGGACGAAGAGAAGAGGGTACACAACACGCAGCCAAACTACAGCTTTTTGTTCGTACGAAAAGTCGCACACATTTCGTGAAGACATGTCGGCAAGGTTTTTAAATGCCATTAACATTGACTTCGAACTTTAAATAAACAACTTATCCGCTACAGTCTTCAATAAGCCGCCTCGAAAAGTCGTACACATTTCGTAAAGACATGCCTACAAGGTTTTTAACTGCCATTAACACTGACTTCGAATTTTAAATAAACAACTTCAGTATCCGCTAGAGTCCACAATAAGCTTCCTCGACACTCGAAAGTCCGCAATATTGCGCAACACGCGAAAGAAAGCACATGGACAAACATGGACATGACGTCATTCGCCCCTGAAGAACGCAATAATTCTTCCTACAAATTTGAAAACACCAGTAAAAGTATCTATGCCTCAAAATGGCGCTATTACCTTCCACTAGATACAAAAACGTTGTTCTATCGTCACCATAGCCTTATTAAAATATGAGGTAACGCAACACAAAAGCCGATGTACAATTACCACACTTCCCACGATCTCCAACAACACTATTTCAGGCGTGCGCACTGGCACGTTAACGTTGCTTCACGTCTCGTACCAGTCATGCGTGAGTACTGGACAACCCGCCAAACACTCGATCACAGCGTTAATTTACGTTTACCAACTTCAAAATTAAGGATCAGTTGTGCTCCACTTGGCTCCGATGCAAAATGGCAGTAATACAAAACTAGCCGTTAGTGTTAGGTCATCAACCAAGACTTTAGACCCACGCTACGTAGGTTAGGTTTGTTTTGAACGCTGCTCGGATATCCAGATTTAAACACAACAATTGCACTTCATAATATCACCGACCTTTTCCTGTATGTTATTTTCTCCTCGCATTTTCGCTTCTACATATCTTGACGATTTCCGTGTAGCCAGTTTGTTTTCGAAGAATAACTCAACACATAAAGGAAGTCAACTTCATTTCCGCCGTCAGAACCCTCTGAACTTTAAGGCTGCCTTTAACCGACTGGTATAACCGCATGAAAAGAATCCAGTACCATTTCATAAAAGAAAGGGAAAAAAGTACATTTACCATGTCTGTTTGGTCAACATCTTCCCCGTTTTCAAGCAGCATTCTAACAGTCTCGCATTGTCCACTGATTGAGGCTTTGTGTAAAGCACTTGTTGATGCCTTTACAGTAGTTTAAAAGACAATGCATGTTTAAAAAAAAGGCAGTATATGAATCATAAATACCTCTTAATAACCTGGTGTTCTCGGCCCGTACTGTAGTTTATAGACCGAGTTTTTATCCTTTTCGAGCGCGAAACGCTTGGACGATAACTCAAACGGGAAAAGAACGAGGATCCGTAATTTACAGCACGGGCCGAGAGATATATTCGGATTTCAAAATCTTTTGGTTATGATTTTCCGCCTTTGCCGGGTCGGTCCGTATCGAGAAAAACTTTACCCCCGGGGCCTGTTTCTCGAAGGTCCCGAAAAGTTTTCGTACCCGAAAAGCCGTACCAAAATCTCAAACCTTTTGATTACAAAGCTGTTTTATTCCTATATTCTTAATACGAACAGACGTTCTCTTCATACAAGAGGTTTCAGGCGTATACACTGGTCTGTCTTTAAATACCGATTAACCAAAAATGGCTTTTCGGGCCCGAAAAGATTCCGGGTTTTCGAGAAACGGGCTCCAAGCCTTGAAACGGCTCTCGACTTCGGACAAAGTTTTTCTTCTTTGCTGATTACAATTTGATAATAATAATTGAAATAATTGAAATAATAATTTGAAGTTATCAGCACTTTTAAATTAAGCTTAAGTTAAAGGACTTTTAAAGGGTTATGCTGTTGCTAAGGTAACCTTTTGCGTCACGAAACTCACCATAATTTGCCTACCAATGATTATGCATTTGTTTTGTACCAATTTCATACCATCAACTTTAAAAGAGTTGTAACATTGATTCGTGAAAGAAGAAGCGCTGGAAATGCTGGAAATCGAAAGCGTTGGGAGTCACTTTAAATCTTTAGCATAGGTAGACATTATCCTCTCTATTTGACGCTATGTTTACATTTAACCCATTCATTTTGATTTACACCTTACTTACTTTTGCATTTTCAGCTCTAATCATCCAGCTCATATCATGGGTCTTGTTCTAAAGAGATAAAAAGAAGACATACATGCACATTTTGTTCAGTACCTGCTCTAATTATTGAAAACCTGCAATGAACTATCAAGTTTTGTTGCTAAGACCTGATGAAAACAATAACTTCTGAAAATCTGAACATAGTCAGCAGATCTCATTGACTGAGGGGGATATGAGCTTTTCGTTTATATAATAACTGCATGTCGCTAATGCTGATTGAATCATTTTTGCTTGAATTCTGTACAATGGCTTAATGCATGTGGTCAAGGCTTGCACTTAAAGCTAGGAAGGTCTTCCTTGGTTTTAAATTTTATCGATGTTTGAGATGAATTTCTTACCTTTTGGCCTAGACTTGGAAGGTGACCTTTGTAGTAATAACCACCACTATTTGCAGTTACACACTTCAAATCCACCTATGATGTAACAATAATGTTATTTAAAATAAGAGGTATGATACAATTCATCATTTAATACAAATCACGTGTTTTACAAACAGTAATTACGACATGCATGACCCGGGGGAGGTACTTTGGGAATTTCTGAGTGAGGATGTGCCGCTGGGACCCTGGAACCCTTAGCCTACACCAGAGCTAGTTCAGCTAAATTTTGCTACCCTATACTAGAGTAAACTCCCCAAATCCCCCCATCTATCGACACTGTTGAGGCTGATTTGCGTAAATTTAAACTTGCTGATTTGATTTTTTTAAATTTTTGAGTGGCAATTCCTGGTTTCCTTAGTCTAGATAAAATCTTCAACCAACCAGTCAGTTTTGTGAAAAATGATACCCTATTCTAGACCCAAACGCTCTGATTTATATACCCCATCCTAGAGTAAACTGCTTCAAAACCATACCCTTCACAGCGGCACATACCTATATAGCGCATATATGGCAGTGCCCCCCCGGGATGCATGATACCAACGGCTGGCCAATGCTTCAACCTTTGTCCTGCTAGAGGGGGTTTCATACCAAAACAAAAGTACATTGCAAATACTGTAAATCCTCATAAAGCCCGGTCCTTTCAAATAAGGCCCCCTTTTTCCTTGGAAGAAAGCTATTAAACACCTTTCTCTTTTTTAGCCCCCCTCCCCTCCCCCCTATTCCACACAGTCAAGTTAATAAATGATAGACTGTATTTGTAATGTAATTACGACTATAGCACTTCACGTGGACTGATCCGGTACGGTTTATTCAAGTGCTGAAAGTTCAAATTTGTTTTTGATCTTCGGCTGCATGACCTCTAACTTCATGTGCTTGAACTTTTCCACTTTGCGTTTTAGTTCTTTATGGAGAATTGATACCATCTTCTGGAAATGCGTTTCGCTAGGAATTAAACTAGGGTATCTAAAAGATAGCACTGCTGCGGCACATTCTGTTGATAGTGACATATTTAACGCAGTAATTCATCTATCTGCGTGTTCCAAGATTTACTGTAACCTTTATTTCTTAACTGAAGTAGTGTCAAATGGTGGTGTGTAACTTAAAATCTGTCCTTGAATGCATCAATTCTTAAATTAGTGTCAAATCGGGTGTGTAACTTAAAATCTGTCCCTGTATGCATCAACTTCATGCATGATGACGCATCGATGGTGAGCTGTAACAAGGGCCGGGTTAAAAAAGCACATAGTGATCTGAACTTTTTTCGGACAGAAAACGACACACATCAACCTCCTCTTTACCAGATCGCGAAAACCGAAAGATGCGGAAATTGTTGGAGCAGAAATCTAACTTCTAGATTATGTACTGGTACGCATTAAATATCTCTAGAATGTTGACAGACTGTGTCGAGGACGCGTGCATCGCGATGTGTGAAAATGCTAAAACCTTTAACTTAAATTCATGTTTGGATGAAAAGGAATAGATCGCAGCATCTATGAAATTAGCGTGTTCTACGGTTTTCGTTTATTTTAATCATTCTACAAGCTTTAGTAACGACGATTTCTCTTCACTTAAGAATTCGACCAAGGAGGCGAGACTGCTAAGAAATGACATACTAAGTTTAAAATTAAGATGTCACAATTAATCTTCGAGACTTACAAACTTTCACATACTAAATTAAGAACAAAAGGAAGATTTGTAAAAGTCAAGCACGATCTCCTTCACATCGTTTTAAAATACAGGTAAATCAGAGCAAAACATAACTACTATTAAACCTTTCTCACTGGAACCTACGCGAAAAGATGGAGTCACATCGTCGTGTTGATCGTGGCGCAATGCACTTTAGTAAAAAGTGGCGCAGTGCACCCTGGTTAAATGCAATGCATTCTGGTAAAAAGCAATGAATTCAAGAATTCGTGCTCCCTTCTACATATTCTTTTTAAATCCTGATTATGTTGCTGCTCGCTCGCTACGCTCGCTCCGCAGCAATAAGCCCCCTCTGGGGGCTTAATAGAGGATTTACGGAACATAATCAATCACAAGAAAAATACGAGTAACTCAATAAGCCAGTCTTACTTTGAATATTGAACTCTTTATTTCACGACTGGAAGTTTAATGTGAAGAAATCAAATCAAATGTAACAATCACCGTCTGTACTTACTTTGCCATGGTAGCCAAGCCTGTATGTACTTTCAGTACCATTCTCCCATGAGACAGCCGCTGCACTTGTTGGGTTTTCCTTCCAATTTGTGATTTTCTTCACGGTACCAAACGACCCTATTCCGCCATCTTGGTTGTCATATTCCCAGTCTGGACCTCTTGTAACTTTAGCACCAGGACAAATGCCTCTTGTTTGAATTTTAAATTCCTTGCTTCTTCTTCCGACAGAAATTCTGCATCAATGTAACAAAATATAGGGTAAGAAATATTTGAAAATAAAACTGACTGCTTAAAAGATTGAAATTTTCTTTTGTTTCCATCCTAACGTAAACGACTACTTAAACCAGATAATAATAGAGCGAAATTAGATAATAAGGTGTCGTAACTATCGCATTTCTGGATAGTACAAAAGACGCAATTTCTAAATGGGAAGTACAGAATTTTCTCGAAATTGACTTTTCATATGAATAAAACATTTTAAACATGGGGTAAATCTCTGCAGTTACCATATGCTAATGAGAGAAAATTTCCTCCAATATGGTCAAAGCTCTCGTAAGCGACCACCTCCCGTAATCGACCACATAGGCTTGACATTTTGGGTGGTCGCTTACGGAAGGATCGACTGTATTTGAATGATAATATTATCATTCACTTTCCTCTTGGCTATGAGTATTGTACAGAAATGCGTTTTACCATTGCCACTACCACCAACAATAAAGAGAAATATACATCTGTATGCGGTCTGAACCCCTCACTATGCGAACCTTGTTTTGCTTGTTTTGCTGTTTTTGTGCGATCTTCCATCTTGCATAGCCTTTCAACTTTTTCAGAAACAAAACACTCTATATTATAACTAAGTTTTATCAAAAAGTGACTAAGCAATGATATTTAGTTGTGGGTTCTAAGCATAAAGTAGTAACTTACCCATGGACTCTTGGAGAATCTTTCCTCTGAAAGACATGTTGTGTGTCATGCTCATCTGCCATGTAACATGGTGTACATAGGTTCACTGCATGATCCTCGCAGTCTAAACAGCTCCAACATGTTCCTAAAATAGGAGTCTGCTTGCAGGCAAAGCAAGCTAAACCCACATGTTCTACACCTACATTGATGATGATGAACAATACCAAGTCAGGTGAAACTAATAACAATTCCCAAGAGGTTATAACCTTTATAGTCAAGCCCGGTTAAAAGTTCCAAGAGCAACAAATCAGCATATCTGAACTCAACATTTAATTTCTTTGGTTGAATGTCACTATTAACACACATTCTTGATACTTTAGACATAACTGATCCTATTGCTGTAGCAGTTAATGCAGGGTGACAGTAAACAAGTCAATAATTTCATCAAACTTTCACTTGTCTAAAAGTGAGGCTGTAAGAGATATAGACAGCAATGTAACCAAAATGCAGCAAATGGCACAATCTTAGTTTTTTGGGATATTTAGAATGGCCATCATAGACATGAGCCTAACCATGCCATAATTATCTCGCACCCACAACAAACAACAACTGCACCAACAACAAGAACAACAAAAACTACAGCTGCAACAACTAAAACAGAAAGTTGACTCTAACATAGTTTAATCTTAATTTTAAATAGTTGTTATCAGGCAAGATCACCTCAATCTAATTATTTATGCAAAAAATGGCCTTACCCGCAGGAGAACTATCCAACACACACAGATCAAAAGCGCCATCATGGCCTGCTCTATACAGCTGACATAGTCCTACGTCCCACTGAACTAATGCCATGTTCTCTGGTACACTGGAAGAATCCCCTCCGAGTTCAACAACTGTTCCAACAAAACCTTCTTTGCCGTCGCTTTCGTCCACATTCCAGCTGGGACCCACAGACAACACGAAGCCCTGCACTGTAAGACTTGGTACTTTCTGCGTACAAAATAATTCAACAACAAAAGTGACAACACTAACTTCATTATAGTTTCAGTATACAGTAAATAATTAAGCTGGGGTATCTGAGTACAGTACATGATTTGAGAAACAATTCACAATAGATGTTAAATACTTTAAAATTTAAATTGTTGTGAAGGCCACTAAAAAAATTTAGGAAAATTTGTTGTTCACTCCACTAATTATGCATATGTGAAACACAGATTTAATTCCTACTGATTTTACACCCCCAGCCCAACCCAAGACAATCAGACCCCAGAAAAATTATGCAAACAGGCTCCAGGCAATGGCAGAAAAAAGAATTTGGAGAGCAAAGCAGGACGGGCGGGGGTACCGGTAGAAATACTATTGATGCCTCTGTTCCATGATACCAGAGTCTGGTATTATGATCTGATTATTTAAATTACTGATTGTTGACAGCTTTGAGATTAATGTTTGACAGATCTTGACAAAGACTTGTAAATTTGAGTAATTTTTGTCTAGACCAGAAATGATGGCGTCTGTGTGCAATGCACAGTCTACAAATGTGGATTCGAGGAAGCTTTGAGAAATTCTTCGCTGCTATACATTTTATCCATATTTCTGGTTTGAAACTTGAGTGAAAGCAACCATTTACTCAAGCTAGGCGTGTAAACTATGGCTCAGAAGTGCAATACTTTTGGCATTCTACCGACTAGTTTCGGGAAGAGTTTTCAATAGTTCATTTGTTACCAAGTCTAATTGTGACAGGTCTAAATTAACTTCTAAACTGATTTGAAACAGGCTAATCACCAAGGGCAGATTGGAGCTTCAAAAGCAAAGTCTACAGGCTTCCCCACCTCACTCCGCTTGCTTCGCTAGCTGAGTTCTTTTTTTTTTTTTTGCACTTCACGGGAGCCTGTTTGCAGGCCCCTGAAAAGCTTTTTGAAAATTTATATGTATAAATCAAGGGCTTTATATTAACAGAATGTTAAATCCAAATATAGTGTCATGGCCATGGGCTTATCTTGGAAGCAAGGGCTTGTTATCGCCTGAAGAATTGCTTGTGTCCAGAAACAACAGGGCTTCATTCTTTTTGGGAAGTTTCATTTTTGGGTGTGGGGACTAATATAATCAGAATTTATGGTATATACATGTACTGCTCAGCTGTCTACAAATACAATTCATTCTGCAACCCTAATTTATTTTTCCTAAAGCTTGAAGCAGTTAAATGAATAAAGTTAACAAAGAAAAACAACTTACGCAATCAACTCACCCAAGTGTTTTGTAAAAGAACGCCTGCATGCCAAGTAGTCCTCTCTGTCAATAGTTGTTTTCAAAGTTAAGGACTCGATGTCAAATTTTCTTCTAATTTTTTCAGTCACAAGGAAACTCTCTGCTACTTCATTGAGGTGACCTGATTGGTAATCAGTCCACAGTCTTTCTAGAATCTCCAATGTACTGCACTGTACTATGAATATCAGACTGCTTGACTTAATCACTTTTATGTGTAGACTAAAAGCCCCTAATAAAAAGGAGTGGTAGGCTTTCAGCCCTTCTTGAGTCGAAATGTCATTGTTAAGAAGATAATCTATAGCTAACTCCCTTATCATTTGTGGAAATTCCTGTTGTCTCTGGGAATGGTTCTGTGGCTCTCTGGTAGTAACACTTTCTATATTGATTTCCATGGACAGAATTCCTGTTGAAGTATAGAGTGACAACGAAATAATGTTATGTCAATCCTAATCATCTGGTATTTGTATGTGTTTTCTGCATTAGAGGCTTGAAACCTAAGTATTTCATGTCAGTTGCATTTCAATTAGTGTTGCACATGCAAGGATCATATAAACTTAATTTGTCTGATCATAGTTAATAGAGGGGACTGGTTATGAAGCCTGGCAAACATCAAATGAGCAAACAAAGATTTCAAGATTTATGTTAGAAGGTCCATGACTGTGCATAATCTTTTAATTTATTCAATTTTCACTGTGATTATATAACAAAGAAAAAACAATCATAAACGATATTACAAAATAATGATATTGATAATAATTGTACTAACCACATAAATAAAAAAAAAATCTTAGTACATAACAAGGCAGTGAGGAAGACTAGAAGGGAACTGACGAACCATACGTGCTAGTCAACCCATTAGTCAACCCATTAGTCAACCCATGAGCAATGGCCGAGAGCGGCCACGTTTTCTGAGCGGGAAGAAATCTTTCCCTCTGCGAACCTGGAATCGTTATTTAAGTTTGCCTCCGAGACAAATGCCTATTACAAAAGGTAAAAAGAACAAGAGAGGTGCAAGAGGTTCTACAGAGGAAGAAATATCTGCGTCAAAGCGCCCGAACATGGCGACCGACAACGCACAGAGCGAAGAAGAAGTCGAAGAAGCAGAAGAGGTTGTCACTACAAAAGAACCCAACCTTTACGATATTCAAACTTTACTCATTAGCATACAAAGAACCACAGAAAATATCCTCAAGGAGAACAACAAACTATCGAACAAAGTTGGTGACCTGAAGTCGTCGTTTAGGAGATTAGAAAACGAGCTGTTGGCGACAAAGACCATGCTAAGCGATGTGCAAAACACCAACAAGGAACTGAGAATAGGACTTGGTGCAGCTAAACGAAAAATCTCTCTGCAAAGAGATGAACTAAATGAACTGTACGATGGTTTGGACCATTTGGAGCAATACTCGAGAAAGAACTCGCTCGAAATTGTCGGTATTCCTGAAAGTATTCGTGAAAATGAAGGTGCAGTACTCAAAATCGCCAATGCGTTAGATGTTCAAGTAAAACCCGACGATATCGGCATCTGCCATCGAGTGAAAAGAAAGAAATCCAGCCCAATTATTGTACGTTTCGTTAGTCATAAAGTGAAATCTTCTCTTTATAAACAGAGAGTTCGACTGAGAAATGTACAGTTTACCGATATATTTCTGGATGCTACAGCAGCAGATCGAGTTCAAGCCAGCAAGGTTTACATCGATGAAAACCTGACGGCCTTCCCCAGAGAGTTGGTGGGAAAAGCTAATGCTAAGAAAGAGGAGTTATCGCTGCTAGGAGTGTGGACCACCGACGGTAAAGTGTTTGTGAAGACATCCCCTGAGGGAAAACCTATTCGAATTTATTCTGAACATGATTTAAATAACCTCTAGATCGTTTGAACGGTTACGGTAGGATATGTCAGGATATGTCGAAAATTGTCTCATCTTATTTATTCTGTGTCTTGACATGAGGGAAAGTTTTCATATGGACAAGGACGAAGGTTAAACAACCTCTTAAAGGTTTTTCTTTTTTGTTTTTGTGTGGTGTGTGTGTGTTGCTATTTTCTTTTTGGTTATTATTATTTTGGTTATTATTATTATTATTATTATTATTATTATTATTATTAAGGTAGGATATGTCAGGATATGTCGTATGGTTTATTTCTTTTATTTACTTTTACCTTGTAATATACCGATATTGACGTTGAAACCCAGGAGGGAGCCATTATGTAAACACTGTTGAAATAGGTTTTAATAGTTTATTTCTTTTACTTACTTTTACCTTGTATATACCAATTTGTATGGAATATGTTAATTAATGTTATGATGATGATAGTATTATTATTATTATTATTATTATTATTGTCAGGGGGTTTAGCTTCTTTTTGTGCATTGATTATTAATTTTTGTTAACTTAGGAAGCCTGTACGTGTGCAATGCAATCCAATGTAAAATTCAAAATTATTTCGTTAAATGTTAGAGGTATAAGAGATCAGACCAAAAGAAGGAGCATCTTTACTTATTTGAAAGATCAGAAAGCCAATTTCTATTTTGTCCAAGAGAAGTATTCAGATGTAAATGATGAATCAATTTGGCAAAGTGAATGGGGAGGTAAGATTCTTTTTTCTCATGAAACACATCATAGCAAGGGTGTTTGCATCTTATTAGATCCAACCATAAACGATAATGTGGAATATTTCTTTAGTAACAATACAGGGAGAATTGTTTTAATCACCACGCATTTAAATGGCGTGAAAACTTCATTATGCAATATCTACGGACCTAACAACCAATCAGAACAACTAGAGTTCATTCAGGAATTGAACAATTGCATCATAGACAAGTCCCAAATGACAAATATTATCATCGGAGGTGATTGGAACTGTACGCTAACAAAAAAGGACAAAAAAGGCGGAGCATTTTCGAAACCTACACCGTTTGGACATTTGCTACTAACCACCATGGAAACCTTTGATTTAATCGACATTTACAGAGCCCGCCATCCGAATTTACAGCTTTTTTCATACGAATCTAAATCCTTACAGGTTAAGTCGAGGATAGACTTTTTTCTCGTGGCAAAATCTTTGGTAAAGTATTAAGCAAAGTTGGAATTACCGTGTCGATTGCACCTGATCATAAAGCAATCTATTTTTATCTGTCTTTGCCAGTGACGATCCCAAGAGGCCCTGGTTTCTGGAAATTTAACAATACCTTGCTTGATGGTGAAGTCTATATAGCACATATTCGCGAACTCATACCTCAAATACGCGAGAAGTATTCCTTCGTTCAAGACCAACAGCTATTCTGGGAATTAATGAAAATGGAAATAAGAGAGAAGTCCATTTCATTTGCAAAACAAAAATCAAGAGCACTTTCCAAAAGGGAGACTGAAATTTCCAGGTGACTTGATCACCTCGACAACTTAATTTGTAACAGTAATACCCTGCTGAATATTAATACCACTTTAAATGAATACGAAGCTTTAAAGACAGAGCTTCATTCAATATATGATCGCAAAGGAAAGGCTGCAATGTTTCGATCTACATGTAAGTGTACAGAAAAAGGGGAAAAACCCACAAAATACTTTTTCAACTTGGAAAAAAGAAACTACAACAGAAAGACTATCAACGAACTCAGAAAACAGGACGGGGTACAGATAAGAGAAGAAAAGGAAATCTTGAAAGCCATCCAGGAATTTTATGAGGACCTGTACTCGTCTGAAATATCCACGTCACAAGAACAATTTGACCTCTTTATCAGAAATCTAATCTTTCCAAAACTCTCGGATGAAGACAGAAAAGAAATAGAAGGCCCTCTGACACTAGATGAATGCAAAAGAGTACTAGAATTATTTCAGGAAAACAAATCGCCAGGTGAGGATGGCTTAACTGTAGAATTTTATAAATACTTTTTCGATTTAGTAGGGAGTTACCTATTGGAAAGCGTAAATGCGGCTTATGAAGTTGGGAAATTGTCTATCTCGCAACGCCGTGGAGTAATTACTCTTATTCCCAAGGTTGATTCGGATCTGTTAGACCTTCAGAATTGGAGACCAATAACACTGTTAAATACAGATTATAAAATTGCATCGAAAGCCATAGCTAGACGGATTGAGACAATTCCTCCAAAACTTGTACACCCAGATCAGACAGACTTCACGAAAGAGCGATATATAGGTGAGAATTTAAGACTCGTCAGTGATGTTCTCGAATACACTAAGAATGAGGATTTAACGGTTGTCTTGGTTTCTCTTGACTTCAGAAAAGCATTTGACACTTTGGAATGGCCATTCATAAAAAGTGTGTTAAATCTTTTTAATTTCGGGGAAAGCGTAAAGCGGTGGACTAGCATCTTTTACACTGATGTTGAAAGTGCAGTTCTTAACAACGGGTTTGCGACAAATTGGTTTAAGCCAACAAGGGGTGTCAGACAAGGCTGCCCCCTGTCACCATATCTTTTTATTTTGGTTGCGGAAATACTATTTAATAAAATCCGCCAGAATAAGCTGGTTAAAGGAATAAATATTTATGGAAATGAAGTTAAAGTGAGCCAATTTGCAGATGATGCTAACCTCTTTTGCGAAGATATTACCTCTGTTGACAATGCCCTCTGTTTAGTTAACGACTTTGCGCCTGTTTCTGGTTTAAAACTCAATGTCAAAGAGACCAAGGCACTTTGGTTGGGTAAATGGCACAATAACAGAACGACACCGTTGCAACTGTCATGGCCACGCGATCCTGTTAACATTCTGGGAATTTACTTCTCTTACGACGACAAAAACAATGATCACTACAATTTCAACTTAAAAATTCAAAAACTCCAAACCCACGTCGATATGTGGAACTCAAGGAGCCTCACCTTATTTGGGAAAGTTTTGATTATTAAATCTTTAGGATTATCACAAATTCTGTATTCAGCCTCTACCACCAATGTGCCAAAAGATACTATCACAACTGTTAAAAGGAAACTCTTTAGTTTCCTTTGGAACAAGAAAAAGGACAAAATTAAAAGAGAAGGCCTTTACCAAGATTACGATAAAGGTGGTATTCGTATGACCGATGTAGGTCTAATGTTAAAGGCCATGCGTTTGGCATGGATACCTTGTCTGCTGAAACATGCAAACTCGAATTGGAGTTCAGTACCCGATTTTTTTCCTAAGAAGGCTAGGTGGCTTAAACTTTTTACTGCGCTGTAGTTATGATGTGATTTTCCTTAATTCGAAATTACGTACCTTTTATAAGGACATGCTTTCCTTCCTCGATGATCTTAAAACTCTGTATAATTATAATCTGGGCCAAACAGTTTTATTTAAGAACCGGGAAATACTAATAGACGGCAAGCCTTTTTTCATCCAAGAGTGGTTTTCAAAAGGAATTATTTTGATAAGTGACCTGTTAGATGAACAAGGTCAGCTACTCTCATACCAAGCCTTTAAAGCGAAATATCAATGTAAAACTAACTTCTTGAATTACTATCAAGTTAGAAGTACTATTCCGGACAGCTTACTGGCCAAGACAAAGAACAATAACTTGGAACCGCTCTCCAAGAGCATCTTTCTTCAAAACCACTCAATTTTCGATCCTGATAGTTCAACGAAGGTAAACTTTGAAACTGCGAAGGTAAAGGATTTCCACTGGTTATTGAATAAACAAGTTAATAATAGTCCACATCCTGGACCAACTAAATGGAGTAAATCTATGCCAATATGTGCAAAACAATGGGAAAAAATTTTTATATCGATTAAACAGGTTTCCAGAGAAAATAAGCTGAGGGAATTTCACTTCAAATTTCTCCACCGAATCGTTGTAACTAAAAAAGAGCTCTGTAGATTTGGCATCAAAAACGACAGTGAATGCCTATATTGTGGAGAACAAGATTCGATAGATCATACTTTTTCAGACTGTCTTTTTACTAAAGATTTTTTGTCAAAAGTGGTGCAATGGTTCAACAACTGCAATAGGTCTACGTTCAAACCGTCAAATCAAGACTTTTTATTTGGGATTTTTTCCATCCTGCCAATAAAGAACTACTGAAAAAAATTCAACTACACCATGCTTTTTGCTCGCTATTTTATCTATACAAATAAGTTACACAATAATTCTCTTCTCATCACAGATTTTGTTAGCAAAATCTCTTCTAAGTACAGGCTAGAAAATTTAGATTAAAATTTACATGCAATGATGCTCCAGATTTGGTCTACTCTGGTTAAGTCATTATGATTATCATTAAATCTCTCTTTATTTTTATTTACTATAGCTTAGAAATGTATTAATTTTGCAACTGTTAAAATTGTAGTTTATTGCATTGTACTGTATATAGGTTTATGTGTATCAATAAAGAATGTATTTTCACGAAAAAAAATGTATGAATATATAAAAGCTTCATCATTTAACAAGCAATTTATTAACTATCTACAAACTACCTAACTAACTAGCTAAATTTTGTTTAGCACTCATACACTATGCCTGAATTACGCAACCAAAACGTTTCTATTGATTAGTTCCTCAGTACTTAATAAACAACTATTGTGTTTTGTGTACGGTCAGAAGGCCAAAAAAGCGAACAAAAACGCAACAAAGACCTTTGTCGGGATTCATAACCATTCCCCTCTATTAACTAAGGACCGATTCATTCCCTGATCTGTGCAAGTTAGCATAATAAAAGTATAATATTGTATACTAAAAGTATAGTATAACATATATTATTATTTCCATCCCTACATAGGCACAGAAAGTGGTTTCCCGCAACAGGTCATTTTCTTTTCAACAAGGTGAACACAAACTGTATTGAGCAGTTGACAGGTGTAGAGTAAAAGAATTTTGATTGGCCTTTTTGCTTATTCTACATGTAATTTAACACAATGACATGGTGCAGACAGTAGTGTGAACATATTTTTAACTAACACAGCAGTGTGTAAATGGATTGACTTAAGCATTGTCATTAGCTCAGAGGGCCAGTAACTACTTTGTGTACACTACCAATAATAATTAAATTAATTTGTTATATTTAACTGTGCATGTGTGTAGTAAGTAGTTCCCCAAAACTTGTCCCTCAATGTTTATTATTGTTATTATTGTTATTATTATAATAATAATTATTATTATTATCGTTCTCACGTAATGCTTATTATTATTATTATTATTAATATTAATATTATTAATATTAATATTATTATTATTATTATTATTATTAATTGGCACTGTCACAATCTGACACCAATTAGATGCAAAGTGGTTTTAACCATGGTGCAAGCCTATATAACAAGGTTGAGGTCCGGGGTTCAGCCTGCCAATCACAAATCCCAATGGGCCAATGCTCCCATTTGATTGTTTATTCACTCATTTATTGCCATGAAATTCTGGAGAGCCACAGGTTTAATTTTCTGTCTTATTTTAGAAGTAAGCTATACCTTTGGAACCAAATGAACAATAGCTTCAGGAGAAGAGTTTAGAAAGATAATTGACCTTTTTGATTTCAACTTTGAAATTTTGTTTTCAGTCCACTTGCGAAAGCTTATTGTATGAATTCAAGCTGTTTACTCAAACTTACAAAATGCCTTGTCTCTAACAAATCGAATGTGGTTTAATGTGGTCTGTACTCTTATCGACAACAAATACGCGTCATCACAGTGGTCAAAATGTTGTGGACTCACAACGCGCAACCCAGTGAGTCCACAACAAATTTTGACCACTGTAATGATGCGTACTCATTGTCGATAAGAGTACAGGCCACGCTAAACCACATTCGATTTGTTTCTTACCACAATATCAAAGATAACGAAAGAAATCTTTGTCAAGATTTGTTGACTTTTGAAAACATCGACATCGAAAGTGATTGCGTTGCACTATGAAAATGAGTTACTTAATGGACGCATCAGACTTTCCTTTCAAAAACTTTTGCAAACTCACTCAACATGCAGAAAAAATAAGAAAAAATGTTTGGAAAAAGAGTAATGACGCGTACTCGTTGTCAATAAGAGTACAGACCATGCTAAACCACATTTCGATTTGTTTTTCACCACAATATCAACGTCAAAAAAAATGTTTTTTTCAGAGCGTGAGCTGAAAAAGGCATTGCGCGACAATGAGGCCACGAGCAACGTGGGAAGGAATCTTATCGACAACGGCAATTAGCCAATCGGAATGCGAGATTAGCAGCAATTATGGTAAAAAGTACTTTTGATGCCAGGCAAAAAAATAGAGTTACTTTGCTCCTTCATGGATTAACACAGTTGATAAATAAGTTTGAAAACTAAACTCGTAAAACACCCAGATACAAGCAGACTGTGAAGGCAATTGTGCGAGACGACTATGAGGCCGGTGAATAGACGTGAATGGATTTGTACATCGAAAAGAAGTTGAATGTAATTCATCTACAGCAATATGGTTATTCTTCAGCCAGTGTATCTAAAAAAAGAGATTTCATAAGGTGAGCATTGGCTGCTGCTGTACTCTTGCTGCTCAAATTCAGTCGGTCTTTTATGAAAGCAATTATTCTATTTATTGCATTCAGCCATGAGTCTTCCATCTCCTTTCTAATGTCTATATTCAGGCAAAATCTCACTTTGCCATATATTTTCTTCATAGTACTTTTTGTTTCAAATTTCTTTGCTCTGAATATAAAGTAGTTTGGGGAATAATAATTTATTGCTGAATTTGCATTTTGTTTGCACAATCATATTAACGCTCATAAATATGAATAATTTTGACTATCACACCAAAATCCGTTTAAGTGTGTTTGCAGGCTAACCAAAATCACCTCTTACGAGATTTGTTTTCAAAAATTAAAATTGATTGCAGGCGTCAGCCTTGCTATTTTAGTTAGCGGCAAAATTTGAATGTTCCGCATACTGTCACTGCCAAGCGGACAAAGAGAATTCATCATCTTAGCTCTTCAAAGACATATCTTAAACAGGGTTAATATAAGTTTTATTTTTATTTTCACCTTATGCAATGTTTTCCCACGGAGGGTCACATATGTTGTATGGTGTGCATGGTGTTGACACCATGTTTATGTTTTGCTAGTTCGGTTTGCTTTGCTCGACATTTAAAAATTTAATTTTGTCTGGCTTTGCCGGAGACTGGTGTCGCTTCCCTTCAAGAGGACTACTGTACACATCAATCTGACTGAGTGTTTTGTTTCTTGAGATTGATGTTTGCGTTTATTCTTGAGATTGATGTTTGCGTTTGTTGACTTTGTCCTTTATCTGACATTTTGGCACCATATGATTCAAATATAGATTCTAACACATAAGTCTGTTGACTATTTTGCGTGTTGTATATGCCACTAATGGTTTAGATCAGGCAAGATTTCATCACGGTATTTGGTTAAATGTCCCACTAATGCGATCACACTTCATATCGCACAACTTCTTTGCTATTGCGAGAAAGCTAATTTATGCAGCCTGCTCGATTTAGGCAGGCAGATTTCTTATTGGTTGAAATTAACAATGCTACAGTAAGTCCACAAGTCCAGCCGTGAGTTCAGGGGAGGAGCATGGGCTCGTTTCCCAAACATCCGCTGGTAATCGAGCCTATGTTTCTGGGTATTTCTTTAAATGTCACTGCGACAATAACTTTTTAAAAAATTTCAAAGATATGATTGTATTCTATAACTATTAGGCTTTCAGAAAATGTATAGGTTGATGGGGTTTTCTTTCAAAGTGCCAGCGTAAAAGCACGATTTCCAAACACTGTCAATCCACCTACCATGATACGTTAACAATGGAAAACCGTCCTGGAGATTATCAAACAAGTAACGCAGTTTTTCCACCAATTTCCCGAAATACTCTCTCTTGCTACTTGAAAACAGAAATATAAAACAATAACGCAAACAAGTATGTTTAGTGAATATTCTTTTAGTAGGGATCGATTTCCCCCGAATTATTTCATTGCTGGGTTTTCCCTTACACGCAAATGCGCGTCCGAGATGCACTGTTTGGCTAAAAAATGGAAAAGGGACGCAAAATGGTAAGGAGAACGGGTCCTCTCGGACGCATATGGTTTAGGATGGTAGTTTACTACTGACTTAATTTAAACCTGAATAGATCTGCAAAAAATTCTTTTGAGAATAAAATTAGAATTTGGAATCTTTGTTCTGTTTTCTTAGTCCATCTTTCAACTCCCAAATCTGGTACATTCACTCCTTTGAATCGACTATTGCAGCGCCACCCTTTGTTTTTCTCGCCCTCAAGCTTGCTCTTGCTGTGAACTCCTCGCAGAGGCTTGAGAACTAATGCATGATTGTGAGGCATTGTGAGACACAATGCAAGATGGCGGATTCGGAATTACAGCCCGCGAAAAAAAAGAGGCATTTCTTCCCAGCTTGGATGGAAAAATTCATGTGGTTGAAAGAAGAAAACGAAAAAAATGTATTGTGATATCTGTAAGATGACAGGTAAGAAAAACCCTTTCACAACAACTGGGTGTAACAATTATCAGAAGTCAGCCCTGGAAAGGCACCAAAATTCGAAATATCACATTACGAGTATCAGTGACCTCAAGCTCAGAAAAAGCTTTCAAGTGACAGTTGCAAATGCAAAGGAGAACATTGAGTATGAAACACAGGAAATCACGAGAAGACACACTGTCCAGCTAAGAACGGTATATGTTATGACGAAGAACAACATTGCTGCTGATAACTTTATTTCAATAATGGAACTTCAGGCTGCTAATGGATGTAGTGATGCTTCTGTTTTTTTACAAGAAACCCGAAATTTTTTCAGAGATGGAATCTGTTTTGCCCAAATGTGTTGAAGATAACTTGATAAAAAAAGTATTGGACTGATGCTTGATAAAACATGTGACATCTCCATTGAAAAGAAATTAGCTATTTATGCCAAAAGTGACAAGTTTTGAAGTTACTAACTTGTTTTCTGAACCTTGCACCCTGTTCTGAAAAGAGATGCTACTGGTACGGCAAAAGAGGCTACTAGACCAAATTTCAACTTATTTTTAGTAGCATACAAGTTTTTTGAGTTAGCTGAATTTTCTGTTGTAGCTTGTTGTAACTTTCTGACTGAGTTTATGAATCAGTGAGAAATACCTTTAGAACTTTGTTCCTTTTTTAATGAGAAAACATAACGGAAACTGATTGAATAAAAGATATGTTTGGTCATTCTTGGTTGCCTCTATACTACTGTAGAGTATAAAATTAATTACCTGCCAAAAGATTAGATTGTTCTCCTGGAATTTAAAACTCTAACCGTGGGACCCCCACTTTTTTCTTCTGGACCCTCAGCCTTGGGTTGAAGGAGTCCAAGGGACTCCCAAAGGAAATTGCAGGAAAAATCCTGTATTGTTTTGGACAATTACTGGTGTAATATTAGCTACTGATAAGTTAAATATTAAGTCAAAAGGGCGCCACTTTGTCAGGTGGCATTTCGATCGAGTCTTCCGCTCAGTGCAATCATCATTCTTTTTCAAGGGTACAGCACACGTCAACTTGACTGAATTGAAAACTGGTAGGTTTTGAATGAAGAAGATTTAGCTCAACGTTTCGAAATTACAGAGATAGCACTTTATTTTGCATCTTTCTGAAGTAATTCAACAAGAATGGTCTTTTTGGACTGAGGGATAATAACCAAAATGCTGTTGACATGAACCTGATCGGAGACAAATACATTGTGCCGAAAATGCGATGTTTTGGTTGCTTCATCCCATGAGCCATGGAAAGTTAATAAGTCAAAGCGAATTATACGAACAAAACTACTTGGCCAGTGATTCTACCCCGCGCGATCACTGCTCTACGATGAAATGGCGTAAGTTCAAGTTACGTTGGCTTGAGGTCAAGAATGAAGCCAAGAAGAACGTCAGCGAAGTGCAGATTATCCTTCTGGGTATCCAAAATCCCATATCCAGGCAGTCATTATACATGTAGGTAGAATATACCTGAGAGAAAAAATCTAATGGCCACGCCATCATGTCAACTTGTCACAATCATGGGTAGAATATACCTGTGAGTTACAATCTAATAGTAACGCCATTATATTAACTTTGTCACAATCGTGGGTAGAATAATTATACCTGTGAGTTACAATCTAATAGTCACGCCACATATCAGCTTTGTAACAATCATGGGTAGCATATACCAGTGTGAGTTACAATCTAATAGTCATGCCATCATATTAACTGTGTAACAATCGTGGGTAGAATATACTTGTGAGTTACAATCTAATAGTCACGCCATCATGTTAGCTTTGTAATAATCGTGGGTAGAATATACCTGTGAGTTACAAACTAATAGTCATGCCATCATATTAACTTTGTAACAATCATGGGTAGAATATAACCGTCATGCCATCATATTAACTTTGTAACAATCGTGGGTAGGGTATATCTCTGAGTTACAATCTAATAGTCACGCCATCTTATTAACTTTGTAACAATCGTGGGTAGAAAATAACTGTGAGTTACAATCTAATAGTCATGCCATCATATCAACTTTGTAACAATCGTGGGTAGAATATACCTGTGAGTTACAATCTAATAGTACGCCATCATACACGAGCCAGAGCTAACCGGAAGCTGAAAAATTCGCCAGGTCCGGTTGCTATGGGGTGATGTCATTTATCTGTTAGGTTGCTGTCATCGCAAGACTTTTGTGGTTCTATTGTGGTTAGCGATAATTGCTTTCAGTGAGAGTAATTGTGTACAAAAGCAACCTGGTTATTTTCAGATATGATCTGGCCACATAATTGATATTTTATAATAAATTTTCATAACGCGGGAATATTGCGCGGTCAGATATGAAAAAAAAGACTTCGACTTCGACTTCGAATGAACCCGTCATCGGTCGTTGAAAACGGATACAAAACGAGATGTGCCTCTGAGTTAGAAGATATGGTGTCTCTCTGACGCATTTGTGCGAAATTGAGCCAGTTTCCAATCGAATTTGCCTTGAGGAGTTAAAGAAGGCGCGTGGATTTTCTTTTCACGGGAAGAGAAACAAAGGAGCTTCCCTGACTATACATTTGGATTGGTTTTTGCTTAAACCATAAAACAGCTGTTGAAAACCAAACGAAACCGCCAGCCACGATTGATTTATACATGAATTCATTCACCCAAGAACGACGGAGAGAACCAGAAAGTGTTTTCAGCTTGCGCTGCCCGTGACCAACCTCCCAGAGCATCGAATCAAGACAACACCTTCAAACCTCAACAAGTCAAACGCACCAAGTTAAGTCTTCCGATTAATATTTTATTTATATCATAACTTACACCCATTGTCATGCTTTTAGATTGTATGGGGACTAGATAGCTACTAAAATATTAAATCACTATTTTCATCCGTGGGTTAGACCCTAGACTGAAGTCCATGGTACACCAGTTTTCTGAAAGACGAATCCAGATATATAGTAATATCACCATGTAGCCACATATTATAAATCCGCTCTGGTTTTCCCACGCAAACGTCTTCGCAGTATTTCTACGTTACCGAGTGCTACAGGATATTTTACAAAAACCACATATTTTTCAGTAATGCGTGACACTATAGGAAACAAAAACAACAACAAAATCGTCATTTTTCCCTCGCTCGTTCATATCGTACGAACATGTTACATATCCTTTTCTGGTTCATCCAAGCTGAAGTCCATGCAATACAGTTGCTGAGTACTTCGGGATATGTAGAAAAATCGTCATAGTTATTTTTCCGTCGTGCGTGACATTATAGGAAAATGTTACATACCCTTTTTTGGTTCACCCAGGCTGAAGTCCATGCAATACCGTTACTGAGTACTTCGGGATATGTAAGAAAATCGTCATAGTGATTTTTCCGTCGTGCATGACATTATAGGAACATGTTACATATCCTTTCTGGTTCATCCAGGCTGAAGTCCATGTAATACAGTTGCTGAGTGATTCGGGATATGTAACAAAATCGCCATAGTTATTTTCCCGTTGTGCGTGACATTATAGGAACATGTTACATATCCTTTCTGGTTCATCCAGGCTGAAGTCCATGCAATACAGTTGCTGAGCGCTTCGGGATATGTAACAAAATCGCCATAGTTAATTTTTCCGTCGTGCGTGACATTAGAGGAACATGTTACATATCCTTTCTGGTTCATCCAGGCTGAAGTCCATGCAATACCGTTGCTGAGTACTTCGGGATATGTAAAAAAATCGTTATAGTTATTTTTTCCGTCGTGCGTGACATTATAGGAACATGTTACATATCCTTTCTGGTTCATCCAGGCTGAAGTCCATGCAATACAGTTGCTGAGCGCTTCGGGATATGTAACAAAATCGCCATAGTTATTTTTCCGTCGTGCGTGACATTAGAGGAACATGTTACATATCCTTTCTGGTTCATCCAGGCTGAAGTCCATGTAATACAGTTGCTGAGTGATTCGGGATATGTAACAAAATCGCCATAGTTATTTTCCCGTTGTGCGTGACATTATAGGAACATGTTACATATCCTTTCTGGTTCATCCAGGCTGAAGTCCATGCAATACAGTTGCTGAGCGCTTCGGGATATGTAACAAAATCGCCATAGTTATTTTTCCGTCGTGCGTGACATTAGAGGAACATGTTACATATCCTTTCTGGTTCATCCAGGCATAAGTCCATGCAATACCGTTGCTGAGTACTTCGGGATATGTAAAAAAATCGTTATAGTTATTTTTTCCGTCGTGCGTGACATTATAGGAACATGTTACATATCCTTTC
The DNA here is from genome assembly GCF_042242905.1 of Orbicella faveolata. NCBI lineage: Eukaryota > Metazoa > Cnidaria > Anthozoa > Scleractinia > Merulinidae > Orbicella > Orbicella faveolata. The sequence continues at coordinate 20,156,190 of NW_028301563.1, forward strand.
TGGTTCATCCAGGCTGAAGTCCATGCAATACAGTTGCTGAGCGCTTCGGGATATGTAACAAAATCGCCATAGTTATTTTTCCGTCGTGCGTGACATTATAGGAACATGTTACATATCCTTTCTGGTTCATCCAGGCTGAAGTCCATGCAATACCGTTGCTGAGTGCTTCGGGATATGTAACAAAATCGTCATAGTTATTTTTTCCGTCGTGCGTGACATTATAGGAACATGTTACATATCCTTTCTGGTTCGTTCAGGCTGAAGTCCATGCAATACAGTTGCTGAGCGCTTCGGAATATGTAACAAAATCGTCATAGTGATTTCGCCGTCGTGCGTGACATTATAGGAACATGTTACATATCCTCTTCTGGTTCACCCAGGCTGAAGTCCATGCAATACAGTTGCTGAGTACTTCGGGATATGTAAAAAAATCGTGATAGTGATTTTTCCATCGTGCTGTTTCCAGAATCGCTCGGCATTTCTCGTAAAGAATTACATCATGTACTCGAGATTTCTATCGCTCTTGAGAGCTTTGACATAATTTTTGAGATAATTTCCTGACTGCCCACAACATTAACTGATTTTCAAAGTGTCGGTGCACATGATCTTCGAATTCGAATATTAGAAAATTCAGATTATTTTTGGAATCGCTAAGCAACAAACATGTATACAGAGAATACCCTAAACAGGTTTCAATTAGGCTTTCCGCGGAAAATCTGAGAACATTTCTGACTCTCGGGCATTTCTGGGCTGCTGGGCATGGTCACTTCGCTTACTGAATAACAGTGATAACTGAGATTAGCGAAAACGTTTCATCTATACGTGCTCCGTAGCTTTACAAGAGTAAGAAATGTATCAAAAAGTCTAAGTTTTAAACTGGCGTTTGCGCCCCAACCTAGAAAACACATTGTTTCAACGTTATTTTTTCTTTTAATCCAAATGCTTCACGTCAGTCGCGCGATTTCCCGAATCGCCGACTATTACAATGTTTTGTATCTTTCTGACACGATGGAATTGTCTTACAGTAAATATAATTTCACACTTTAGGATTATGACACATTCGTGCAAAACTTGACGCGTTTTGTGGAACATAAACGATCACCGACAGGGATACGATTACACTGGAATGTTGTAAGCCACTGGATATCCCGTGGAGATGTAGGACTAAAAGTTCTACATCTCCACGGGATCCCAGGTCTGTTTTTTGGTTGCTAAGAACGTCTGGCTCGTTATGTAACTTTCTCACAATCGTGGCTAGAATATACCTGTGAGTTACAATCTAACAGTCACGCCACATAATTATTAACTTTGTAACAATCGTGGGTAGAATATACCTGTAAGTTACAGTCTAATAGTCACGCCATCATATTAACTTTGTAACAATCGTGGGTAGAATATAACCGTCATGCCATCATATTAACTTTGTGACAATCGTGGGTAGAAAATAACTGTGAGTTACAATCTAATAGTCATGCCATCATATCAACTTTGTAACAATCGTGGGTAGAAAATAACTGTCAGTTACAATCTAATAGTCATGCCATCACATCAACTTTGTAACAATCGTGGGTAGAATATACCTGTGAGTTACAATCTAATAGTCACGCCATCGTATTGACTGTCTAACAATTGTGGGTAGAATATACTTGTGAGTTACAATCTAATAGTCACACCATCATATTAACTTTGTAACAATCGTGGGTAGAATATAACTGTGAGTTACAATCTAATAGTCACGCCATCATATTAACTTTGTAACAATCATGGGTAGAAAAGAACTGTGAGTTACAATCTAATAGTCATGCCATCATATTTAACTTTGTAACAATCATGGGTAGAAAATAACTGTGAGTTACAATCTAATAGTCATGCCATCATATCAACTTTGTAACAATCGTGGGTAGAATATAACTGTGAGTTACAATCTAATAGTCACGCCATCATATGAACTTTGTAACAATCGTGGGTAGACTATACCTGTGAGTTACAATCTAATAGTCACGCCATCATATTAACTTTGTAACAATCATGGGTAGAATATACCTGTGAGTTACAATCTAATAGTCACGCCATCATATAAACTTTCTAACAATCGTGGCTAGAATATACCGTCCTGTGAGTTACAATCTAATAGTCATGCCACATATTAACTTTGTAACAATTCTAGGTAGAATATACCTGTGAGTTACAATCTAATAGTCATGCCACATAAAAACTTTGTAATAATCGTGGGTAGAATATACCTGAGAGTTACATATAATATATATATTCTACCTACAATGGCTGCCTGGATATGGGATTTTGCATACCCAGAAGGCTGTGCACTTTGCTGACGTTCTTCTTTGCTTCATCTTTGACCTTGTGCCAACATAACTTAAAATTGCGCCATTTTGTTGTAGAGCAGTGATCGCACAGGATAAAAGCATGGGTGATTGATCTCAGATGGTACCCAGAAAGGTAGGTACGTTTTATTTGTTGGGAATGTAAAAGTGTCTACTTAAGGTACAAATAGTTAAAGCATAAAAAATTGTTGTCCAAAAACAAAGTGGCGAAAACAAAGCATGCTGGTGGAACACAGGAGTGGCACGTGATTCTTTGTAGCACTGCAGAAGCATTACGTGATACGTGGTACACACCTAATAATAAAAATGGACAGTGTTGTTTTGGAGAAACGGAGAGATGAAAGACTTTATCCAGTGATCATGATTTTGGGTCAAGTGTCGCATTTAGTTAATAAGTAAAAATTCCTGTCCCTAAATCTACTATGTTGCGCTGGAATTGGTTGATGGACCGGAAAGCCATCTGTGAAAATTGACATACTCCCTACCATTTCTTGTTCAAAAAGTACATGGAATGTTGTTCACAAACATCGTGGTGATAAAAATGGCTTTAATTGAAAAATTCGCCTGACGAGCGACCAGCCATTAAATGAATGAAAGCATATTTTATTGTGGATTGTTAGAAACTGAAGCAATTAACCGTTGTTGTCGGCAGCCCTTTACTTCCCGTAGAGTTTGTGCTCATATATCCAATTAAGAATGCGTAGACTTTGTTGTGTTTCCACAAACTGCTAAGAGTGCAGTGAAGGTGCAAAAAAAAAAAAAAAAACCCGAGTTTTGTATATGCTAGTAGAGATAACTAGTTGGGAAATTTACCAAAAACTTATTGGGTTTGATGTGAAGACATTTGCTGTAAAAGTGCTAAAATTACTAGTTCTGGTTTCTTGCTTTGGATACAATTAGTTGAGAAATGTACCCCCCCAAAAAAATACTGAAAAATGACTGAGTTTTATAACTTGATGGAGAGATGTGATGACATTTTGTTGTTGTAAACGCGGTAAAACATTAACTACTGGTTCCAGTTTCTCGCTATGGAGACAACTTAAGTTGGGAAATTTACCGAAAATTTCCTGAGTTTTATAACTTGATGGAGAGATGCAAGGACATTTTGTTGCTGTAAAAGCACTAAACCATAGCAGACAAGGTACTATCTAGTTAGTATAATGTATGTATCTGGAAAATGATAAAAAAAAATGCACTACTGGGAAATTGTGGTAACACTCATGTCACCATAGGGGAGCTTAAATTACTTTTTTCGGGCGACTACCTGAAGTCCCAGTGTATTCGGCTAACACCTCATGGTACCAAGAGGTGTCAAACCTTCGCTTTGAATTACATATGCAAATTAGCTGGCTACACATTCAATGGGCAGCCAGGTAATTTTCATAACATTTTTGTGCACCTCAAAGCTCCTCATGCCAAGTACCCACTATCAGATTGGGCAGACCAGTGAAAAGGCCCTGATGCCTAAAGGACTTTGTTTAAGTTTATGAAATCGGACTTTCATTCCTTTCTGACTTAAGGAGAATTAAGACAAACAGTTTTGCAATTTGCTAGATCAGAGGCAATTGGGGGATTGTTAGGTATATGAGTAACACACATATCTCGGACTTTGTCAAACAAAAAAAAAACGACAAAGAATGTAAACAATAGCTTGTTAAGATTGCATTAGCTTTAAGTCATGTGAAATTAGGCGCAGTCCCGCCAGATCCAAAGACAAGCTACAACTGATGCTAAAGAGTTTTTTTCTCGATTGGAGATTGACTTGCCTTCTTGACTACATCTTGTTACAGTAACAACAGGCATAGTAGCCCTTTTTGACTTTGGCAAGTGAAAAAAAAAAGCCATTTAATTTATTGTACATACCTTGGTCTGCATCTACTTGTGACATTTTTCTTTTATTTCCCTGGGCTTGGATGTTGCTTGTAGTTAGATCACCTTCTCTATTTGAAGGTAAGACTTCATGCCTTACTCTTCCACCAATGTGAGTTGGTTGTTCTGCAGGGATTTCTCTTGCTGGCTCTGGACTGATTGAATCAGACTGCTGTTGAACAGTGGTTTGCTCTCTTGACATTTCCCTACTGATGATGTCAGAAGGCCCTTAAATCATGACAAAAATTTTATGTTATGTTAATAATTTAGCTTGAATTTGGAATAGAAGAGCCTGATGATTGGAAAACAGAATATCGGGGTTGGGTTCACCAAAAATGAGATGATCAAAATTTCTGGTGATCACCAGGTCAAGAATATGGCCAAGTTCATGTGTTGCACCATGGACATGTTGTTTTAATGCCACGGAGTCAAGCACTGATCAGCAAAGAGACGAGCAGCAGAATCATTAATATCATCAACATGGATATTAAATCTCCAGTTAAATTCACCTTTTTCATTCAGCATTTTTATCATAATTTTTTGTGCAGTGGATCTTTTTCATCACTATTTTGATCTAGTATTTTAATTATTTATTGTTTCCTGTTTTCCATTTTTACTGTGTGAATTTACCTCATTAGTGTAATTTTTACCCTTTTTACTTACTTTATATTGTGAAGCACATTTGAACATTACTTTATGGAATTTGCGCTATACAAATATGTTGTATTATTATTGTATTATTATAACACCAACAAGCAGATCTTCATATTATCCATGTAGTACGAGACCAACAAAGGGTCACTTAAGTATACCGGTAGTGTCATACATCCTCCTCAAACAAACCAACACTTAATGAATTGAGTTTGGTGAAGTTGGTTCATTCTCCACCCCTATGCTACAGCTATTCTAAATTCATTTTTAAGCACTAATTTGTTTCCAACCTGGAGAATACATCATCTATGCCAACTATTCCAGATTGTGTGGGAGTCTCCCTGACACAGAGCGAATCTTCAGGTTTCCTATGGGGGTCACCAAATCTCCCAGATTCAGAGGAAATTCTCCGGGTATGTATACATTTTGCTGATAAAAGTAAACTATAAAACTTTAAGGTATGAAAAGCTGTTAAAATTATGAGTCTAAACGTTTTTGATCTGTTTGATCATCATCTTGCTCTGATGATGATCAAACAGATCGAAAACGTTTAGACTCATAATTTTTTCACAGCTTTTTACCTTAAAGTTTTATATTTTCTGAGTATAGTTTTGGAATATCTGAAACATTTTTGTGGCTGAATCAGCAGAGCTCTACTTTTAAGAATGATTTCTTTCTTTTGTTTGGGTTTACAAAATATTCATAAGCTTAATTTGTATGCAATAAGCCCCCACCTCCTGAGCCAAAATAAATGAGAATATTATTAGTAATACACAAAAAAGTCTCAATGCCCATAAAATGATTACATTTTTTAATTTCTCAGCCCTGGGCTGTACTGTTAGAAAGCCCCTCAACTCTACCCAAGGTTTAAAAGTAAACTTGGGTATTTATTTCAGTCTCTTCTATAAATTAAGATGTTTTTTTCACTGCTTTTGTTTTGTATAGTTTGAGATTATTCAAACTGGGTTAGCTTAATCAGGCTTTGAACAACCTGGCCCTGGGGTCCATTTCTCGAAAGCCCCGGAAACTTTTTGGGCCTTCAAAGCCATTTTCATTTAATCGGTATTTAAAGACAGAGAGGTGTATACGCCTGAAACTTCTTGTATGAAGGGAACCTCTGTTTATATTAAGAATATGTGCATAAAACAGCTCTGAAGTCATAAGGTTTGAGATTTTGCTTTGGCTTTTTGGGTGTGAAAACTTTTCTGGACCTTCGAGAAATGGGCCCCTGGTTGAATTAGGGGGTTATTAATATTCAGCATGCTGATCATGTGATCAGCATGCTTAGTCATGATATTGACCCCAAGTTCAACTGGTGATAAAGATAATTTTCACTCTCAGCCACAACCAATATAGCAACTGTTGACTGCCAGCAATGCTGAAATTGCCTTGCATAATTTATGCACATTTTACATCTGATGCTATATATTTAGGAATAACAGACCTTATATTTCAATTTTCTAATAGAATCTTATGTCTAACAACTCATGGAAAATTCGAGTTCTGAAGTACATCTATCCATGAATTAAAAACTAAGGGTGCATTCCTTTGGGGTGATCTGGATCAGGATCAGTGATTCAAGATCACCTGGATCATAGTTCATCAATGGAACCGATGAATCCATGACCAGAGTGAATTCATCAGTTCCTTTGATACACCATGATCCGAGTGATCTTGGATCACTGATCCTGATCCAGATCACCCCAAAGGAACGCACCCTAAAGATACCAGGTAAAAGAATTTACTGATCGTGTTTAAGGTAAAAATAGCCTCGCTAGAAAAGCAACAAATAAGGTTTTCATTTTTCCATATTGTTACATATGTCTGTAAAACCAATTTGAAATTCGCGGGAAAATTGCGAGACATTTGTATCAAAAATTAATAGTGCAAACTTTTTCTCGCCTCACAGCGAAGCTATGTTCTTCGAATTTGACCGAAAAAACCTTTGCTGGGATCGAATCTGTTCCTTGTTACTCATAAAATACTGACAAAGTAAATCACTCCCAACTTATTGGGCATCGAAATTTTAACTTTTCTCATAGATTTACTGCAATTTTTGCTATGTTTGCCCCCAAAGCAAGATGGCGTCAGAAACTGTGAAAAGGGTTATTGTAGTTAATTAGTCTTAATTGAGTAAGACTTACTCAAGCCTGATAAGGTTTCGCCTGACAACCAGACTGGAGAGATTCTACTTGATCCATCATCTCGGCAGTTTAAGATTCCAACAGCAGTCAGGTTCTCGCCACGAGACAAAATAACAGAACCATGGGGCTTGCGATTCGATGAGCCGGTAAATTCCGCCAGACTTCTGAAAGAAGAGTGTCCATCATGAAGAACAAACTGCAGATCGAACATTAGCTTCAGCCGAAACGGCTTCACATCAAAACCGCTCGAGCCCATGTCATCCACGACAGGACACAACAATTCATTCAAAAGTTGATTTCCCTTAGTGAATGGTCGATATGTGAAAACACTGGATTTCTTGATCGTGAATACCTTTGGATCCTGCAGAGGAATCACAACCAAACCGGAAGTAGATCGATGGATGGCATCCGACATCGCAATATTACCCAGTTTGACAGTTTTCTGGTTGGATGAATTTAACTTCTTGAAATCTACATAAAAATTATTTACATCGAAATCTTTCTCTGGGAGGACTTTGTGGCTGGTAACAATACCGCACTTGTCTTTCCAGGGCCACTGATTCATCAGATTTTTGATTACAGCTCCAGAGCCAACAGTTTGATATCCTGCACCATCTTTGAGGGTTTTCCTTATACGACAAACACCCAGCTCAGCTTTTCGTTTCTCTATTTTCCCTTCGTTGTTAGTTTTTTCTCCACCGAACACAGATTTTACGATAGGTTCTCCCGGGACGCCCGCTGATCCCGACGCCATTTTAAGTTGTTCAGCAGAGGGCGAGTCAAGGGCGAGTCAGGCCGGGCGAGTCGCGAAGGATCTCGACAATTTCGTCCCCAGGGCCTTCTCCACTTAAAATGGCAGGCGGGGGAATACCCTCGTCACAGCTGAACGGTAGCGTTACACTTTCGTCCTGCGTGGCAGACATGTCCAACACCTTTTGACCAATTGTATGTGTTGTTGTTTCTTCCAATGAAAATGCGTTGTGACCCTGTCCTCTGAGATTATTGAGTTATTTTTTTGTAAAAAAAATACCTCTTAGTCGGCACGTCGGGTATGTTATGGACGGGTCAATGGGTGAGTGAGTGAATGAGTGAGAGATGTATGTATGTCACACCAATCAGATTGGATCTACTATGAACAGCCAATCAAATTTCTTGTTGTAAAGGTAGATGGTACGTGAGAAACACAAGGTATGTCTAAACACAAGGACTTTGGTAATTGAAAAATAAAGAGTGACGTGTATGTTGCCGGTTTGTGATTTTTAGTCCGGTTTGGAGGGGAGTGTGACAGTTACATACGTACATTGGGTTGTTTTAGAGTGCATAATTTTCAGTGTAATGGTGGCTAGTTATGAACGAGATGAGTCTTGAGTTTTGAAGCAGTTCATGGGTAGTAGGCAAATGGCACGAGATATTTTTATTTTTAATTACAAAGGGTAACTTGATACTTTTGTTTTTCACAAGGAGTAAATTCAATTAGAGGTCACGAATCGTCGGTTCTAGTTCTTGGGACATGTTTTAGAGGAGACGAGACTATTTAGATTTGAAGCAGTTCTAACGTTTACAATAGTAAGTGCAGTAACGATTGTTTTGTTCTTATTGCATGCAAATATAGCGAGATATTTTTATTTTTTAGTTACAAAGGGTAATTTGACACTCTTGTTTTTCACAAGGTAGTAAATTCAATTAGAGCTGACGAATCGTCACCACTTGTTCCCACGAGATGTTTGCTATTTTTAGTTACAAATGGTAACTCGACACTTTTGTTTTTCATATGGGAGTAAATTCAATTAGAGCTTACAAGTTATCGGCTATTGTTCCCAGGATATTAAACAAAAAAGAAGCTTTCCTTTCTAGAGTGTTTTTACATCTCTGCAGTAGCAGTTTAATATTTTTATTTGATGGGCATTTTATGACATTCTTTTCAGTCCGATATTTTTAAAGGTAAAAAGTATGAAAACTGTTCAAATGTTCTTTGAAGACTGTGTGGCACCAAGTTAAAGTGCAATTTAATTAAATCAGACTTTCAACGTGTCAGAGAGGTTTTTTTTCTCTTTCTTTAAATTTTCGGTGAAGTAGTGTTGTTGCGTTGTGTTGTGTAAAAAGGGTAAACTTACTATTCGTGTAAAATGCGAAAAGTTCTCTTAACTTGAGTATTTTTGAGCAAAAATTCCTCTTGGGGGCTGGAAGGGCTCCCGAAGGGGTACTCCCAGAAAAATTGGTTGGGGGTGTGCGGCCCGCTTCCCAAAACCGTTACCCTATTTATGACCAAAATCTGCGATATTCCTTACCCTATTTATGACCTGACCAAAAATTCGAAACCCTATTTACGACCTGACCCTCAAATCAAAACCCTGTTTCAGACCTGCGTTATAATTAGCTCCCTAGTTCAAACCAATGTTAAATTACCGTAAACATATAAATTTGTGAAGGGCTTTTGTTGATTTTCTTTTCGATAATGATGAAAAAGTGGCTTCTTGTTAAAGCATACCCATATCAAGGCTAGAGTGCAAAAACCGTATCCTATTTATGACCAAAATGGCCAAAATCAGCTAAAATCGATACCCTATTTACGACTAAAACGGCTGAAAAACCATACACTTCGGGGCTGCACAGACCTATATAGCCCATATAAGGGAGCTCCCCCCCCCCTCCCCGGGGGAAGGGCTACGTGATCGGTGAGTGAGGGAGTTATGCATGTGCGCGTGTGTCAGACCAATCGCAGTGTGGGTTGTATCAAAGAACGAATAAAATTGCCTGTTAGAAAATAAGATGGTATCTACATTAATCTGGAGACGTGTCAGATTACTGCAGTTTGTTCAGTAAAACATTTTATGGCTTACTATTTAGTTATCTTACCATTACCGATGTAACATCGTATGTACATCATAAACTCCCAGTTTCTTTCTTGCTGTACATCGCAACCAAAAAAACTTGTCAAATCAACCAAATCATTACTGTAAACAGTTCCGTGAATGCTCCTATCTCCGAGACTTTTAGTTCACAAAAAAATAACTCTTGCACGCCTTGCGTGCCTATGTTTTTACTAGGGGACGGGACGGTGTTTCCCAGGTCAAAGCTCGAAACCTATCAATTGTGAGTTTTATCGTGAGGGTGTTTTACCGGATCTTTCTGCAGGTTCCGAAACACATTTACAGCTGCCTTTGAAGCTAAATATTGTCGGTAAGAAGCTTTGTGAAGTGTAGTGTATTGTATTATGTTGTTTGTAGTAATGGAGTGATTGTAATTTCAAATGGCTCATGTTTATGAAGCCATTTCGACATGTTCATCAGCAATCTAAGTATTGTTGATCGTGTTGCTTTCAAGCGGCACGAACTAAGCTGGTACTAGTTTGTATAGTCCACACTGTTGTGTTTTACATTTTGCAGCTAAGATCTGCCTCCGTCAAGGGCATAAAGAAACGCTGTCATGCCGACAGAGCAAATTTTCATTCAGCTTATTACCCTTGTGAGATAACTTTAAGAATTCCTGGGAATTCCTAGGAAAAAATTCCTAGGAATTCCTAAGAATTCCTAGGAACTCCTAGGAATCTAACGTGTGAATTTTCACGGTAATTCGGACTCGGAATTCCAACTGAAATATACTCACCTTGAAAATTCCTTAAAATTCCCAAAAATTCCTAGGAATTTCTGAGAATAACTTGGAATTTGTAGGATTTTTTTTGAGAATAGGTTGGAATTTTTTGAAAAATCTGAGAAAAACTGGGAATTTTGTATCATTTGAAGGCCAGGTAAAATTTTGATGATTTAAATGCCCGGCATTAAAATAACAAATAAAGTCACTGATATCACATCAAACAGGTGTTAAATCAATGGTTTATTACATTGGCTTTCATGAATTTAAACATAAGAATAATTATCCTGTTTCTTTTTCATTACATCAAGAATCAAAAGTAAAAAAAACAGATATGAAGGTCAAACATTTACATGTTTGATAAAAAGAGAACTTTTTCAGATAATTTACTTACTTTTTTAGTTTTCAAATACAACAATTTTCCATACACAAGATTTTAGCTTAAATTATTGTTATTATGTGGAACAAATCTGGATTTTGATGATTGTACGGAATCTATGATAAGAACAAAACTGAAACATTCCATAAAATTCAAAAAGACTGAGTTTGGGCAAACTTAGCTGCTGTTCAGTTATTTCTGTTGATTCCGCAGCTTCTTTTGTTGCCCTCTTATTAGGGTGTCAACAGCTAGCCTCTTCATCTTCATCTTTGTTGTATGACATCTAAAACAAAATTTAAAAAATACATTACGTTGCGATATATATGAGGTACTGTAAGACTGAGATCCAAATATTTATGTGCTCACAGTTTAATACATGGAGCTAATTAAGACCTGACTGTAAGCTGGTTGAAATGTTAAAGGAGAAGACTTGATAATTGTGAAGGTGCTTGTATACCATTGATAAATATGTTACATAAATCTTGAGCTTACAGTAGATTAAATCAAGGTTTTCCTTCTTCTATAAGTGTATCAACAACTCTCGAATTGGAGGATATATATCACGGTTTTTAGCCAAATTTAGACATTAGAAATATTAAAAAAGACACTTAAAACATTAAAGGAACATTTAAATAATAGAGTAAACACAAAAGAATATACGGATGGACAAAAATTGAAGATCAACACGGATTGCCATACAGTCAGGCTGAAACACACAGGAGATATTATCAAACTCATGCACACTGTGGCTGCCTCGTTGGAGTTTTTGTCAAGAACTTTGACTGGGATCAGAGAGAACTGCTATATTTGTTTCGTTTGAACAAGTGTGGCGAGAGAAACGACTTGTTATTCGCATATCAAATTGTTTAGGCACGCACTCTGGGCAACCTAAATTGTTCCAACTTTGCTTTAGCCAGAATTCATTTCATGCCATGACTGAGTGACCCACTCGTGTATGATTCGTGATGATAAAGTTCATTGAAAAGCTTTTGTCTAAATACAAGAATTTACTTTGTATAATGTAAGGTTACTTGAATTTGATTACTCACCAAATAATTTTGTATACGGCTAATCTGCCCTTTGAATTTTTCCCCGTTGAAACATCCACAGTAAGACTTTCTTTTAGCTCCAAATCTTCGCCAAGAATAACTTGTTTCTCGTTAATGACACTCACGCTGTTTTCTTCTGGTCACAGGACCACAGCAAAAACCATTTTGATATAATTTTGGAAGTGAAATGACTACTAAAACGCAAGAGCGATCAACTGTTAACGCTGAATTCAAAGATGGGCGCCAAAAGAGGATGAATAAAGCGATCTTTGTCACGTTCAGTCATGAGAATTCGCGTGCTGTGATTGGTTCAGTTGATCAGTTGAGGAGAGAATGGAAACTGGAGAAGAAGGGGAGAGAGAGAGAGGGGTCTGCTAAATATGCGAGCCAGCGAGCCAGCGAGCCATGCGAGCCACGGTGTGAGCCATGCGATTCATGCGAGTCATGCGAATCATGCGAGCCATTTATGCGAGTATTTTTTTTTTCTTCAACTGGTTTGGGAGGTCGTCGACTTTTCGCCAAGAAACATAGATCTCGCGCCCGACTATCACTAAACTATCGCTATAAACCGCTCGCCCACGGGGACAGGTATAAACGGTACAACCTCGCTCCTAGAGTACTCTCTCTTTCCGGGCCTGGGAAATTAATTTTAAATAAAAATTTAGCTACAAAAGTGCCTACAATTGAAATATTCCCAAAAGAAAATCCTAATCTCGCTTCGGTTACCAGAACTATTGCTGGTGCGGCAAATATGAAAAATGCTCTAAACATCTGCACATCGTGCCAAGTCTTGCGTCATAGTAATGGCTACCCTGAGTGTGATGAATTTTTTTTTGTTTCATATTTTTGTTGTTTGGAGAAAATTTTGTGTATTCAAATCGCCCAGGATCCGCAAAAAATAAAAACGATGCGTCAAAAATTTATTAAGGTTCAGGACTAAAGTAAAGAAATTTTCTGAGAGAAACGTACGGCTCCACCGCCCCACCGCTACTCGAATGGGTAAGTGAATGGTATCCATTGGCACCTGTCATTCATTGATATCCACGTTGAAAATCATTCAAGAAAAAAGAGAGCAGTACTTCAGGACAACTCCGTGTATTGGCGTCAAGAATGGTGAGTGAATCGCGTAATTTTAACAGGTTCGCTCTTTAGTGAATCAGAGTTACCAAAACTTTGTCGGTTGGCTGACTGCTGCATGTGGTTGTCCCTTCCCTTAGAATTTAATATTGCAAGAATTTAATATTGCGATCTTATTCACCTTGTTCCGTTGCTCTTGTTCTTGTTTTCATGTGAATGTAAATGTAACAAATAAAAAATCTTAACATTTTTACTAGGGCTCGCATGACTCGCATGACTCGCATGGCTCGCATGGCTCGCATGGCTCGCATGGCTCGCATGGCTCGCCCTTTGGCTCGCATGGCTCGCTGGCTCGCAGGTTTATAAAACTCGCTACACTCTTATGTAATTTTAAGTAAACTTTTCGTTAAAAATTACCAATACTGACATTTTTACTGTGAAAATTATGCGGCTTACTTATCATGCTAGTTTAAACAGCTGCCCCATATGAATGATAATGAAAAACAATTATGTATGTACAAATTCATTGTAAACTGCCGACTGTACAACTTTACAGCAATCGTGCATTATAATCACTCAGAAGTATTTTTATATTCACCTTAACTGTAAACTGCTGACTGTACAACTCTACAGTAATCATGCATTACATTATAATCACTATATATTTATGATCACTATTATTTACACTGCAACAATTTGTATTTTACAAATGGCTAAGACTCCCTACAGACTAATTACTTTATCTGAATCTCAGATAGAACATAGTTGAAGCACATTTGTTTAGTATGAAATTGTTACAATTGAAAATAATATTTTTACGAAACTACATTTTTAGAAAGAGCCACCCCATATTTGACTTTCATTCTTCTCGCACCGTTAACTGGGTGGTATGCATGTCCAAAGTGGATGGAAGATCAATGTTCAAAGACTGTACAATGTTTGGCACGTTTTATACGAAGAACTGGCATTCTCTTGGTAAGTCATGTATTGAAAGTTCCTGTCCATAACCCCATACCTCGGTAGCTGCAAGTTGCATAATAGATGGAACCTGTCCTGCTGTTCTGAATTCTGTAATGGCAGTTGGCCGGAATGACCTCTGGTTTTCCAATTGCGATGTGCCTTTGGTGGAAGCTTTCCACTGCAGTTCAAGTTTGCGGCCTTCAGCTTTGAGGGACTTGATCATGCTTGATGTGTTGCTATTTAGTTTCCTTGCTTCCCTAGCTTTGGGATATCTTCCTTGCTTCCCTAGCTTTGGGATATACATCTTTTGCTGTCAGTGGCCCATGGTTTTCACATTTTCGGATCGTATTTAACTTCTTTCTTGCCTCTTGAAAAAGGTCTGAGGTCAGCATGTTTGCATATGCCTTCATTCTCTCTTCATGTACTTCTCTTGCTGCTTCAGTGGTGCAGTTGTTGTTTTTTCCACTGTGAAGTATGTTCTCAACAAATGTTATCGAGGCTTGTTTTGACAGCTCTGACATGTTGTTTTGAAGATAAAGTTGTGAAAGGTTAGACTGCCTTTCAGCAATTACGTTGTTCACAGGAATACTGAAAATGTGTTTGGCATAGAACTCAAAAAGGTAGGGGTTAGCTTCTTTGTTGATGAGACTACTCTGTGGTGATGTTGCAACTCTTTTGATATCATTCAGTAGTTTTGGTTCCTTCAAGTTCCAGATTTCTGCCCATTTAACTAAACCAGTTCTGTCCTTACAAACCAATGTGTGAAGGTTTTGTCCGTGGACATAGAAATTTTGCACTGACCTGCTTTCTTTTTCTCTTTCAGTTGGCAGCATGACAGGAATTTCAAGAGCCTTCAAAACAGAATACCAGAAAGAACTTTGGTATCTTGGATCAGCTCCAATTCCAAATAACTTGGGGAAGGACAACCACTCTGATCCATGGTCTTTAACAACTTTAAGTGCTTCTTGCAACATTGGCCTCTGCACTTCCTGACGAAAGTGGTTGATGGCTGCAGGATCCTTCAGTGACATCTTCACCTGCTGCTCAGTTAAAGGAAAAGATGCTGATGGAGACATCAACATTTTACTTAATGTTTCGTGATGTTTAAGGACAGTTGCCAGCCATAATCGTGCCAGGTATCCACTTGAGAAGCCAAGTTCTTGATCTGTTGCTTGTGATGCATTGAGAGATGGAACAAGAAACTTGTCAAGAAACTTGTACAAAAACGTAATTTCCACTTGAATTATTGGACAGGAGCTCAACTTGATAACATTTTGCCACACTGTGTAGTGGCTGTCTGACTTTGGCATTCTTTCCAGGACACTCTCTCCAAGTTGTAGACAGGCTTTACCGTACTTCAAGTGCCATTGAAGTGTCTCATCTCGTGTCAATAAAGGACTGGGGACGGGGTGGCTCTTTACTTAAGATTCCTAGTGATACATACATTGATTTGTACTGACCTGGGCATTCATGATGAAGCCAAGATACCTTATAAAGTAGTTGCAATACATGGTTGTTATTCATGTCACCCTTGGCCCCAAACCCAGCTTGGCACATCCTTCTTAACATAATGTTCAGGAAGTGGGGGTAACATCCAACAAAGAACATGTCCTTTTCAAAAACCCTTGAATTATTTGCTATTAAACAATTAGCCTTCCCCTTCTGTGTTGAGGCATTATCCCCAACCAACCCTGAAACATTAGTTATGCCATATTCATCATGAACAACATGATATTCTACATCAGACTGGTGTTTTCCTGACCCACTCGCTGTCAAACTGTTACCAAGGACATGTGCGCTGGGTTTATTGATCTCTGGGCACCACGTGTGGACACCTACAATGTGCTGCTCTTCGCGACCTTTGTTGGAGTCATCACTCCATACATGGAAATGATATTGGCTACTTGCAAATCTTTTGCATAATATCAGTTTATCGGCCTCCCCTAATAGGATATTCCAGTCTGCCAGTGTGGATGGTGAGACAACAACATTTGTTGGGGGGCTACAGTTGAATAAAATACTGAAAATTAGATGTAATGCAATGGGTGTCTTTTGGCTAGAAAGCAAACATGCATGCTGTAAATATCTCATGCAGGCTATAAACATGACTGTTCTATGATTTGTTCCATTTTTGGCATGAGAAAATGTATCCACAAGGGAATACCTAGGTTTCTTTACATTTTCATCATTTTCCTTTAATTGTCTTTTCAGCTTTGTGGAAGCAGATTTCGTCCCTCGTAGTTTGTTAC